>NC_056747.1:877550377-877705377 GCF_019279795.1 Protopterus annectens
AAACTTATATAGATTGCACAGAAGTTAGCAAACAATTATAAAAACAAAGTGATTATATACAATGGCTTAGTAGTGTTCCCTAGTAGGGACTCACAATTCTCATGGACAGACACAATTAAAAGTAAGAAAGCAAGATGCATCAGAATGGAATCAGAGCTTGGTGATGTAGTTACAAGTTATGATAATTACAGAATATGCTTTTAGTTTATAACTTAATCAGGGTTGGTACATGGGCATAGCCAATTGACTTTGAGATACTGTTTGAGGTTTTTTTTTTTTTTTTTAAGAGACTTTTGGAGCATTGTATGGTTATATAGTTTGGGAACAAATTCCAGGTTTTGCCAACGAAGTTGGCAAACGGATTCACCAGCAGAGTTATTAGCTTTGTGCGTTTGGACCAGTAGTTTATCGGCTGACCATAGGGATCTTAGGTTGCTATATGGCTTAATAATATTTTTAAGTGAGGGGGTATCCTCAGGATGGTACAAAATGTTCTGCGCTTTTAAGAGTTGATTGAATTGAATTAAACTGGGCAGTTCTAGCCACTCTAGTTATTTAAGGTTCTGGCAATGGTGGGTTCTATAGGTGGAGCCAGTGGCGAATCTGGCAATATGATTGTAGCTATGGGACAGCTTACCTAGTTCAGATTTGTTGAGGTTTGAGAGTACAGGCGAGGCATGTAAAAGAGTAGAGAGGTGTGATCGGGCGATTGTAGTCCTAGCCAGTGGGGTTAAAAATGTCTTGTTTCTATACAGTGATCCAAGCTTCTTATTGATGGTTTATATGGTTTTGTTGACCTGTAGGTCAAATTTGAGATTATTGTCTATGATAACCCCTAGCAGTTTGGTGTGATTATCTGGGGAAATAGTGGTACCATTGTTACATGTGACAGAGAATGAAAGTGTAGTGGATCTACTAGTGGGGGAGAAGAGTAGAAGTTTAGTTAACACTGACTCTGAGAGTTACCTTGGGCTTTTGGTTTGGTTTGGATGATTGTATGTAAGCAATATTTTTGGTTGTACTTTAATTTGTTTTATTCTTTTTTATTTTTGCACCAATTTTCAGGCTAATTTTAATAGGATCCTATGGGTAAACTAACAAATGTAGTCAATGTGGAGGGAGCCAAATTACTGTAGAGACAGCCTAGAAGCAAAACTTAATGCCAAGACTCAAGGGTTTGAGTCGACCATGAAGCTTTTGGATCTTTCTCTTCCCCTCAAAGCCTCAGTGCTTGATAGCTCAGCTATTTTCTCATCCTCAGAGGATGTCCCTCTTAACTGTTTGTCTGTTCAAAAGAGTATGTCCTCAGCTCCAGTTGAGGCATTTGAAAGGGTTCTTACCAGGCCCAAGAGAAGAGAAGAATTGTCTCTCTTTTGTTTGACTCTCTCCCAACCCTTGTTGGATACTGCCTCTGACTCTGCACATCCAGATCGACTCTACAGTAAGCCTCAGTCAGCCTTTGGGTATTTACCACATGAGTTCCAAGTCTGATTTTAACCCTTCTCCAGAAGTCCAAATGAGACAGGGTCCTAAGAAACAGACATGTAAGAGGAGACATTTGGACTCTTCCCCAGAGTCCATTACAGAAGACAAAGATTTGGATGACAGTGAAGAGTCCTCATAATCCCCTGTGGAAGACGTCACCTTTGGTGATTTTCTAGAGTTGGTGAAACAACAAGGGAGGTTGGTCCACTAATACACCTTCACCCAAGTTGTCTGTGTTCTTGAGGATTTTGGGGCTGGTTGTTCCGTGGCTGGTGGCACCCACTAATGACTTCATAGATCTGGTGGCACAGCAGGATTAGAAAGATCCTGATATGGTGGAACCAATCCCGAGACATTGATCACCACAAAGAACAGAACACACTCGAGCAAGGGTCCCCCAGTAGATGAGGGTGGGAGGGTGGCCTAATGGTTAAGGTGTTTGCCTTACAAACACAAGGTACAGGGTTTGAATCTCACAGGGGATAATTGGCTAGGCTTAAGAAAGGGCTTGCAAGGGCAGTTAGTCTAGTATTAACCTATGAACCTATGACATGGATGTTCTTCGTGTTTCACTGTTGCAGTCATCACACTTGGGTTATCTGTCTGCAGGTAGCCCTCAGTCAGCCTGAATACCAGAGTCTTGGGATTTCTGTGTCGGATGCCATCACCTCATCCATGACATCAGGTCATCAGGGGTATAAAACATGCAGCTGACACCATTACATCAGTTTTTCTTGCTGCACGAGAGTCCGAAGCAGTTCGCATGTGCCAGTTTCAAACCTGATGGGGATGCTTTTTTCTTGCTCTAACCGATGTCAGAAAAAGTTAACTATTGTCTTGCCTGTGGAAAGCAAAACAGACATGTAAGAGGAGACATTTGGACTCTTCCCCAGAGTCCATTACAGAAGACAAAGATTTGGATGACAGTGAAGAGTCCTCATAATCCCCTGTGGAAGACGTCACCTTTGGTGATTTTCTAGAGTTGGTGAAACAACAAGAGATTTTCATTCTGCGTCACCTGTTTAGGCCCAGACCACGACGTCCCTTGCTGTCAGTTTTGTGCCTTGTTCAACGCCCGAACTATTCATCATCAGGCTATTTTTGTCTCTAAGTTCTTTCACTCTCATTCTCCGTATTCTGAAATGGTGTCGGTAAGCCACCCGACTACCGACCTTCCAAAAAATGCAAAGATACAGAGACAGACCGCATAGGTCCAAAACTGCCGAAGCTTCTGTTAAGCTAGTCGTCAGTCTGCTGGTACTCAGTGAGGTGCTTTCGCAGCCCCTGTTACCCACTTCTACAGATTCACAGGCCTCTACTGAGACCCATTCGGAGTCCGGTATGCCGCAAGATGCTTCTTCGACCATGGAACCTGCGGATGTCTCTACCTTGGATGGGTCTGGAGCCGCTGTGCAGGCACCAGCTTCTGAGGGTGTATTCAGACCTTCCGATGTTCGTATTAAACAGACTACTTCGTTAATGACTGAATCTACCGAATTTCTCAAGCTCAAGTGTTCGCACTACACCTAGGAAACCGATGACCAAAGCACATTCTCAAGTTCCCATGCCACAGAAACAAATGCTTAGAATGGCTGAAGACCTTATTACTTGGGGAAGCCAGTCTTCCCCCTCTAAAAGTCAAAAAATTGATTTTCCTTCATATTCTTCAGACCATGAGTCTGATGACTCTGACCCCTGTGATTACCAGGACATACCCTTATCTACCTATGAGGACTCAGATGCAGAGGAGTCAATTCCCTCAGCCTCCCCCCCAGAGGACCTTTCTTTCGGCGAAACCTTGCATACCCTAAGGGAGCATTTTTGCTGGGAGTGCCAGGACTACCCACAGTCCAAAAGAGACTAAGGGAATTTTTAGACTTGCCTCAGCATAGGCCTCTAGCTATTCCCCCTGTCCTGGATATTGTAGATGATGTCTTCATGGAATCCAGCCTTACCCGTGATACTTTTAACACCTGCTCCTAGTAAGCCTGACAGATACTACAGAGTAGCTGACTCTCACAAATTTCTCTCTAAAAATACCACTGCGGATCCAGAGATCATTTCCCAGGGACCTAAAGGTATTAAGGCTTCTACAGTCAAAACCCTACCCCTTCAGACAAGAATTCTAGGGCTCTAGACAGATGGGGTAAGAAGGTATATACCTCTGCAACTCCATCAGGGCTTTAAATTGCCAGTTTCACATGTTGAAGTACCTGCAGCATATTATTGATCTAATTAAACAAAAAATGCTGTTGATTCCTGATTGTGCAGAAAATAAGGACTTACAAGACTTAATGCATGCTGCAAACCAAGTTGGTAAACATACTTTGCAGTGTGGTTTTGATGCCTTAGAAGCATCTTGCAGGGCTGCTGTCATTGGGTCTGTTCTGAGAAGGCATGCTTGGCTGAAGGAACAAATCTTTCCAGACCATGTCAAGGCAAAATTACTTGATGCTCCATTAAACCAAGAAAGTTTGGTTCTAAGAAGTTCTTAAAAAGATGGAAGAAAAAGCTAAATCCATGCAAATTGTTAAAGATTGCTTACAGGCACAGCCACCTAGATTCATTAGGCATTGGCATTCAAAAAATTGGTCCTTTCCAGTCCCTTCCAGACCTTCTCAACCCAAGCCCATGGGCAACAAACCACAAAAACTACAGTCTCAGGGTATGCACAGATCTAAACAATGGAGTGCTCCCTCCTCAAAAACTGGGAGTGGCAAGCCACCCCCCCATGGAAAAAGTTCACAATGAATTGTCCTTAACCCTTCCCAGCCATGCCCAAGTGCTTGCACCCCTTGGAGGACTCGCCCTGCATGCAAAAAACTGGGAGTATGTTACCCAGGACCGATGGGTCTTAAAGTTGTATCCCAGGGATACAGATTCTGTTTCCACTCTCTGCCAACCCCAAACGGATTGCCAGACCTTCCTCCAAACCAGTGGACAGAGGTCCAAAAGTAAGTACTTTCCCTTCTCAGTTTCAGGGCTATTCAACCTGTGCCAACAGAACAAAGGGGACAGGGTTTCTATTCCAGGCTGATGTTCTTCATGTTTCCCTGTTGCAGTCATCACATTTGGGTTATCTGCCTGCAGGTAGCCCTCAGCTGGACTGAATACCAGAGTCTTGGATTCCTGCATCAGATGCTGTCTCTTCTTCCATGACATCAGGTCATCAGGAGTATAAAACATGCAGCCGATGCCATTATGTCAGTCTTTCTTGCCGTGTGGTGCCCGAAGCAGAAGCAGTTCGCAAGTGCCGGTCGGACAACTCCAGAAAGTTTCGTTTTTGAGTTTCAGAATTGAAGTCTTCAAAAAAAAAAAAAAAAAAAAGATAAGTACCCCATTGGGGATCTTTTTTTCTTGCTCCAACCGATGTCAGTAAAAGTTAACAGTTGTCCTTACCTGTGGAAAGCAAATATCTCATAAAGATTTTCATTCATACTGCATTCCTTGCTTAGGCCGAGACCACGACATACCTCGCTGTCGGTTTTGTGCCTTGTTCAACCCCTAAACTATTCGTTATTGGGCTATTTTTGCAGCAGATTATTTAGGTACTCTGTATCAATACTCCAAAATGGCTTTGTTAAGCCATCCGACTACCGATCTTCCTAAAAAACGTAAAGATAAAGACAGAGACAGGCCGTATAGGTCCAAAACTGCAGAAGATGCTTCTGTTAAGCTAGTCGCCAGTGCACTGGTACTCAGTGAGGAGCTTTTGCAGCCCCTGATACCCACTACTTCAGATTTGCAGGCCTCTACTGAGACCCATTCGGAGTCCGGTATGCCACAAGATGCTTCCTCAACTATGGAACTGCGGATGTCTCTACCTTGGATGGGTCCGGAGCCGCTGTGCAGGCACCAGCTTATGAGGGTGTATTCAGGCCTACAGACTTGCAATTTAAACTGATGCCATCTTCATCATCCAGGCCTAAAACTCGCACCATGCCTAGAAAACTGATGTCCAAACCACATGCTCAGGCGCATATGCTTAAAAAACAAATGCTTAGAATGGCTGAAGACCTTATTACCTTAATTGGGGAAGCCAGCCTTCCCCCTCTAAGAAACCAAGAACTGATTTTCCTTCTGATTCTTCTGATGAGAAATCTGATATTTCTGTTCCTTCTGATTACCAGGCCCTTGTCTACCTGTGAGGATTCTGATGCAGAGGATTCCATTCCCTCTGCCTCCCCTCCAGAAGATTTTTCTTTTGGTGAAACCTTGCACACTCTTAGGGAGCATTTCCGCTGGGAAAGTTAGGAGTACTCTGACTCCAAAAAGAGGCTTAGGGAATTCTTACTTCTTCTTCAACACAGGCCTTTAGCTATCCCACCTGTTCTGGAGATTGTAGATGATGCTTTCTTGGAATAATGCCTTTCCCCAGATGCTTTACCTCCAGCCCCCAGAAAACCTGACAGGTATTACAGAGTGCCTGACTCTCACAGGTTCCTCTTCAAGAATCCTACTGTGGATCCAGACACCATTTCCCAAGGACCAAAAGGCATCAAGGCTACTTCTGCCAAAATCCTACTCCTCCTGATAGAGATTCTAGAGCCTTAAACAGATGGGGTACGAAGGTATACACATCTGCTACTTTGGCCATTAGGGCTTTAAATTGCCAGTTTCATATGTTAAAGAACCAGCAGCATATTATGGGACTACTTAAACAGAAAATGATGTTGATTCCTGACTGTGCTGAACACAAAGAATTACAGGATTTAATGCATTCTGCAGAACAAGTTGGTAAACATACTTTGCAATGTGGTTTTGATTCTTTAGAAGCATCTTACAGGGCTGCTGTCACTGGGTCTGTACTTAGAAGGCATGCTTGGCTTAAGGAGAAAAACTTGCCAGATCATGTTAAAGCTAAATTACTGGATGCTCCCCAAGACCACCTGTTTGGCAACAAAGCAGAAGTAGTCCTTAAAAGGATGGAGGAAAAAGCTAAATCTATGCAAACTGTTAAAGATTTCTTACAAGTACAGCCTCCCAGATGTAGTAGACATTGGCCTTCAAAAATTGGTCCTTTCCAGTCTCTTCCAGGCCCTCTCAGTCTAAACCCAGGAAAAGCAGACCCCCTAGGTTACAGTCTCAGACTGCACACAGGTCTAAGCAGTGGGGGGGGCTCCCGCTTCCAAAGCAGGAAGCAGTAAACCTCCCCCTATGGAAAAATGGCACAATGACTTAACCTTAACCCTATTAAGTTCTGCTCAACTGCCTGCTCCCTTAGTAGGAAAGCTCGTCTTGCATGCAAAAAACTGGGAGCTCATTACACGCGACAAATGGGATTTGAACATAGTTTCCCAAGGATGCCGATTCCACTTCCACTCACTACCAACCCCAAACGGTTGGCCAGACCTACCCCCAAATCAGTGGGTGGAGGCCCAACAGCAGGTTTTCTCTCTTAGTACAGGGATATTTAACCTGTCCCAGCAGAACAAAGGGGACAAGGTTTTTATTCGAGACTTTTCCTGGTACCCAGAAAAGACAGCTGCTGGCATCCTATCCTGGACCTCTCTATTCTAAACACCTTTCTGGTAACCCCAAAATTCAAAATACTAACACTTCAACAGCTGCTTCCTATGCTAGGCAAAGATGTCTGGTTGGCAATCTTAGACTTCAAGGAAGCGTACCTACACATTCCAATAAGGGAATCTTGCAGGAAATACCTACGCTTTAGGGCAGGCTGCATGCACTATCAGTTCTCTGGACTTCCCTTTTGCTTATCTACTGCGCCCAGGGTATTCACAAAGTGTCTAGCTCCAGCCATTGCATTTTGCAGGCAGAGAAATATTCAAATATACCCATACTTGGATGATTGTCTGATTCAGGCAGAAAGGCAGGACTTGCTATTACAACATCTGGCAATTGTAAAGACACTTCTTACCTCTCTGGGGTACACCATAAACAAAAAGAAATCTCACCTGGCACCCTGCCAACAGATTGTATTCCTGGGAGCAACCTTGAACACAACTTCCCAGATGGCTTTCCTCACTCCAGAGAAACAAGTTTACCTGACAACCTACTTCAAACTATTGGCCACAAAGACCCAGCTATCTGCAAGGAAAATTCAGCAAGCCCTGGGGTTTATGGCCTCTTGCATTTTACTAATTCCATATGCAAGACTGCATATGAGGAAACTACAATGGTATCTAAAAAGCCTATGGTGTCAGCATTCTCAGGACCTGGATTCAATGATTTCTATCATTCCTTGTATAAAGACAGAGTTCCTTTGGTGGGCAGAGGCCTGCTACCACAACAAGGGGCTCCCTTTCACTCTACCCTCTGCTGCCCAAACCCTAACAACAGATGCATCAGACTATGCATGGGGGGCTCACTTGGCAGGGCAATGCATTCAGGGCAAATGGAACCCGAGACAGATGCACCTGCATATCAACCAAAAAGAAATGTTAGCTGTACAGAATTCCCTGACAGCCTTCAATGACCGCATTCTTCCAGGACAACTATTGGTAAAGACAGACAACACCACAGTTATGCGGTACATAAACAAGCAGGGGGGAACCCACTCATACCCTCTCTGCAGACTAGTCATAGCTCTGTGGAACACAGCCTTGAGCTTCCAAGTGCACCTACAAGCTCAATTCCTGCCAGGCAAGCTAAATTCACTGGCAGATGACTTAAGCAGAAATCTCATGGACCCACACAAATGGAAACTGGAACCAAAAATATTCAACCTCTTGAGGAACAAATGGGGGACTCCAGAGGTAGACCTCTTTGCCTCCCTTCAGAACTACCAATTGGACAAATTCTGCACAAGGACTCCCCACAGTCAAGCTTGAAAAGTGGATGCCCTGTCCTTTACCTGGGAAAGCCTCTCAGTTTATGCCTTTCCCCCTCTGCCTCTCCTCTCGAAGGTTCTGTTAAAGATCAAACAGGACAAGCCAAGGCCAATACTGATTGCACCAGACTGGCCATGCCAGCATTGGTACCCCCTCTTGTGCAGTATGACACTGCTGGAACCATGGCACCTGCCTCAGACCCTTTCCCTGCTATCCCAGCAGGAGGGCCAGATTCTGCACCCTCAGCTTCAAACCATGAACCTTGCAGCCTGGCTAATTCCTTGAGCTCCCCAAAGCATCCCTCAGTAAGCAGGTGCTAGATGTCATTTTGGAGGCCAGAAGGCCTAGTACTAGTAAATCGTATACTGAAAAGTGGAAAATATACTGTTCCTGGAGCCAGACACAGGGGATGGGCACAACGGTGCCCAGCTTACCTCATATTCTTCAGTACTTAACAGAAATGCTCCATAGGGGTCTATCCTTCTCGTCAATTAAAATTCATGCCTCTGCCATTTCAGCTCATTATAATACTGATCCACCCCTCTTCTCTCACCCTCTACTAAAACAATTCCATAGATGGGCCAAAAATTTAACGCCTCCCAGGAGAGCCCCTACTCCAGCCTGGGACCTTAACATTGTATTGAAAAAGCTCACTCTCCCTCCCTTTGAGCCAGCTGTAACAGCAGAGTTGAAATTCCTTTCTTGGAAAACAGCATTCCTTCGAGCCATCACTTCAGCAAGAGGAGTGTCTGAATTACAGGCCCTCATGGCAGTGGAACCCTTCATTATCTTCCATGCAGACAGAGTTTCCCTCAGGACCAATCCTTCCTTTATGCCCAAGGTGGAGTCTAGTGTGGCTCTAAATCAGTCCATTCACTTGCCTACTTTCTTCCGTAATCCACAAAACAAAGGAGAACGAATACTGCACTCTCTGGACATGCACAGACAACTTAGATTTTATTTGGACAGGACTATGCCTGTCAGAAAATCTGAATACCTGCTTAGTTGGCTTTGCTGCAGGGGCAGAGGGGAAGGCCATTTCAAAGCAAACCATTTCCAAATGGATAGCCCATTGCATTTATTTCTGCTACAAGCACCATGGAAAACCTACCCCACAGGGGATAGTATCACATTTCACCACCCTACCAGGGACATCCTAGAAGCTGCTACCTGGAGCTCTGTAAATACCATCACCAAGCATTACCACATACCTCTTTTTTCTAAATCCAGAGCTGGTTTTGCCACTGCAGTTTTGCAGGGCTTAATAGCTGGCCCTAATGCTCGCTAACTTCCTCCTCCCTTCCTTAGCTTTGGGAATCAACCCAAGTATGATGACTGCAACAGTGAAACACAAAGAACATAGTACAGTTGTGTACACTTACCATAAATGTAGATGTGCGAGTGTATTCACTGTTGCAGTCCTGGTTACCCTCCCTTCAGCCCCCTGACTTCTCTTGGCTCTACCTTTCCTTCTTGTTTGGTATATTTAAGTTTTCTGGTTTATTTGCTTTTGAATGGTGGTGTATCGTAACATATAATTGCTTTCATTTCTAAGAGCACCTGACATCTGGGGCAAGAAAAACTGATGTAATGGCATCAGCTGCATGTTTTATAACCCTGATGACCTGACGTCATGGAAGAAGAGACAGCATCCGACGCAGGAATCCAAGACTCTGGTATTCAGGCCAGCTGAGGGCTACCAGCAGGCAGATAACCCAAATGTGATGACTGCAACAGTGAATACACTCAGACATCTACATTTATGATAAGTGTACACAACTCTTGGCACCCTATTCTAGATCTGTCAACCCTAAACACCTTCCTGATAGTACCAAAATTCAAAATGCTTACACTCCAGCAGCTCCTTCGTATGCTAGCCAAGGACTCCTGGCTAGTCACCCAAGACTTAAAAGAAGCTTATCTGCACATCCCCATAAGGGAATCTTGCAGAAATATCTCTGCACTTCTATTTGGCTTGTCTGTTGTGCCTAGGGTATTCACAAAGTGCCTAGCTCCAGCCATTGCTTACTGCAGGCAGAGAAATATTCAAATTTACCCATACTTGAACAATTGCCTGATTCAGGCAGACAGTCAGGAATTACTTCAGCACCTGTCGTTTGTAAAGAGACTCCTAACTTCTCTGGGGTATACCATCAACAAAACAAATCACATCTGGTACCCAGCCAAAAGATTGTATTCCTGGGAGCAAGCTTGAACACAACTTCCCAGATGGCATTCCTCACTTCAGAAAAGAAGGTTTATTTGACAACTTATTTCAAACTACTGGCCACCCAAACCCAGCTATCTGCAGGAAAAATACTGCAAGCCCTAGGATTCATGGCCTATTCTACTGATCCCATATGCAAGACTGCATATGAAGAAACTCCAGTGGTACTTAAAAAGTCTCTGGTGTCAACATTCTCAGGACCTGGAAACAGTGATTCCTATCATTCCTTGCCTAAGGACAGAGTTCCTTTGATGGGCAGAGGCTTGCAACCACAACAAGGGACTCCCTCCCCTCTCTCACAACCTCCCCCCATTCAAACTCTGACAACAGATGTATCAGACTATGCATGGGGGACTCACATGGCAGGCAAATGCATTCAAGGCAAATGGAGCCCAGGACAAATTCACCTGTATATTAGTCAAAAAGAAATGTTAGCTGTACAGAATGCAGTGACAGCCTTCAGATACCTTATCCTGCCAGGACAATTCCTGATAAAGACAGACAACACCACAGTTATGTGTTACATAAACAAGCAGGGGGGGAACTCACTCCTACCCACTTTGCAGGTTAGCCATGACACTGTGGAACACAGCCTTAAGCAACCAAGTGCACCTGCAAGCTTAATTCCTGCCAGGCAAACAACATTTGCTGGCAGAAATCTAATGGACCCACATGAGTGGAAAATGGAACCAAACTCATTCAAACTTCTGATACACAGATGGGGGAGACCACAGGTGGACCTCTTTGTGCCCCCCAAAACCACCAACTAAACAAATTATGCACCAGAATTCCCCACAGCCAAGCTTGGAAAGTGGATGCTCTATCCTTCACACGGGAAAACCTCTCAATCTATGCCTTTACCTTTAAGATCAAACAGGACAGGCCAAGGACAATCCTTATTGCACCAGACTGGCCACGCCAGCACTGGTACCCACTCCTATGCAGTCTGACAGCAGTGCCACCCTGGCACCTACAGCAGAGCCCCTCTCTGCTGTCCCAGCAGGAGGGACAGATTTTGCATCCTCAGCTGCAAACCCTGAACCTGGTAGCCTGGCTTATTCCCTGAATACATCATCAGCAACCCTCAGCAAAACAGATGCTGGATGTTATCCTTGAGGTCAGGAGGCCTAGTACTAGGAAATCCTATTCAGAAAAGTGGAATAGATACTTTTCGTGGAGCCAGTATCAAGTGAAGGACACAGCTCTGCCCTCCTTGCCTCAAATCCTAGATCACCTAGCAGAGCTGCTCCACAAAGGCCTCTCCTTCTCATCAATTAAGATTCATGCCTCTGCCATCTCAGCTCATTACAATACTGAGCCACTCCTCTTCTCTCACCCTCTGATCAAACAGTTCCTGAGAGGAGCTAACAATTTAAGACCCCCCAGGAGAGTTCCCACTCCTGCCTGGGACCTTAACTTTGTACTAGAGAAGCTCATGCTTCCCCTGTTTGAGCCTGCTGCTACAACAGAGTTAAAATTCCTCTCTTGGAAAGCAGTCCTACTGCTAGCCATCACTTCAGCAAGAACAGTGTCTGAGTTACAAGCCCTTATGGCTGTGGAACCCTTCATTATCTTCCATGCGGACAGGATTTCCCTCAGGACTAACCTATCTTTTATGCCCAAGGTGGTATCCAGTGTGGCTTTAAACCAATCCATCCATTTGCCAACCTTTTTTCCTAATCCTCAGAATAAAGGGGAAAGTATTCTGCACTCCTTGGACGTGCACAGACAGCTCAGGTTCTACATTGACAGGACTAAACCTTTCAGAAAATCTGACCAGATGCTGGTCAGCTTTGCTACAGGAGCAGAGGGCAAGGTCATTTTGAAACAAACCATTTCTAAATGTATAGCACACTGAATCCATTTCTGCTACAAACACCATTGAAACCTACCCCACAGGGGATCAGGCCTCATTCCATTAGGGCTACCTCAACCTCTACAACTTTTCTCAGGGAAGTCCCTACCAGGGATGTCCTGGAAGCTGCAACCTAGAGTTCTGTACACACCTTCACCAAGCATTACCACTTACCTATTTTTTCCAAATCCAGAGCTGGATTTGCCACAGCAGTCTTACAAGGCCTGCTAGCCAGCCCTAGTATGTCTTAACTGCCTCCACCCTTCCTCAGCTTTGGGAATCAACCCAAGTGTGATGTCTGCAACAGTGAAACACGAAGAACATAATACAGTTGTGTACACTTACCATAAATGTTGATGTTCGAGTGTATTCACTGTTGCAGTCCTGGTTACCCTCCCTCCAGCCCCCTTTCTACCTATCCTCTTTTTTGGCCATATCTTATGGAAATGGTATTTACTTTTTACTGGAGGTGTTCCACACCATTTGATTGCTTCCTATTTTGGGAGCTCCTGACATCTGGGGCAAGGAAAAACTGATGTAATAGTGTTGGCTGCATGTTTTATACCCCTGACGACCTGACGTCATGGATGAGGCAACAGCATCCAACACAGAAGTCCCAAGACTCTGATATTCAGGCCAACTGAGGGCTACCTGCCAGCAGATAATCCAAGTGTGATGACTGCAACAGTGAATACACTCGAACATCTACATTTATGGTAAGTACACAACTGTACTTTGTGGTGGCAACCATGAAGAATGAACTTTTGGAGGAGAGTATATGTGTCCATCCCCTAACAGGGAGTCAGGAGTGTTGGGCAGGTTTGGGAAGTGGACATGTGTTAGCAAATTTTGCACTCAGAGTTCTAAACTATCTTGTTCATATGATATGTTTTCAGAGGGACCTGACCAAAGAGCTTACCAAGTCCTTCTCATATAACTTACCAGTGGGTATTCAGAAAACTGTTGTGTCCCAATTGTTTACCCTGCAGTCAATGTATCCATGCATCTGCTTTTTATGCTGTTATGTGACTTTGTGGAAGGCTTAAGACATCATTCATTAACACCCCCTTTAATGCTTCGATGCTTTTCAAATTGAAGATTAAAAAAACAGTTACCTGGAGCAAGACAGTAAGACCCTGTTTGCCTTTGAGATCTACTTTCCACCCCTCAAGGGACCTTCTCTAGAACCAGAAAAGGGGAAAGAAGATGTGATTCAGAAAGTTCCAGGCTTTTAACCCAGATGCTCCTGAGGACAGAATCAGAGTGGGCAGGGCAGTTTCAAAAGACATCACTGCAGAGACCGACTGCAAGGTCTGGAATTTCATGTTCCTTATACTAAAAAAGCCTATCCCTGCTCCAGAAGGATTTCCCAACTGCCACACTCTGGAGGCAGTTGAGAGGTGCTTATCCTTGCACCATCAAGTTTGCCAGGCCATCACACAATGTACATGGGTACTGAGGATAATCACCAGAAGCTTTACTATACCTTTTGTTTCCCCTCCTCAGAAAAAGAGAAGGATTTCTGAAAAAGCATCCAGTCAGATGCAATCCACAGAAGCAGAAATAAAAAACTGCTTAAAATAAAGAGTCATCCAGCAGGTCCTCCAGGTTCTTTTTAGTTATGAAAAAAAACAAGGAACCTCAGGCCAGTTTTGGATCTAAGTCATCTCAGTTTGTAAAGCAGACAAAGTTTTGGATGATCATGGTTCACTCCATTCTACCTCATTTGTATATATCTCCAAGATGTCTACTATCATATCAAGATGAAGAGAAAGTCCTGAGATTTCTCCATTTCCATCTGGGAGCCAGTCAGTTTCAGTTCATGGCACTTCCCTTTGGTCTCAAAACAGCCCCCCCCCCAGTGTTCACCAAAAGCATGGCAGTGGTAACAGCATATCTCAGACGGTGAGGGTTCTGTAAGTACCCATGTTTACTCTATTGACTTCTCACCATTTCAACCAGAGATCTTTTGGTGCAACAACAGGACTTCTTGCTCCAACTTGCCCAGAAATTGGTAATTACAAACAACCAAGAAAAGACTCTATTGACACCTATACAACAGATGATAGAATTCATTGGAAGCCTCTTGAATACAATCAGTTAAATAACCAATTGCGAGATTCCAAGATATCATCTCTGTTAAATAGCTGTTCAAGTTCTTCAAAATTCCTCTCCTTCCACAAGACTTATTCTGCAACTGCTAGGATTGATGGCTTCAGTGATCACATTAGTTCCCCTAGCAAGATATTACATGAGTTCTTCAGTGGACCCTATCAGTTCAATAGTCCCAAATATCACATCCACTACTTGCTGAAATTCATCTAACACCCATTTGCAGGACTCTCATCAGGTGGTTGACCTTCCCAGTGTTTTTGGAAGGTCACCCATTCATCACATTATCTTCACTGTCTACAGTAACAATGAATGCTTCCCACCTGGTGTGTGGTGTAGCATTTCAAAGGGAAGACTGTCTAAAGTTCTTGGTCACACATGGAGGCCAGTCTTTACATCTATATCTTGGAGATGAGAGCAGTCCTACTTGTGTTGCAGGCTTTCCAGTTCTCCCTCACTGAAGATGTGATTTCTATTCAGGCAGAAATCATGGCATTAGTGTGGTACATCAGCAAGCAAGGGAAACCTGCTCATATGCATTTTGTTGGAAAGCAGTGAGAGTGTGGCAGTGGATATTGTCTTCCCGTTACTTTCTTATAGCAACACACATCCTGGAGACTTCCACAACCAAGTAGTGGCAACTCAAATCTTCGGTCTCTGAAGCCAACCTTGCTGCGATCCTTTTGCTTGATACCTATACAATAACATGCGCAGCAGTTACTTTCCCCCTGATCCCTTCACGGGGTCAATACTGAGGGATCCTATAGTCCACAATTGGCTCCTAGATCTTCTGTATGTCTCCCGCCCCATACCATTCATAATGAAATTTATTTAGAAAGCCAGACGATACAAGGCCCGATTAATCCTCATAGCTGCCTTTTGACCCCAGAAGGTTTGGTTCCCCTTCCTCTAGACTCCTCTAGTGCATCTGCCCTGGACATTGGATTACCATCCAGACCTCTCGAGTCACACATCTGGGCAGCCTGTCCCGGATCTAAAGACCTTGAAGCTAACTCCATTGTTCCTCCACTTGTAACCATGGTCATAGATGCCAGGCTGCCTGTTTTGTTGGTTCACATTCTATTTGGTTTGCACAAGCAAAATACTAGTAATGTTTATCTTTTCAAGTGGAAAAGATTTTCTGTTTGGGCATCTTCCAAGGGAATACATCCTTTCTCGGTATGTCTTCCTTGTGTCTTGGACATCTTGTCAGATCTTTTCCAAAAAAAAGCTCAGATTATTCAACAATCAAGGTTCAGTTAGCAGCCATTTCCAGTTTCCACAATGGACACAATCAAACTCCCATAGCTTCACTAAAGATTTCAAAAGTCTTTCTGAAGGGAACCTTCTTATTTAGGCTGCATGTAAGGGATCCAATTCCTCCATGGGACATAATTGCCATGCTGCAGGCCTTGAACCAGCAGACACAGTGGATTTAAAATTTCTTTTTTGGAAAACGACTTTTCTGGTGGCAAATACTTCAACAAAGAGGATTTCTGAATTGCAAGCAGTGTCCTGTAAACCTCCATAAATGATCTTATGTAAGGGCAGTATGTGTCATATGAATCCTAATTTCCTTACAAGGGTGGCATCCAAAAATGAACCTTAACCAAACTATCAGTCTGCCAATATTCTTCCCAAAGTTTTCTAAAAAAAAGACTGCATACACCACATTTACTAGATGTCCAATGACAACTCAGATTTTATTTCACAAGGATAAGGATATTAGGAAATCTGGTTAGCTGTCCTTGGCTTTCTGTCATTGTGTCTGTCTTTATGGATGTAGTTCCTATTGACAAGATTTTTGCTGCGACTACTTGGTTTACTCTTCACACAACTGTGTCTTGCTACAAGTTGGGTGTACAGTTCCACTCTCGTACATCCTTTAGCCCCACCATTCTCAATAATATCATTCCCTGATACCTCCTAGGTGCTTGGTAGCTTGGGAATCTGTCCTGAAAGTTAAATTGGATGAAAACAGAAAACATCAGATATGAAACCATAATCATAAATCTGTGTTGTCTTGTTTTCATCCAGTTCAAAGCCCCCACCATCCACCTTCCTAAATTATCACCTGGTGCTCCCTTTTTGAAAGGATGAACCTTGCCAGGGGCCATGTCTTTGAACAGCCTCTGATTCTGGTTTCTGGTTTCTGTTTTATGGCCACTTCTTTGCCCATATTATAAGCGAATTTATTTATGATGCTTGTTGCATAATTTTCTGTTTATGAGCAGGCAAACTCAATTGAAGTTATTTGGGGGGAATAGAGGGAATTATGGGTTGGGGAGGACTCAAAGCCCTGGATCCACACCTTCTAAAAGGTGCTTAGGTCAAATCTCACTGGATCTGATAACCAAAAGTTTGAAAAACAAGGCAGTATGGATCTATCTTTATGGTAAGTACATAACGTTAGTTTTGTTTTTACTCTTTCTTGTAACTAGAAACTTCAGTCATCCAGGCAAGAAAATCCAGTCTTGAATTTGTATTCCAGAGTTGTATTCCACTCTGCACATTTCTGAAGCAAGGCAAACATTAACACTTAATTCTTCTCTTTGCTTAAAACAGTCCTGGGTTCTACATTTCCTGTTTGGATTTAATTGTATGTATTTACCTATTTATTTAATTTAGTTTTATTTTATTTATGGTTTCTTTTGTTAACCAGTTTAGTGAACTGCTCTAAGAACCTTCTCCAGCTGTGACATTGACCACTTGGGCATATACAAAAGTCAAAATGTAGGAGTTGTTATGAGTATTATAATACAAAAAGGAGCAGAAGGTAAACATCACAAACATACATCAAAATGTGAACATTATTACAAGTGTAAACAAAGCAACAAACAGCAGAAGATAAGCATTACAGGTGCACAGTAAATGAAAATATGCCAGTTTTATATGATATGCATATACAGTATATTAACTATATCAGTAAGGCGGTGACCCTATGGATATATTAGCTTTGGAAAACGTGTAAAGAGGTATAGCAGTGAAAATCCACTTAGCTTGCAGTAGTAGATGCTGCACATGTTCAAATACATTTTCATATAGTTGAGCTGTATTGAGAACTGGTTAACATATTGTTTAAATGCTGAACTTTTTCAGTATGCTTAGGTCTAAACTGAACAGACAGTCCATATTATGTGAATAAATAGAACAAGAAGAATGCATAGATGCTAGACTTTAATTGTATCGTTCACTTGAGAAGATAGTCTAAACCACAATATATTTTAGTTTGAGTTATACTAAACTATATAATCTTAGTTAAGAAGTGGTACATTGTATATGTATGCATGTTACTGTGTCTTTGGAGAGTATATGCAATAGGATAATATGCAGTTGCATTTGTGTGCACTTTCTTGTTGAAACTTAAAATATATATATATATATATATATATATATATATATATATATATATATATATATGTATGTGTGTGTGTGTGTAGATATATATGTATATTTACATATTTAATTTTATCATTTTATTGAACATGAAGCTTCTTGTTTCTCACTTGACTCTGGAGAAGGTGTACACCAAATAAGGTAATATAGTGGGCTAGATTCCTAAAGAGTTTATTTTAGTGTAAGTCTGCCCTGATTCAGAAAGAATTGCTGTCTGTGTAAGTGATTTACACTGAGAGCAAGACTTTTGGAGTCGGGCAAATCATCTGACCAGAAAAATCATTTCAAAGAGCACCAAGCTTTCTTCATTGCAAATGTGTGCACATTTGAGAGTCCAGTTTCACTTTGTAACACCTCTGCCTGCATATTCTAGTGAAAAAATTGCATTCTGTAAATTTCATGTTTCTGCTTGGAGTGATCAAAGACTGTAGTGGCATGTGTGTAAGCTAGGTGCTGTTAGGCTGTGATCTGTAATCCTTTGGAAAGTTGCTGGGGCATTTTTTTTTAATTTCAAATGACATTTTGGTGAATGAATACAATTCAAATTGGGTAGCAGACATGTAGCCCTCTTACAGGTGCTACAGGTTCTTTCCATAAAAAATAGATCAGTAGGATACAGATACACATAGCCCTTCCAAGCTCCTCTAAAGCTTCATCTTGAAAAGGGGTAACTATATTTTTCATATGTTTAGTTTCCTGTAGTCAACAGAAATGTCAATACTGCCTTCAGGTTTTGGCATTTGTACCAACAGTGCAGCCAATAAACTGTTGAGATTCTTGGGTTTCCTCTAGACTCAAGCTCTGCAGTTCCTCATACTTGGTTTGCTTGACTTATTCTGTAAGAGCCTGTTTAACTAGCCACTGGGTTCTTGCATCTACATGGTGATCTGCTAGTTGGATACACCCTGGCTTATCTAAAAATATGTACCTATACTCTTTTAGCACTGATAACATTTCCTGGACCTGCAGGAGGATAGCTGTTGTGAAAATACTACCTCATTCACAGAGGCACCAAGCTTCAAGAGTTTTCCCTCCAGTTCCTCTTGTAACCAACAACATACAAGTACTAATGTGTCTCTTTCATGGTAGTTTCATCATATTGACATGTTAAAATTATGTATGTTAATCATGTGATCACTCTTGCAGTATCCTCAGCTGTATGAATAATATTCTGGCAAGAATATGAAAATCGTCCTGCATCCAAAGTTGTAAGACACCTTCCATGCACTCTAATCACAGAAGAGCTGGAGGAGAACTATATAAAGTTAGTGGTTAGTGCCAAACCTTCACAACTTTTTTGCCATTGAAGTGTGCTCCCCTTGCAGTCTGAATGATCAGTGGTCTACTAATGCTTCACCAAGGCTGGGCACATTAATGCACTTCTGGGGAAAATAGCTATCTTTCTGAGAAAAATGTTTAAATAAAGCTTTTTATTTAAGCTAAGAAAGTTGTTTTGAGTGGTTTAAAATAAGTCAAAAGGGATATTTTTTATTAATTTTGCCTCTCTGGGAAAGATGTTTTTATTTGTGCATAAAGATTGTACGCACTTGTGTAAAGGTACAATTAGTTGTTTGGACTGTTGTTTTTGTGGGTTGCTACAGAAAATCTTACTTCAAAATTTTGAAATTCCTGGCAAAAGGTTACTTGATCCTCCTAGGCTCGCCTACCTACTTTTCATACACCTTATTTGGCTGTTTTTGGTTCTTCCCTCCCCATCTGCAAGAGGGAGAACATTTCACAAGAATCCTCAGAATTCAACCACCTTTCTCAGTGTGTCAGACACAGATGAGCATCTCTGCTGTTACCAAATCAAGTACTTTAAACTACTCATCATGTTCTGTTAATCCCATTGGCATTGCTCCTCAGGGAGCCACTAAAGAAGTTAGGTACAGAGTGTCATTGTTGGCCTCAAAGGAGGGACTGAGTACTGTTTCACCACAGAGCTGACGTAGAGTGTGTGATTCCTGGGGGAAGACCCTGCTGGTCATTTTCTTGGCGTCTCCTAGAAAAAGAAAACAAAAGGTTAATTATATATTGCTTTTCCTTTTTCACATAGGAAGGACAAGGGATATTGGCTGTGCTGTGCTAAGGGTTTATTTTAAGCATTTAGTTCATTACGTTCTGATTCCTTAAAAGAAAATGATTATTTTGATCATATTGATCACTGCTGTATTCTGTCTAGCTATATGGATTATAGCCTGACATGAAAATAACAGCCAGCTAGCTCTCAAAGCTTCAGGGCACCTTACACAAACCCAAACTGTCAGGCAGCTTAAGCTGAGCAGACAGATTTGGGAGCCAATCCCTTCAGGGTTTTACTGGCACTGAAGAGTATGCTCCTGTAAGGCTTTTGAGGATCAATGGTCAACTTAGTGCTGTTTCTTTTTCTGGGCAGATAAGTTATCTTTGGGGAAGAAGCTTCCATTTTCTAAATATTGTTTGGGTTTTATCACTTTCCTCTTCAGGAATGTTATTTTAAACCTAGGACTTTTGTATTTTAATGGGTTGGCAAAAGACTGTATTATAGTTTTCAACTGGAGTGCTGTTTTTTTTTTTCCTGTCAGTTTAAAAGTTGTGTAAAGTTACTGAAACACATTTTTCTATAGAAAATTCTGTTTATTTTACTTTTTTTAGGCTGGCAAAGTGTTTTAAAATGCTTTTTACTGGCTTTATTGTGGGAAAAAGTGACTTTCAAAGATTTGTAGTTTTTACCAGCATTTGCTACTTGTCTTCCACAGTAACGAGGCATCATTTCCAGCTTAACCATGGAACAAACTGCCACCTCCATGGTCTGTGCGTCCAGCCACAAAAAAAAAAAAAAAAAAAAAAAAAAGTTAAGCAAATAGCCTTTGGCACTACATCAAACTGGCAGTTAGCCACACGTGGGTGACTCTGCTGTGGCCATTTGTTTTACTTCAGACCATTCATCTAATACCCTGGTGTAGCATCTACAGCCACTATGGACTGGAGGTTAGCCATAACTTCTGTAGCTGTCAGAGTCCCCTCTTTGAGCAAGGGAGAGACACTATTCTCAGTCCTGAAGCATCTGGAGAAACCACAGAGGTTTCTCTCAAAGAAAACTCAGGGCTTCCAAAACATGACCTACATGGAAAGACTGAAAGCCCTGTTATTGCACTCTGTATCCTACAGGCTGTTGAGTGACGACTTGTGCCTGGCATACAGAACAGTCTCTGACTCTGCTCTGATGGAAATGCTGCACATCCGCAGATTTAAATGGGATGAGAATCACTCTCTCCAGGGATCACAACCCTGCCTGTGCCATTAACAGAACATGCTGGAGAGGCAGATATATCTCCCAGAGATAACTGCTCTTCTGGAATAAACTCCTAATTCATGTAAAGCAGAGCTCCTCAATGCCCTTACTCAGGTGCAACCGAGACAAGTGGATGGGTGACAGTAAATTCACCCTGGGGGTGGCACCACTATCCCTCATGGACAGGGGCAGTTGGTGTTGATCATAGACTCTCTTTGCAAATATTGACCATCTAACCAAGATCAATTAGGGAACATAGGTATAACATGACTAGGCTTGTAAAGGCCCTAGGGCCATTAGTCTAGTAACCTCCCATAAACCTATGGAAGAGGGAGCAAGGAAAGCTTCTCTGTTATGTCAGAATGGCCCTGGGGAAGCTGCTGATGCCATTAGTAACATGGCTGGGCCCATTTTTCCTATCAAAAGGAAATGGAAAACAAACCATGTGTCTACTCCTCAAATTTCCTTAAATAGAAGTAGTTTTTGTCTTAAGGTTTAATTCAGGTTATTGATACTTCTTTTAAAGTAGTTTCTGGTAAAAGAAAGAGAGATACCTCTTTTCCTGAAGAGATTGAAGATTCTAAATCTGAACAGGAAGCTGAAGGAACAGATAGAGATTTCTTTTCAGATTTCTGAATCAGCATCTCAGGAGATCTCAGTTTGTTATTCTCCTTGTGGGGGGTTCTCTTCTTCTGCAACTATTGGTAGAATGTGCCAGTGTTTTCAGTAGCAGAACAATGGGTCTCTCAGTCCTTCAGAAAATACTATGACTTATTACAGAAGACATTTTCAAAACCTAAACCAATGGGTACTGTTCTGTCTGGTTTAGAGAATATGTGTTACTGCCTACAGTTTTCCGATAGTCATTCAGTTGCCCCTAAAAAGGCAGATATAATGTAAATTTTCTCAGTTTTTTTAAGTTTTCATATCCTGTTCCCAAACTTGACCAACAGTTGTAGCTTTAGTGGCTCTCACAGCTGCTAAACACTTAGTTAATTCCAGTCCTGGTTTTCTGATAAGGATGGGACAATTGATGATAAGTAAGTGGAAAAACTATTCATCTGCAAATTTAATTTTCAGAATTTTGAATTGTTAGGCTCATATATTAAAGTTTGCTCTAACAAATTGTAAAACTATGGGGTGTTTTATCTGCAGTCTCTTCTTATGAGGAAAATCTGTTTTAAATAACTCGTTATTCTATTGCACTGTTCACTACTTATTATTTGCAGTGTGTGCAATGACTCTGTTGATACGTAGGGGGCTATGACCAATGGAACTGTTTTTTGGAGGTTTGCATGGCTGCATTCTTAGAGCCTCCCAGATGATGTGAAAAATAAATTTTAAATTATCTCTTGGTTAGAGGTTTAGTGTGCAGCCCTTCTTTTGCAGAGGTGATCAAAAAGTGTTATGAAAGGGATAATCTGATCCAGAAAATCTCTAAGATTTTTTCAGCCCTCTTTTTCCAAGTTCACCAATGGATTTTCTATCTTCTCATCCAATTTTGACAAAAAAGAAAAAAAACAGAATAAACAGGCTTAACAAAATTCAGGTAAACAGACATTTAAGAATTAATCCGAACAAGAAGATGCAGAGACAGATTTGGGGTTTTGTCCTCAGATTTCTGATTCAGATTCTGAGGAGGGCTCACTTTCTGATTCTCCCTGTGGAAGTTTCTCTTTCTCTGAGGATTTTCCAGAACCTACACTCATTCCTGCTGTCCTGTCTGCTTTAGAGAATGTGTCTGATGTTGCAGACTGCAAGCTGTTAAGGTGAGTCAACATTTTCTCATTTTCATCACAGATAAAATTTCTTTCTGATGAAAGTAGCAAGCCAATGCAGGGAATTTCTAAGATTTTTCAGTCTTCCTTTTCCAAATTGTCAAACGCTTTTTCTTTCTCCTCATCCAGTTTTGGCAAAAAACAGGATAAACGTTCAGTTTATCATTCAGGTAAACAGACATTTAAGAAGTGACAATGGAGGGGTTCCAAAAAGAAGTCTCAAACCTCACAAAACATATGTCTATAATCTCAAAGGTAGCACCCAGATCTGTTCAGATGTGGTGGTCAAGGACACCACATATACAAATGTCGTAGACATAGCAAACTTGCTGGCTGACAGATTCAGTGAAAATTTCACCCCTCTGTCCCCCCATCAATAAATCAAGACATTCCCAGTACCTGTCCCCTTCCCCTTATGTCTAGGGATCAGGTCATCACTGCTCTCTCAAAGGCAAAAAACACAGCTTCTATGGGACGTGATAACATCCCAGGATGCATCCTATATGAACTCAGGCAGGAAGTTGTAACACCATTAAGCGCCCTATTCAGCCAAAGCCTGAAAACTTAAAAAAGTCTGTCATCCAGTATGGGAAAATGTCAATGTGTAAGGCAGATTCTCCATAAAGATAGTACTGGCTTTGTCCCAGCTGAGTGGAGGACAGCCACTGTCATTCCTTTACACAAAGATGGAGCATCCACTGATCCAGGAAATTATAGACCCATCAGCCTAACTAGCCTGATGTTCAAGGCCATGGAATGGATTATCATGGATATCATTAACAAGGACATTGGCAACCGTCAAACACTCAATCCCACACAGTTTAGCTTTGTCAAGGGGAGGTCATGTCTGTTAAATTTGATCAACTTTTTTGAGGCAGTCACCAAAGCCATGGATGATGGGAAGACAGTGCACGCCTACCTTGAGCTGGCTAAAGTCTTCGACACTATTCCTCACTTGGGCATAATAGATAAACTATCTCAACTAGGCATCAATCTGTATGTTACCAGATGGGTAGCTAACTGGCTCACTGATAGAACTCACTTGGTCAAAATAGGGCAAGCCACCTCAAGCAGTAGACCCGTATTGAGTGGCGTACCCCAGGGTTTGGTCTTGGGGCCTCTGTTATTTGGGATATACTTTTCTGAGGTGCAGGCCAAAACCAGTGGGTTATGGCTGACCAAGTTTGCAGACGACTGCAAGCTGGGTGCTGTCATCGATTCCTCTAGTGACATGGACATCCTCCAAGAGGTTCTCACCCAAACAAATGACTGGTGCCAGAAACATGGCCTCAAGCTGAATACAAAAAACTGCATCATCATCTCCTTTGGGGATGGTGATGTCCCCACAAATTATCATATTAATAACATCCTAAGCACACAGTCAGTTGTGAGGGATTTGGGCACCCAGATTGATAGCAGCCTGACTTTTAACCACCATGTTGCTTTCATTGTATGGAAAGCTTTCTACATGGCCCACCTCATAAGTAAGGGTATCTCATCCAGGGACAAGGAGGTCAGAACATCTCTGTATTCTTCCCTTATAAGGCCCATTTTTGAGTACAATTCCCCATGCAGCATGTATCTTGCAAAGCACATGCAGCAGCTGGAGAGACCACAGAGGTGCCTCAACAGGAGAATCCAAGGCCTCAAAAATCTTCCATACACAGAAAGACTAAAAGCCCTATCCCTCTACTCTCTCTTATACAGACTCCTCAGAGGTGACCTCTGTCTGGCACACAAGGTGATTTCGCATCCTGCCTTGATGGGACTGCTGCATATCCACAAGTCAAGCTCCACTCGAGTAACCCGCCCACGTGGCCTCAACCTGGTCTGTGACATCAATAAGACTTTTTGGTGAACAGATTTGTGTCCCAGAGACTCCCCCATCTGTGGAATAAACTCCTTGTTCACATCAAGCAGAGTACCTCTTTACTCCTTTTTAAGCACAACCTGGATAACTTGATGGGAAATAGAAAATACATCCCTGGGGTTCCACCGTGTCCCTGCTGGACATGGACATTGGCTGCTGATTTGTCTACAAATGGGCTAAACTCTTGGCTAGGCTTATAAGGGCCTCAGGGCCAGTAGCCTAGTAACTTACTATGATCCTATGAAAACCAAGGATAGTCCAATAAGTCTGAATGACTATTCAAGAGACCTTGTGACCCCCTCCCATTCTGTACCCTTTTATTTCTAGAATCTCCATTTTTTGTTTTGGCATCAGATAGTTTCAGACAAATGGCTTCTTAAGATCATTCATCACGGCTACATATGGCAGTAGGAAGAAATTTGTCCTTTCTTCATCATATGCTGTCCCAAAGAGTGACATGACCAGATGTTCTTCTTTACCACTGTTTCAGTATTCATTATATGTGGAAATCCCCTGCTGAGGATAGCCCAACATTTAGCCAGTACATCAAAGCCTTTACATCCTCCCAGGATCTTACATCAGACATATACTGGCTATGCAGGTGCAGGGCATAAAGGTGACATAAGCATGCTCAATACTTAGATCTTCTTTGCCACCAGTCGGAATGCCACAGTTGAATGTTGGTCTGAATACCTTTCCCTGAGCATGCTGCTAAAGAGACATTTATAGATAAGTGCCCCATTAGGGTCCATTTTTGTCTTTTTTCCTCTGTATTTACTGTGAGTCTGTCATCCAGTATGGGAAAATGTCAATGTGTAAGGCAGATTCTCCATAAAGATAGACATGAGAAGTGCCTGTTCTGCTTTTGGTGCTTTACATGACCATACCCAGTGTACCGTTTTTTCACACTTTTGTTCACAAAAATCTTTACAGCAGTATTGTCCATTTACCTGAAGAAACAATGTCTTAAATATTTGACCAAGTGTTCCATGACCAAATCCACCCACTGTGAGGTACAGCCATCTCTTTTAAAGTCTCTGATTCTGCAGCTGTCCAACCTCCACCAGACATCTCTATTGATATGAATGAAGACCGCGAGGTGCTGACACTGTTTCCTTCTGCTGTGATCATGTTGGGAGACCAACATGGAAGTAGCTTCTCGTACATCTTCTGAGGCTGTAAAAATGTCTGTCATGGACGTTGAGGGGGGCACCACTGCCTTGGGTGGGAGAAGAGGTTCCTGGAACTCTTATAGAGTCTGGCATCCCATTGAAAAAGAAGAAGAAAACTAAACGTATATCACTCATTGATAAAGATCCTCCTAAAGAGTGGGATGATTTTACCTAGGGATTGTTCAATGCCTTGATGGTCTTGAAGCCCCCTCAGGGATCATCTGTTCCTGCTCCCTCTGGTTTTCTACCCCAGCCAAAAGAACTAGGGAATCTGATTCCTCAGATGAGGAGTTGGATTCAGGAGATGAATCCTTGAGCTATTCCTCAAAAATCACTTCACTCCTAGACTATGGTTCATAGTAAAAGGATTCCTTGAGCCATGATTCTCCTTTTCAGGAGTTGTCTTTTGGAAGTATGATGTTTTGCATGATGGAGCATTCCAAAAGGGATTACCCCCTAGTATTTGACATCCAAAACAGATATGAGTTGTTATAAATGGAATCTCCTAAACCTTTAGCTGTTCCTCCATTCTGTCTGCCTTGCTGGATAAATTTTCAGTTGCTTCTTTGGCTCCTGATTCCTAACCTCCAGCCTCAAAGAAGCCTTGCCACTTTTTAAGGTGCCTGAGGCCTTTAAGTACCTTTACAAATATCTATCTTCAGACTCTACTGTCATGTCTGTTTCAGCAGATAGGCCATCCAAACTTTTATCCTCTTCCAAAGTACTCCCTTCTGTCAAAGGCAGTCTGGCTATGGAAGGGCTGGGGAGAAAAGGTTATACTTCTGCTACTATGTCCTTTAGGGCTATAAATTATCAGGCCAGTATGTCCAGGTATGTTCTTGTTCTTTTGTCTCAACTTTGGCGGGAGGCAGATCTTGTCAGACCTAACTGATTCTGAAAACAAGACAATTGCTCTTTCCTTATTGAGCCCCACTTTATAGGTAGCTCATTATTCTATAAAATGTAGTCACGATGCAGCTGATGCATCCTCTAGTGCTGCTGCTTCAGATTCAGTTATGAGGAAGTACTCTTGGCTATGCCTATCGGCTTTACCTGATGATTTTTAAGACCAAGCTCCCACATGCTCATTTGGCCAAACAAAATCGTTTTGGTACTGCTGCTCCTGACCTGTTTAAGAATCTGCAAGATAAATGTAAAGTTATGCAGGACATTAAACAAATTTTTGTTTCTACCATTCTCAAATTTAGGGTACAATTGCACTAACAAAACTTCAATAAACTTCTAAAATAATATTTTATTTAAAGTAATCTATGTTGAGCACTTTTTTCCCCAAAACCTAATCCAGAGACAACTTACACGCTTCCCAGGGAAACAGAGCCTCACTACAGACTCTAAGACATTGCTTGGGGCTCATGTGGGGCAACTTACGATCCTGGAAACTTGGGACAGTTATAGGAGAAAAAAAAAACATACAAATGTAAATGAGATGATGGCTGCAGTTCAAGCATTAAAACATTTATAGAGCTGGCTAAGGGTCATCCTGCACATTGTCCTGGACAACACCACGGTGATGTGGTACATCAACAGGATGGGAGCTCCCACTCCTGAGTATTTTGCAAACTTGACTGCAAGCTAGTGAAGTAGCCCTAATGTTAGGATTCACCCTCAGGGTATCTTACATCCAGTCTAACAGACTGAGTGGGTCACAGTAAGGTCACCATTAATAGATGCTCACTAGGGATGTGTTTTTTGAGTTGATTAACAGGCAGGGTGTTCCAGAAGTAGTCCCTTTTGCTTCCTCAAAGAGGTAACTCAGGAAGGTTTGATGAAGGATAGCAGCTCCAGGAGCATGGAAATAGATATCTTGTCCATCTATTGAGCAGATCTATTTTGCTCTTCTTTTCTTCTGATGTCCCTAATCCCCAGGGTATTACTCAAGCTAGAGAAGAGGTCAATAATGCTGTTACTAGATCTGATTTGGCCTATACAAACTGGTTCTCCCTCCTATTAAATCTAGCAAGTGTAAAACAGCTACTGTTAGCAACGTGATATATCAGAAGGGGTACTTACTATATCCTCAATCAGAGCTGTAGCTGGCTCATTTGGCACTCATCAATACTATGATAAGGAGCAAAAAAAAGTCCATAGTTTGATCTGGTGCTCCTCCCTTGAGATCAAAAAAAGAAAACTTAAAAAAGTGATCTCATAATCACACCCCCAAACACCTTGCACCTGGGGTGATTGCCTACTTTGCCCTACCCTAGCTACATTACTGCTTTTGACATCATAACTCTAAAGCTGATTTAGAACCTTTTAGTCTTCCTCTGGTTTCTTGATAAAGACTAAGACCCTTACTAAGCAGGAGTGTCTGGTAATCAGCTACCTGTCAGAACTTTACTACAGAAGGGTTTTCCTAATGCCTCTTTGAGGATACAGGTTTTAGACATCTCAACATGCTTTGCTTTAGAGCTTCCCCTATATTGTCTATTGCCAGTCAAGCAGTACCTAAAAGCAGTACTCTTACCATCCATGAAAGAAACTGCCCCACCATGAAAGGTCAACTATCTACTAAACGAACTTGCCTTTTAACATGCTGGTTCAGTTTCAGTAAAGCAGTTCTGGAATGCAATGATCTGGTTGGTATAACATCTGCTGGAAGATTTTCTGAGCTGCAACCCCCAATGCTTAAAGAGCCTTTTCTACAGGGACAGAGGCACACTGCATGCCAACCCTTCTTTTATTTCCAAAGTGCTGACAGAACTCTGCTTGAATAAAGGCTGTTGACCTCCCTATGTGTTTGCAAACTCACAAAACGGGGGGGGGTTAGTTTTTATGCTTTGGAATTCAGCTGAGGTTCTAGCTAGACAGATCAAAGGAATTAGAAACTCAGACCAGCTGTTCGTCATCTTTATGAAAGGTATGTTTGTGGGGAGGGAGGACCTATCATTAAGCACACTATCAAAATGACTTGACCATTATATTTTGTTCTGTTATTCTTTTCATGGCAAACTTATGCCAGGCCTTGTCAAGGCTCATTCCAATAGATCCACCGCAATGCTATAGTATTCCTTACAGAGGTTGATACCCATTCAGTTTTGAAGCAGCTACCTGTCCTTTGTACATAATTTAGGCTCTGCATCGAAAGCCATGGCGTGGATTGTCACTCAAATTCTCTAGAATTAGCTCTCCTGATAGTGCAATCAGAGTGAGCTGACTCACTTGTCCTGTTGCTATGGAAGTTATCCTTGAAGTAATGACTGCAACAGTGAATGTTATGAAAAACATAGTACAGTTGTATTAGGAACTTACCGTAATTGCAGATTTTCAAGTTTACTTAATTGGTGAAGTCCCTGTACCATCCTGTCTTCTGCTTTGTATGTTCTTGCTTGGGCATCCTGGTGTTTGGTAGTTTACCTACTATGCTTTATTTCACCCACTTTCTGACTTTTTTCTTCATCTGGCAACTTCTTGTCAATTTTTAGAACCTCAAGAGGCTGACTGGGTCTTGTGGGTGAATACTTTTTTTCCTTGTCTGTCCATAGCAAAAAAGATTAGATGCCCATCCATCCTTTTCTCTTCAAAACACTCCAGGCAAATATCAGTCCAGATGTTTGCACTCTTAAATTGACAGCTTGGCTTCTCCAGTTCCACTGATAAACTATCCTGCCTTCTCTCAGTTAGCTTCCATCCTTTCCTCTTTTCAGAGGTCCTGTTTTCCCAAATTTTAAAGGGATAATGGACCCACTTTTCTATCTATACATAAACCAGGCATAGATCCATTTATTGTGCCTGTCCTTTTTATCCTTTATCTGCTTGAGATTTTTGGCCCTTGGCTTAGTTGTACCACTCTCAAAGTCTGTCAGCTATCTTGAGCACTGATTTTGTCCTGATCTCCTTTCCCTCTGCTTCTCAACATTTTTAAAACCTTCTTTGCAGTACCTTCTACCTTTGAGCCCCATTTCAATACATTGCCCTTCCTTATATTAACTTTATGACTGAGAATCTAATTAGTCTGATCTTTGAGCCTGCATCTTCTATAGGTATGAAGTTCCTTTCTTGCAAAACTTTTTTTTTTATATAGCTGGACTCAGACAAAAGAGTAATCTGATTTGTGTTTCTCTTTGCATTGCAATGAAATAGCAAGCAAAATATTGAACATGTACATCGCATTAAGTGTGTGAGAGAGTTCTTTAGACTGCCTATACTTAAATATACAAACACTGTGCTAGAACAGCCAGAGACAAAAAAGAACAAAACATACATGCTGAATCACTGTCACTCTGCAAATACAAATTGCACTGGCATTGATTTTATGTGGGATATATTAAACAATTCAGTGCTAACAAATGGATGTCAACAATTTGAGACCTCATTCATTTAACACTTGATGAAGATAGGATAATGCAGGCTATTTGATTTTCCACAAGGAAAGATGGCATTTACAAGTAACCAGTTCTTCATGGCTGAACTCACCACAGTATCAAACATGAACTAACCATTTAATCCTTTTTTCTGAATGGTCACATCATCATAAATGCCCCATTATTCTATGGATGCTTGCAGACAGCTTATGATTTGTATGGGCATAACTAAGTTTTTCCTCAGGGGATGACGATTTATTAGTATTTTGTTTGCTAAATCAAGTTTGGGTAAGGCAATAAGCTCAATCTTTTCGGCTGGTTAGATGCTTGTATTGATTTGTTTCTCAATAAACATGAAAAAACTTTTCCTGTAGTTCCCCCCACCAGAGCTCATTATACTAGAGCAAGTAAATACTCTTTTTCTGTATTATGGTCCCTGCACCTGCCGATCATCTAGCTATGCCTACCATCCCCACTACAAATCTACATAGATGCTGAAGGGTTTGACGTGGAATGGGCTTTAGGAAAGGTGTGTCACCAACTTTCATAAATAATGTAACCCCTCAGAAGGCACGCACTGACTCCCTATTAAGCAAGAACTTTTATTTGGTCATCGGTCTCCACTTGAGAATCTAGCACACAGTGTATAACTCAAGCATGTATCCCCCACATGGTCACTGATAGAGATGAGCATTCATTGCTTCATCACTCTTATGGGCTCATAGGTACTTATTAGGCTATTGATCTGTGAGGATCTTAGGAAGCTTAGCTTTGTATTCCAATGGTATCTTTTCCCCAATATTTTGCACACCAGTAACCCAGAGATAGGGCTGTCAAGGATATCTTGGAAAATGTACATGTTTCCCCTATCCACGAGGTACAGGGGGTGCTAAACCAAGAGTGAATATGTGGTTACCCAACCATTCATCCAAATTACATTTGAATAGAGTAAGAGACGTACTTTGCTGTATGTGGAGTGGAAGACAGTTCCATAGAAGTGTCATTCTGTCTGATGCAAACCTATTCCTCTAGCATGTCCTTTTTATTTTGCAAAAGAGATTGAGATCCCTCGAGTGGGTGTTTATGATACCACTGGACTTGTGAATGTGTAATTGGTCTGAAAGAATAGGGTCTGTTGAAGTTCTATATGCAAAGCAGAGGTCACCTCTTAGTAGCCTATTTGATACTGACAAGAGGAATAAGGCTTTGAGATGGCCTACAGAGTTTTTAATATTCTTCTCCCTTACATCACTAATTCCTCCATTTCACAGGCTCCTAATCAAATCTGGGATGGCTGAGCCATAGTCAGGGCTTTTTTGACTGCGTCATTGAGCTAGTGCCAGCATTAGCTACTTCTGTCTTTTTTTCCATAATGCCATTATTGATCTATTTGTAGCTGTAGCCTGATCTTCTGTGAAAACCTTTGCATGCCACTGTAGACTAGACATTATTTCCATGTAAATATCTTATTTTATAGCTACTGCTGATGTCCTTCGTGGTTCACTGTTGCAGTCATCATTGTAGGGTTCTTCCTGCCAGCAGCAGCCCCCGATCAGCCAGAATCCCAAAGTCTGGATCGGGCACCAGCTGAGGTCGCATTTAACCTGATGTCAATGCACTGGAAGGTATAAAGACCTCAGCTGACGCCATTTCCCCAGTCTTTCTTGCTACGCGGTGCCCTTTGCAGTTCACTGATGCCGGTCGGCCTGTTCCTGTTTGTTTTTGGATCTAATCCCAGGATTTTCATTTTTTTACAGATAAGTACTCCATTGGGGAGGTCTTTTTCTTGCTCCAGTCAGATGTCAGAAAAAGTTAATAATTGTATTTCTTGTGGGAAGCAAATACCTCATAGGGATTTTCACTCTTACTGTATTCCCTGCCTGGGTCCTGACCACGACGTTGGTAATTGTGTGTTTTTTGCTAGATTTAATCAGCATACTATTAGGCTTAGATATAACTTTGCCTTTTACTATTTTGGAAAAAGGTTTAAATATAACATGTCTTCAGATTCTTTTCTGGCTTCTGGGGTGTGTAAGAGGTGCAGGGATGCAGACAGACCTCCGAGGTCCACAGCAAAGGATGTTACTCAGTTATTGCCAGTTGCTGGTTCGTCGGTCGTCAGCGAGGTGCCTTTGCAACCCCTGTCATCCACCTCTTTTGAACCAATTGCCTGTACCAACTCCAGTGTGGAGCTGATGGGGTCTTCAGAATTGACAGGGACTGGACCTTCGGATACTGCTCCCTCAGTTGGGTCCGGAGCCGGTAGGCAGGTACCGGCTTCTGAGGGAGTCCTCAGGCCTTCTCAGCTTCCTGTGAATGTGGATTCAGGTTTACATGCTAAGTCAAAGTCTAAAGCTAAAGTGAAGTGGCTAGCACAGGCGCCTTTAGGGTCCTAGGCCTCAGAAGCAGATGCTTCGGATGGCTGAAGATCTCTTAACTATGATCAGGGGTTCTCATCCCCCTCCTGATAAAAAGCCTAGATTACAGTCCGATTATGATTCTTCAGACCAAATTTCTGTTTCTTCTGCTTCCTCCCTTGAGCAGGATTATTCTTTTCCTCTTTATGAGGATTCTGATGCTGAGGATTCCTTTCCTTCCACCTCTCCTCCTTAGGATTATTCTTTTGGTGAAACTTTGCATTATATGAGGGTGCATTTTCACTGGGAAGGGCAGGAATTCTCTGAATCCAAGAAAAGGCTTCGGGATTTTCTTCTTCTCCCACAGCATAAGCCTCTGGCTATTCCCCCTGTATTGGACATTGTTGATGATGTTTTTTCGGAAGTTTCTCTCTCTCCTGATTCTTTTCCCCCTACTCCGGCCAAACCGGATAGGTATTATAGGGTTCCAGATTCTCATAAATTTCTTTTTAAAAATCTTTCGCCTGATCCAGAAACAATTTTTCAGGGTCCTAAGGGTATTAAAGCAGCTTCTGCTAAAAATCCTATTCCCTTTGACCGAGAGTCCAGGGCTTTGGAGAGATGGGGTAAAATGGTTTATACTTCTGCTACATTGTCTATTAGGGCTTTGAACTGTCAATTTCATATGCTGAAGTATCAGCAATACCTTTTGTCTGTATTTCAACAAAAGATGTCAGCTGTGTTTATTGGTGCGGATAATCAGGAGTTACAGGATTTATTGCATGCTATTGAACAAGTGGGTAAACATACCATGCATTGTGGTTTTGATTATTTGGGAGCTTCTTGTGGGCTGCAATAACTGGCATTGTTATTAGAAAACATGCTTGGTTAAGGGATCAAAGCTTGCCGGATCAGATTAAAGCCAAACTTTTGGATGCCCCTTTGCAGCACGATGTTCTGTTTGGGTCCAAAGCTGAAGAGGTATTGAAGAAAATGGAAGACAAAGCAAAATCTATGCAGACGGTTAAGGATTTTCTACAGGTGCAACCTCCTAGATTTAGCAGACACTGGCCAACTAAACCTTGGTCCTTTCCGGGCTCAGACAGATCTCAGAGAGGCAGACTCAGGTGTTGCAGAGATAGGGGTCAGTCACAGTCCCATTTTAGGAATAGGCAGTGGAGTGCCCCCTCTCCCAAGGGAGGTGAAGATAAGTCTCAACCCTACCGAAAGCAGTCTTTATGACTCTCCCTTTCTGGTTCCAGGGGCTCCTCTCCTGGAAGCTCCTTTGGGGGGAAGGATTTCTCTTTTTTATCAAAATTGAAGCCACATAACCCGGGACAGATGGGTTCTGGACATAGTCTCAAGAGGTTATGGATTTCATTTCTACACTGTGCCAAAACCAAACGGTTGGCCAGACCTGCCAAATCATCATTGGGCAGAGGCACAATGGCAGGTTCAGTCCCTCCTGACTATGAGGGCCATAGAATTGGTGCCAACTTTAGAAATAGGGCAAGGTTTTTATTCCAGGCTTTTCATGGTTCCCAGGAAGGAAAATTCATGGAGACCAATCCTGGACCTCTCTGTACTGAACACCTTCCTAGATATACCAAAATTCAAGATGCTCACTCTGCAACAGCTGCTGCCTATGTTGGGCAAGAACGCTTGGATGGTGACTTTGGACTTGAGAGAGGCTTACCTGCATATTCCTATAAGGCAAGAGTGCAGAAGGTATCTGCGTTTCAAAGCAGGCTCGAAACATTACCAGTTCTCTGTGCTGCCCTTTGGCTTATCTACTGTGCCCAGGGTTTTTACGAAGTGCCTGGCACCAGTAATGGCGTTTTGCAGACAGAAGGGGATTCAAATTTACCCTTATCTGGATGACTGTCTTCTTCAAGCGGACGACAAAGACACTCTACTTTGGCATCTAGCTTTTGTGCAGTGTCTTCTTCAATGTCTCGGTTTCACAGTGACTGTAAAGAAATCAAACCTGGTACCCACACAACAGATTATTTTCCTGGGTGCTCTTCTGAGTACTTCAACCCAGATGGCTTCATTGGCACCAGACAAAAAAGTGCAACTGGCTTCTTTTTTCCGACACCTGGCTTCAAGTGAAACAGCTGACTGTAAGAAAAATTCTGCAAGCTTTGGGTTACATGGCCTCCTGCATTCTGCTAATACCATATGCAAGGATGCATATGAGGAAACTGCAGTGGTACCTCAAGAGTGTCTGGTCTCAGCATTACCACAGTTTGGAAACCGTGGTCACGATTTTGCCTTGTCTCCAGCGAGAGTTTCTTTGGTGGGCCGAAGCCTGTCTACAGAACACAGGGAAGCCTTTTTGTCCTCCGCCAACCAACCAAGTTCTGACAACAGATGCTTCAGATTATGCCTGGGGAGCCCACATGCACGGGAGATGTCTTCAGGGTGTTTGGATGAAGGAGCAAATGCACCTGCGCATAAATTTGAAGGAGATGCTAGCTGTACAGAATGCCCTGATAGCCTTCAGGAACCTTCTTCTACCAGGATAATTGTTGATACGGACAGACAACACTACAGTGATGTGGTACATCAACAAGCAGGGGGGCTCTCACTCTTACCCCCTGTGCAGATTAGCCATGAATCTCTGGTACACTGCTCTGACCTGCAGTGTCAACTTACAGGCACAATTCCTGCCAGGGAAAGACAACACTCTGGCAGACGCATTGAGCAGGTGCATTTCAGATCCACAGAATGGATGTTGGATGTTCGGATATTCAGGATGATTATAAAGACTTGAGGATGTCCGGACACAGATCTCTTTGCATCCCCTCAGAATCATCAACTTCCAACTTTCTGCACAAGGACCTACCACAAACTAGCATATAAAGTGGATGCCCTCTCATTCAGTTGGAAACACCTCTCAGTATATGCTTTTCCTCCCTTTCCTCTTCTACCTCGGGTACTTCTGAAGATAAAACAGGACAGACCGCACATGATTCTTCTGGCTCCCAATTGGCCTCGACAATTCTGGTATTCCACTCTGATGAACTTGGTTCAGGAGCTTCCCTGGATTCTGCCTCAAATCCCTCATCTATTGTCTCAACGGGACAGCCGGATACTGCACAGTCATGTCAAGACTCTGCATCTAGCATCTGCATCTGGCAGATCCAGGGTCTGTAAACACCTCTGCCCTTTCCAAACAAGTATTGGATGTAATCCTTGAAGCTAGACGGCCCAGCATTTTTGAACCTGCAGCTTCCACGGATTTAAAATTTTTGTCTTGGAAAACTGCTTTTCTTTTAGCTATTACCTCTGCTAGAAGAATTTCAGAATTGCAAGCACTCATGGCTGTGGAGCCCTTCCTTATTTTTCATCAGGATAGGGTATCTCTACGGACTAATCCCACATTTATGCCCAAGGTGGTTTCGGCTGTGGCCTTGAATCAGTGTATTCATTTGCCTACTTTTTATCCTAATCCTCAAAGTGAGGAAGAAAGTCTTTTTCACTCTCTAGACGTGCACAGGCAGCTTCGTTTATACCTGGACCGGACCAAGATATTCCGGAAATCTGATCAGTTGTTTGTTGCTTATGCTCCTACTGTTCAAGGTAAAGCAATCACTAAGCAAACTATTTCCAAGTGGATTGCCCATTGCATCAAGTTCTGTTACTCTTATCATGGCAATCCGGTTCCTGTTAATGTTAGAACTCATTCTACCTGGGCTACTGCTACTTCAGCAGCTTTTCTTTGTGGGGTTCCTACCAAGGATATTTTGGAAGCTGCTACTTGGATTTCTGTACATATGTTTTCTAAGCATTACAACCTCCCTCTCTATTCTAAATCCCGGGCAGGTTTTACTTCTGCGGTTTTGTAAGGTTTTGTGACCGCTCCCTCTGTTTCTCCTCCAGCCACCCTTTCTTAGCTTTGAGACTCAACCCTACAGTGCTGACTGCAACAGTGATCCACGAAGGACATAGTACAGTTGTGTACTCTTACCATAAATGTACATGTTCGAGTGTGTTCACTGTTGCAATCCGGGTTACCCTCCCTCCTATCCCCTCTTTTGTTTTTTCCTTGAGTATTGTCTGTTATGAGGTATTTTGGCTGCTGAGGTTTTTGGGCATGGTTTCTTTTTTAGCCTTTTCTTTCTGGGCACCTGACATCTGGGGCAAGAAAAACTGGGGAAATGGCGTCAGCTGAGGTCTTTATACCTTCCGGCGCATTGACGTCGGGTTAAATGCGACCTCAGCTGGCACCCGATCCAGACTTTGGGATTCTGGCCGATCGGGGGCTGCTGCTGGCAGGAAGAACCCTACAGTGATGACTGCAACAGTGAACACACTCGAACATCTACATTTATTAAGAGTACACAACTGTACTTTCATGGTAATCTCATGTCAGTGAACACCCATGATGATTAACTAGTAGCCATGTATTAAAGGTTACTGAAGATGGACGTCTTCTTATCAGATATATATGTATTTCCCATAATAATCTGTCTGTAAGAAGGTCGGTTTTCATTAACAAACTCTTCCTCCACCCTTCACCTTTGATGTTAATGTTTTTTTTTTCTGTAGCTCTCCCTTCTCCTCACCTTGCCATTTCTTGTATCTTCTTTGTGCTGTTACTGAAGAAATGGAGAATGGAAGTGAGAGATAAATAATGCATGATGTGAATACGAAATGTGCCTTTTAGCCTGAAGTTTTGTTTGCTAAGTGGTCATAATGCCAGCACCTTCATTTCTAAAGGTTATTTGAGACAAACTTCTGTTTTTTTTTTCAGAACCAAATTTAGCCGTTCAGATTTTAGTAATAAATATTTCTCCAGTCCAAACACTTTTAAGATGAATTCAGAAAATAACATCAAATTCAACACAAACACCATTTGTCATGCCTCGGGCATTTCATATTTATCTGCTTTCAGTAGAATTATATGTAGTAATATTTGCTTCTTACTGTCTGGGAAGTAAAGTGATAAAATAAGGAAAACCAAAACAGTTGTTCTGTGCATTTTGCTGCTGCATCTGGTAGAATACAAGTATTACAAATGAGACTTGAGTGCTCATCTGTCTACTATGTACTAATAGTCGCCTCTGGTGACCAATGTAGACATTTGCAGGGGAAAAATGAGGAAAGGCATCATACATTAAAACTTTTGTATTACTGTTATGAGAATCTTTTGTATTATTGTCTGGGCTTAGGAGGCTAGTGCTGAATGCCAGGGGACTACTTTTATGCCACTGTCATGAACAGCAGTAAATGAGGAAAGAAGTTATCTGCTGTTAAAGTTAATATGTCATAGCTGCAGTTCTATGAAGTTCATTACAACTTCCAAGAGTTTTTAGGGTACAGTTTCCATTTACCTGGAAAAAGATTTCATGAAATATTTGGGGATTCTTTGTTTATTTTTTAAGTAATTTTGAGCATTGATGAGAATTATAGAAAAACTGATACCATACTGATGTAACATGGAATTCTGCTTGTTTGTGACATTTGGAATTATAAAGGTATTGCCATAAATCTAAATCATCCATATGGTATGTATCCTAAATTCTGAGCTGTCTAACTACTGGAATAATCTTTATGAAAATAATAATTGGAAATGTGCAGTGTTTCTACTCACAGTGGTCAAATCCTCTTTCAAGGCTGTACTACTAATACTATTACTACTAGTGCTAATACTATTGCTCCTACTACCACTATTACAAATGCCACTCCTACTATTACTGCTACTACTACTACTCCTACTATAACTACTTCTACCACCACCACCATGGGATTAAACTATTAGTTTTTTCTCCCATTGCACTCTTCTTGACAGTGTTATGTAATGTTATGTCTGCTTCTGTAGTTCATGTGAAAAAGGAATTATGCATCCCTACGGTTCTAATACTTAACACCAGATATATTGCTCCATTGACATTCCAGAGGTCTGCATACCTCTTAACTTCTTATCGCTAGAATTCCAGTCAGAGCCAAAAATAATGGGGGGGGACAAAGGTCCAATGTATAGGACTTGTTTTAAATATTACTCTAATAAACTTAAATTACTAGAATCACGTTTTGCATTAGCACACATTTTTGAAGGATGGGTCTGAATTTCAAATATCTATCATTGTCTAGTGACTTATCAATGATTTGTCAGAAAATTACAAACATCATGAGGACCAGATTAAAAATGTGAAACAAAAAGTGAAACAGTGTACAACAGTCTTGACATTTAAAAGATATGTTTCTAGATACAATTTACCTTGTGTTTTTTATTACTAAATTTTGTACAGAACATTTTTGCTTGAATCTCTGTTGAAAACTGACTTTGCTCAGCTGACATACCTAGCAAATATAAATGAATACACACACACACACATATATATATATATATATATAAATCAAATCATGTCTTAATTGAAAAACTGGATTTTACTAGAGCTGCAAGTTGCCCAGTACCACATCCATCAAGAGTGACCCTGTCATCCATCTTGTAACAGAAGAAAGCAGCTTTATCTTACCAAACCTTACTTCTTTCTAAACTCTTTAAGATCCTCTTAGCAATGCTGATAAATGTATAAATTGGTAGAACTCCTAAAAATATCTGTTTGAGTCTGTTGTATGTTTCCAGTATTTTAAAGTGATTCTTCTAGCACATGACAACAGAATTGCCAATCAAGTTTTCAAATCAAACAGTTGCTAGTGAAAACTCTTAAGCATTATTTGTTTTGAGAGAAGACTAAGGACCAAATTCAGAAAAGTTACAAGGCGGCCTACTATGGTGCTTTTTGCATGAGGAAGTGCAGAAGCACAGTGGGCTGTCTCCATAGCCATACTAGATGCTAATGAGGCATTCCAGGGAGAGGCATATGATAATTAGCCATGTGATCTTCCCTGGAACTGCCTGCAGTAAAGCATTTGCACAACTGAGTGGTTCAGGGAAGAATTGTAAATTAGCCTGGCCACTGTCAACTTATGGTAACGAACATGGCCAAAAATGCTGTGTTCATTTATCATAGTAGAGGGATAAATACTGAGGAGTTTGGTGTCAGGTACTATTAGGATATGTGTGACACTATGCACGGGCTTCATGTGTGAGTGTATGCATAAGTGTGTGTCTGCCTGGGAAATACGAGTAGTGGGATTAGTCAGGGATAAGGTTTGTATGTATATGTGCATATATGTGTGGGTTGGGGTAACTGTCATACATCAATACACTCATAGACAATGGCCAGAGTCTGCAACATTGGGTCAGGTAGCCACCAGGGATAACTCTACAGACATGGATCTGGAAGGAACCCTAACCACCAGGGAGAACTTCTCATGCAGCAACAGCACTTCAACAGAATTAGGATGGAGAAACACGATACAAAGGATAATGTCTCATGCCTTAAAGGCACTTAAATATAAGCGGGATTAGGGGAAACACCAGACACCAAGGAGTATTCTGAATACATAGGTCAATGGAGAACATTAGATACCAAGGATTCTCTATATAGTATGCCTTAAAGACAATAAATTTAAAAAAATGGTGCAGGGAACTACTAGACACTAGAACTACTGTTGAGTAGTGTGCTTTAAAGGAACTATGAGAAATTCTAGCAATGTACCCTCCCACTTCCCGCACAGGATATCAGTCCTCTGCACCACCCCTAGACACTAGGGATATACATTAAAAAACAATAAGAATAAAAAAAATCAAGAACCAAAATGAAATTCACCAGTGCCACAATGCACTTGATCTAGCTCTCAAGAATTCCACAAAATATTGAAATAAATAAAGAACTTTATTAAGGTTAAATGCTTTCATCCAAAAAATCAGGACTTCATCAGACCTGATTTTACAAGAAGTCACAGCTTTACATAACCCATTTAGTAGTCATGTGACTCAAACATTACCTAGGTTTAAACTACAATTCATCGCGAAGATAAAAAAAATAAATAAAAATGTGAATTCTTAGTTTCTTGGCACTGGAAGCTCCTTTGTGTTTGTGCTTGGTTCTTAAAAAAATCAGCTAGAAAGAGGATGGGTGGGTGAGTTTCCAATCTTGCATTATTGCTAAAAGAAGCCTCAGCATTAATCTGCTACTCTGATAGGTTAGGATTTCTGTCTTTTTTAATTTCTACAAATCTTTTGCGTTTCTAATACCATGATGGGAATGGACCCCATTCCTTAGTCAAAGTACAATTAAAGTTCATGCAATTAGTATTGTTTCAGTCTTTGATGTCAGCCAGTAGCGCTCTTTGCAGCACCCACACTGTTTTCAGGGTTAATTTAAGTCTTTTAAAATATTCCTTGCCAAGTTTTATTTGCATTTGTTCATGTTTTATTGTTGATCCTTCATCAATTCCCAAACATTTATATACTCCCACTTTCTCAAGTTTTTTATATCACATTCTTGTCCCAAACTGATGTTTTCTTGGTGCTGCAGTTTTCCTGCTTTAAAGGTTGCTTTTGCACATTTATCAAGACCGAATGGCATTCTTATATCATCTGAAAAAGTTTTGACAACTTGCAGTTGTACTTTCAGTTCCTCATCTGATAAGCTATGCAGTTTTAAATCATTGACAGAGAAGATGAGAAGTTTTTACACTTTGTTGCTTTCTAGGAGTCAAATTATAGCCATGGCCTAAGCTGTTAAGTACACAGCTTAATGGGTTAAGGGCAAGTCAGAATAGCAGCAGTGACTGAGAGTCACCCTGGAATATCCCCCTTTGAATTTTTATCCCTGGGATAATAATTTGTCCTTTATCATGGCTTAATTGGAAAGTGGTCTGCCACTGTTTCATGGTCACTGTAATTTAACCAATCAGTATAGGGTGTATCTTGTTGTTAGTGCATATGCTCCACAAGTTGGGTGTGCGATGGATGAAAAAGAAAAATTTTGGAGTGAGTATGGTTGAACTGGTGATGACTGTAACCAAGGGTGAAAGACTGGTAATTGAAGCAGATTTCAATGGGCATGTTGGTGAAGGGAATAGAGGGGATGAGGAAGTGATGGGTAGGTATGGTGTTAAGCAAAGGAATGCAGAAGGTCAGATGGTAGTGGATTTTGCGAAAAGGATGGACATGGCTGTGTTGAATACGTATTTTAACAAGAGGGAGGAGCATAGGGTGACATACAAGAGTAGAGGAAGATGCACACAGGTGGATTATATATCTTATGTAGAAGGGCCAGTCTGAAAGAGAATGGAGACTGTAAAGTGGTGGTAGGGGAAAGTGTAGTTAGGCAGCATAGGATGGTGGTTTGTAGGATGACATTGGTGATCAAGAAGAGGAGGATGAGTGTGAGGGCAGCACCAAGGATCAAATGATGGAAATTGAAAAATGGTAAGTGTGAGGTGATGTTCAGGGAAGAGTTAAAACAGGCACTGGGTGGCAGTGAAGAGTTACCGAATAGCTGGGTAACTACAGCTGAGCTAGTAAGAGAGGTGGCTAGAAAGGTGCTTGGTGTGACATTTGGAAAGAGGAAGGAGGACAAGGAGACCTGGTGGTGGAATGAAGAAGTACAGGAGAGTATACAGAGAAAGAGGTTGGCGAAGAAGAAGTAGGATTGTCAGAGAGATGAAGAAAGTAGACAAGAGCATAAGGAGATGAAGTGCATGGCAAAGAGAGAGGTGGCGAAGGCTAAGGATAAGGCGTGTGACGAGTTGTATAAAAGGTTGGACACTAAGGAGGGAGAAAAGGACCTGTACCAATGGGCTAGACAGAGGGACCGAGGAAGTAAAGATGTGCAGCAGGTAAGGGTGATAAAGGATAATGAGGGAAACATACTCACAAGCGAGGAGAGTGTGTTGAGCAGATGGAAAGAGTACTTTGAGGGGCTGATGAATGAAGAGAATGAGAGGGAGAGAAGGTTGGATGATGTGCGGATAGTGAATCATGAAGTGCAGTGGATTAGCAAGGAAGAAGTAAGAATAGCTATGAAGAGGGTGAAGAACGGAAAGGCTGTTGGTCCAGATGACATACCTGTGGAAGCATGGAGGTGTTTAGGAGAAATGGCAGTGGACTTTTTAACTAGATTATTTAATGAAATCTTGGAAAGTGAGAGGATGCCTGAGGATTGGAGAAAAAGTGTTCTGGTACTGATTTTTAAGAATAAGGGTGATTTGCAGAGCTGTAGTAACTACAGAGGGATTAAACTGATCAGTCACAGCATGAGGTTATGGGAAAGAGTAGTGGACGCTAGGTTAAGAAGGGAGGTGATGATTAGTGATCAGCAGTATGGTTTCATGCCAGGAAAGAGCACTACAGATGCAATGTTTGCTTTGAGAGTGTTGATGGAGAAGTACAGAGAATGTCAGAAGGAGTTGCATTGTGTCTTTGTGGATTTAGAGAAAGCATATGATAGGGTGCCTAGAGAGGAGTTGTGGTATTGTATGAGGAAGTCGGGAGTGTCAGAGAAGTATGTAAGAGTGGTACAGGATATGTACGAGGGTAGTGTGACAATGGTGAGGTCTGCGGTGGGAGTGACGGATGTGTTTAAGTTGGAGGTGGGATTATATCAAGGTTCAGCTCTGAGCCCTTTCTTATTTGTAATGGTGATGGACAGGTTGACAGACGAGATCAGACAGGAGTCCCCATGGACTATGATGTTTGCAGATGACATTGTGATCTGTAGTGAGAGCAGAGAACAGGTAGAGGAGACCCTGGAGAGGTGGAGATATGCTCTAGAGAGAAGAGGAATGAAGGTCAGCAGGACTAAGGCAGAATATATATGTGTGAATGAGAGGGAGTATAGAGGAATGGTGAGGATGCAGGGAGTAGAGGTGGTGAAGGTGGATGACTTTAAATACTTGGGATCAACAATTCAAAGTAATGGTGAGTGTGGAAGAGAGGTGAAGTAGAGAGTACAGGCAGGATGGAGTGGGTGGAGAAGAGTGTCAGGAGTGATTTGTGACAGACGAGTACCAGTAAGAGTGAAAGGAAAGGTCTACAAGAGGGTAGTGAGACCAGCTATGTTATATGGGTTGGAGACAGTGGCACTGACAAAAAGGCAGGAGTCAGAGCTTGATATGGCAGAGATGAAGATGTTAAGATTTGCACTGGGTGTGATGAGGATGGACAGGATTAGGAATAAGTATATTAGAGGGTCAGCCCAGATTGGAAGGTTTGGAGGCAAAGCCAGAGAGGCAAGATTACATTGGTTTGGACATGTGCTGAGGAGGGAGGCAGAATATAGTGGGGAAAAGATGCTAAGGATGAAGCTGCCAGGTAACAGAAAAAGAGGAAGGCCTAAGATAAGGTTTATGGATGTGGTGAGAGAGGACATGCAGGTGGTTGGTGTGACAGAGCAAGATGCTGAGGACAGGAAGACATGGAAACAGTTGATCTGCTGTGGTGACCCCTGACGGGAGCAGCCGAAAGAAGAAGTAAGTAAGCAGTATAGGGTGTATCTTATACATTTTTATGTACTGTTTTATCCATGAATGTGGGATACTCTCAAATGCTTTTTTGTGGTCAATCCATTCTTTACTTTGATTCTGCCCCTTTTTCCAGTTCTCCACTATGACTTTATTTAACAAAAATTATCCTTTGTTCCATATGATTTTCTTTTATTGCCCTGTTGTTCTACTGCCATAATTGAGTTTTCTTCTAAATGACTATAAACTCTGTTGGCATCAATTCCCATGTATAGTTTACATGTTCTTCGGAAGGCAAGTTATTGGTCTATAATTTTTAGGGTAGGTTGCAGTTTCGCTCTGAAGTAGGACCATTGTTTTTCCTGTTGTTAGCCAGGTTGCTGTCTGCTTATGGTGGGCATATAAATAGTTCTTACCCGTTGCTAAATCTTCGTGCAAAGATGTTAATACTTTTAGCCAAAAGTTAGGTACTGCATCTGGGCCTGGGGTTTTCCAATTAGAGGCTTTTCTTAACTTTGTTTCAGTCTATCTGGCTATAACTTCATGCCATTTCATATCCTGTACCTTTATACTTCTTATTCTTTCTTTTACTTCTTCTATCCAGTTACCATGTTTGTTATGTTCCACAGGATCTTCATAAATACTTCAAAATGTATCTATTTTTTCTTTTTTTTGGTGATCTTTCAATTCCTTTTACCTTATTTCCCAATTTTCTATAAAACTTTTTTGGGTCATCAATACATTGCTTATTTTGTACTTTTCCTTTATATTTTTCTGCATATCTTCTAAGTTTTTCCACCTGTGGTGAGACTTTTAGTTTGTTATCTGCGATAGTGCATGATAGATCTTGATCTGTTCTAATACTCTACATTGCTTTTATCACGTCTATCTTTCTTAGTATTTTTTGTTGATCTGTTCCCTCTTCTATATTCCTCTAACAGTAACACTTCTTGTTTTAATTGCTTTATAGTTTTCTCTGTTCGATACTTCCACGATGGTATTGGATTTCTCCCCTTCCTTTCCCTCACTACCCTGTGTTCTTGTGGAATAATTTTATCAGTTATTAATTTAGCTGCACAGTAATATATTCTGTTTACTTCTGTTATATCGCATGGATCTCTATCCTAATTTCTGTTAATTTGTTTTATCAAACTTCTGACTTTTTTAGTTTTATTGACCTCCTGCAGTCTATTTCTTTCAGTGATCTTAATATGCCTATGTCTATTACATCAAGCAACTCTTCTCTTAACTCATTTTCTTCCAAACTGAGGGTACATTTTTTTGTTTTCCATTTCCTCCAGGCATTCTATAGAAAGTTCTGTAGCATCTTCCTAGGGCACATTCTCTTCAATTTAATCCTATGTCATTTGTTGCTATGTCATAAGGAACTCACTTCGCATCCAGTGGTTTCCCCTTAATTTGGATATTCATTGCTCTATCCTGTTGTGGTGCTTTCTGAATTAGATTTTCTACACTGAATCCTTCACTTTGCAGGTACTCCATAACCTCAGTTTCTATTTCTTTAACTTTTCCATTAATAATCTCCTTTTCCTCTTTGTCTTCTTATTTTCTGCATTGTAAAGTTTTCCATGTCTGGATTCCTTTGCCTGTATTTCTCTTCAAATATCTTTGGTGCTGCTCTTTTTGTATTGTTAGTTTTGCTTTCTCCTTTGCATAAATATTGCACCATATCAGATTTCTTTTTCTTTTCCATGTCCATATTTCTTTTTTATACTTTTCAAAAATCTCTAGGTTTTGTTGTTTATATTTTCACACTTCCTCAGATGCTTCTTTTTCCAAACAGATCAAATTTTCTTTATCCATGTACTGTTTTTTCACAAATCTGTTGTATTAATGAATACATTTTTTTTTTATTTGAAGCTTCTGAAGTTTTTCTTGTGGAAGTATCTTACTTTCCTCTAATTTCTCTCTTAATAGTTTTGTATATCTTGTGCCTGGAAATTCTGGACTTTTTGCATAATAGTCCACTTTATCATCTTTATGGCTCTTCTTTGGCCTATCAGTTTTTGTGATTTCTGTGGACTATTGCTTCTTTTCTAAAACAGGGGGGTTAAGTTAGGACAGTGGGGTATTTTAACGAATAAGGTAATCAGGCATTATTAATTGGGGATAGTGAACATTAAGCATACCTCTCAACCTCATAGCTCAAGAAATCAGGACAAAGCTCAAATTGATGGTGGAGCAAAATCATGGATGGATTTTAATTGTACATTTTACAAAATTCAACAGCTTTTGTATCACCTTGTATCCATTGAAGCATATGAAGTTTGAGAATCAAATGTCTGGTGTTAATGACTGGTTATAATCATCTGTGATTTCCATAGGCAGGTAACAGGAAACATTGGGCATGTTCTGATGACGTAGAGACATGCATGGAGTATGCGGTTTGTGTTTATGTTTGAATATATGTTTTGTGTGTGCTAAATCAATGCATTCACCTTTGCTATTAACTACATCAGGAAATTACTGATCTGCACCCATTGTAGTTAACGGTGATTCAAAGACATGGAAATTAGCCAATAACGAGATTTTTCCTGATTGCATTTAACATGTCTCTGAAAACAAAAATACTGCATTGCATAAACGGGGCCTATTTACTACAGCCCTTAACATGAGCATGAGCAATGGGTTCTTTCTGAATCCCAGAGTAAATATAAATCCTTCTCTTGCGTAATGTGAAAGAAATTCTGAAATAGCATCCTAGTGTTTTTTTTTAATACATTTGACTGATGTTTTTCTTCTTCTTTGTTCTTGGAAGCCCAGGTATAGTGTTGTAGGTTATCAAGTGTAATACTTTGGTGGCTATCTACCAGGAGACCAGGTGAATTCACTGTTAAACACGTGTATACCATTAACACTTGTAGGTCTTAATTCCATGCCAGTGGCATAGAGGGATAAAGTCCTAACTATGGCCCAAGGAAACACAAGTACAAATAGCATCTCGAGTGGTTGATGGTGCAGTAGGGGAAGTATGGGTGTGCACAGAACCATAGCTAGGGTGGTATGAAGGGGCAATTACCTCAAGGGTAAAGTGTTAGTGGGCATGAATATCAGAAGCTGATCTGTGTTCAGTGCAGTACCATCATTTAAATATATATATATATATATATATATATATATATATATATAGATATATATAGATATAAATATATGTGTGTGTGTGTGTGTATGAAATGTTTGAAATGTTTTAAAAAATTATTTCCTTCTTCCCCATTGCTACAACACTGATGTTTATTTGTGTGTACCTTTAGGATACAACAGAGAATATCTTTCCACCTAGGACTACAGTGTTATTGAGATGATGGCACAACGGTGCAAGATTCTATCACTTGACAGTAGTATCTCTCATTATTTATAACAAATCCAACAAAATATTTTACCTATGTATTTTTTCACCCCTTGTCAATGACCAGTAACTATCAGCCTCCTCCAAAGAATCACAATCTAATTATTCCCCTGTACTCTTGTTTTTCTTTACAATTTCCTCCTTTGTTATACTGGCTTCTCTTAGAGACCAGTGGTTGAGGTGAGAGAAAAATGGAGAGGCCATCACCCAGGCTGCCACGAAGGGTTTGCAGTCCCTGTACTGTAATTCCCCTTTTAGCACAGTTTGGTGTTAAGTGGTCATCATTACTTGAAGTCAGAGGAGGAGCCCTCGTCTCAGTGGCCTGAGAATCTGGCTGTATGGTCACAGACTGGAGTCACCTAACAGTAGAACCTAATTTTCCCCAATCCATATTTTATCTTGGCATATACCAGGAAGGGCATGTTTACCTTGGCTATTCCTAACCATCCTCTGTTAGACACCTGGTATGTGTTGGACCAGGCTGCGCTTCCTTCCCCTAGAATGCATGGGTCATGTTGGCCACCTATTCACTCACATCCTCCCTGAACAGCTTCTACTAATTCCTGGTTTGATTGGGTTGTAGTCATGCCATGGGATCCATTAGCAATCATGTACACTTCAAGCTAAACCTGCACTATTTAAGCTTCTTAGTAAGATGAGCAGACAGGAGATCCGCTGTGGAGACCCCTAACTGGGAAAAAGATGAAAGAAGAAGAAGGATGACCAGCAGCTCTAATTGAATATGCATGCTGCTTTTCATGTGTAAATGTTTATCAGAACCTTTTTATGGCCAGCAGAAGTGTTGGTAGCCATGAAAAGGTGCAGAGAGGCTCAAGCACACAAATGTAAACAAAAGGCAAATCTAGTAAGTGAGCATGTGCAGACAGCCTATACATAGTAAGGGTAAGTTGATTCAAAGAATTAAGATGCAGAAGAAGTTAAATGGGGAAAATGTACACAGAATGCAATGGGATTATTGCAGAAATAAGTAAGAGGGGAAGGTAAATGGGGAACGTGCTCTGATAATGCAGTCAAATATGCTTATGTCACAAAGAACATTTTAACATAAATACTTCCTACTGATGTAACAGTAATTAATCCTGTTCACAATTCTTGCCCCATGCACATAAATAAAATAGGCATGCTAACAAAGGATATGAGACAGATACAAAGCAACAGTGTAACAAAGGGGAGTAAATGTGATACAAACATTAATAAGATGCTGAGTTATGATAATAGCAAGAACAGTAGACAAATTCAGGGATATTTGCATACACTGCAGTTATTTCATATGGGATGTATATAAAGGGAATTTACTTTTGCTAACTGAACATACTGCTGTTTTCTCTACTTTATCATGGATAAACAAGAATAAATGAACCCTACAATTGCTGTGTCATGCACATTAGGAAGGGACATGTTTTTGCCATTTGTTGTCAATTACAACCTTTGAAAGGGGGTTTATTACCTTGAAACGTGTATTAGAGAAGTACATGTTGCATATTCATGTAACTGCTAAACATGATGACATTTCATTAGTTCATCTACTATATCATTATACAGGGCATGCTCACAAGGAATTACAGCGAACGCTACCATAACAGAAAGTAAAGAACACAAACACACAAGAAAGTGTCATAATGCAGGCACAATCACACTTTCTGATGATCTTGTAGCATGCCATACAGTAAGACAATTTATGTAAGCCCTCATGTCCTGTAAAGCTCTAGAGTGTAAAGAAAATAATTGCAGTAGTACATAAACGTTTGGATGAAGACATACAATATAGAGAATTATTATTTGGGAAAGCTCCACACAGTAACTCAACTTAACAGCCATCCGTACAAATAGTATCATAAAATACATTAAAGAACTGAAACTCACAACACTAGCTCCTGACAACTTGCCATCTGAATACCTCAGTATAGCTGTTAACACCATTTGCTGAACTGTAGCTATCCTAATTAATAGATCCATTACAGAAAACTACATCCCAGCATTATGGAAAGATTCCTTCATAATTCCATTGCACAAAGGTGGCACATCCGCTGACTGTCAAACTATCACCCTATAACAATCTCTTCTTCCCTCACCAAAGTACTTGAAAAATGCATACATCAGTAACTCCTGGCCTTTCTATTTGATAACCACTTGCTTTCTCCAAGTCAACATGGTTTTTGACCCCACCACAGTACAGAAACTGCCCTGGTACATTTCCTAGAAATCCTTAATCAAAACAAAAACTCAGGTAGTTTGTTTAAACCCTCTTCCTGAACTTAGAGTTGTCACCTTTTAAGTGGGCCAAAGTGGGATACAGGCTTGTGGCCAATATGACACTGGCCACACCCTATACCATGATGTCACCACAGTAGCGGTGAAGGAGATGCTGTTATTGGAACGATGGATGGCTGCTGGAGTGGCTAGCTAGCTGGCTGCTGGAATGGCTAGCTGACTGGCTGGCTGGCTGTTGGAGTGGCTAGCTGGTTGGTGGGAGTAGCAGCTGGATGGATGAATGACTGGATGGATGGCTGAATGAATGGATGCCTGGCTGGATGGATGGATGGCTGCATGAATGGATGGCTGGCTGGCTACATGGATGAATGGATGGATGGATGAATGAATGAATGAATGAATGGATGGATGGATGGATGGATGGATGGATGGATGGATGGATGGATGGATGGATGGATGACTGGCAGGATGGCTTATTAGAAAAAAAAATCTTGGTTGTTTTTTAGCAGCTGTAGAAGTGCTTAAAACAAAGCGCTCCCACAGCTGCGATCTTTTCAGGGCTCTTCCTACCCCAATCCCCACCCCTTTCATGAATTGTATCCAGTTGCTGCATGAATTAAAGAAACCCGGACCTAACAGGCAGCAGCTTTGCCTGCAGGTCTGGGTTGGTGATGTAACTGAATTGTCGTGGAAAAGCCGAGTCCCACTTTTCAATCGCACTGAATTGCCGTGGAAAAGCCGGTAGTAATTGTGGCTTTTCCACGGCAAATCAGTGTGACTGAAAAGCGGGACTTTTCAAGTCCCACTACTTTGCACAGCGGGCAACTGGATGAGGCAGCTCAACCCGTGAGTATACCGCTGACAATGGGATGGGTGGCAACCTTACCTAAACTTATCTAAAGCCTTTGACACAGTCTCTCATCAACTATTCCTCCAAAGACTAAACCTTATAGGCCTCAGAAATCTCTCAACTCTTTCATCTACCTGGTTTACCAGCTACCTAAAACAATCACACCAAATCACTACAGGATTCCCCAAAGACTCCTTACTTGGTCCAATGCTTTTCTTTATCTTCAGTAATAACACACAAGGAATCAAAACTCACCACCACAATACAATATGCTGATAACTCAACTTAATTTACTCAGCCCCAAATCTTCTCACCTTAGAAACCATTATATATGCAGCTTTCAACTTTATAGAAAACTGGCTAAATAAATCTCAATTGCTGTTAAACCCCAGCATAACCAAACTAATCCTATTACTTCCTAAAAACATATATTAGAACAACACTGACCTTAATATTAAATCCTCGAACAACACAAAAATTGAAAATGTCATCTACACAAAATTACTGAGTTATCTTTGATAAGTGAAAATTTGATCTGTACATTAACACTGCAGTGTAGCGGTTAGTATTCTTGCCTCATAGCGGTTCTCTAGTTCGATTCTCAGCTAGAACACCTTCTGTGCAGATTCTGCATGTCCTCCCTGTGGTCGAGTGAGTTTTAAAAGACATGCAGGTAGTTGCATGTGTGTATGTGTGTACCTTCTGTGAAGGTTGGGCACTGGGCTTGAAACTCTGCACTGTAAAAACACCACTGCCAATCAATCTGCGAACCAGTGATCCTCTCTGGTGAGCCCTAACTGTGAAAAGCTGAAAGACATTTACATTAACACTGCTGTCAAAAAGACACACTGCAAACTAAGCTGTTTTTATGGAGCAAAGCATATTTTAAGTGATCATAGTAAGTAAAATAGCTGCCACATCCCTTTTCCTTCATGTCCTCCTATATGCCTCAATAATATTCACAAATCTAAACTCTTCCACTAAAATGTCACCAACACAAAATTACTAAGTTATCACTGATAACAAGTTAACACTAGAATGTACCTACAACAAAATTAGCAAATTCGCCTGCAGCCTTCCAAACCATTCCCATCACTGCATGGTGCTCAGTACCCTGAACTGTCTTGAACTTCCTCAACACATTGCCCATTTCCAGCTACTCAAAGCACACTAAATACTTTACCATCCATTTAAAACACTTCTCTGTCAAATGTCATACAACAGCTTCTACCAAACAGAGCCCTAAGATTCTCACAATTTAAACTAACTTTTACTAATAGCTCTATTAATTTTTATGGTGACTTTTCTCTGTTGTCATCTCCAAGACATGGAACAGACTTTCAAACCACATCAGACCTTTGAATATCCTGCAAAAATTCAAATCCACCCTAAAATATCACCTGGCAACTAATAGTCTATGCAATTTTACCACAACAGCAGTTTGAAGTATGCACTCCGTCCTAACTCTGTCCACTATGGTTACTATACAGGTGTGTTCATATGTAGATACTAGGCTATCTGCCCTAGGGCATTTATAAGCCTAGCCAGAGTGTATTTGGCTTCCACCTCCCTATTAGATTAGCCTACTGTGCCTCTGTAAAGTAGGTCACAGAAGGTACCCTTTTAAGATTAGTTTACTGTGTTTCTGTCTAGCAGGCACACAGAAGAGATCCCAGGGATGAATTTACGATTTCCCATCCATGCGTCCAGATTTCGCTTGAAGAGGGTCAGCAGGGGGCTATGTCTAACATGAATTGGGATTCTATTCCAGAGTGAGGGGAACCTCTGGAAAATGACCCTGTCCCTCCAGCATTTCCTATTTATTTTTGTGCTGAGGTTTAGGTCCCTGGAGCATGTAGCTCTAAGGGACTTGGATTTTTTGAGGTGGAGCATGTTCATTAATTCTGGGTTTGACATGACTTTGTACATCAGGCATAGATCGCCTCTGAGTAGGCGGTAAGCAACTGAGTAGAGCTGGAGTTTCTTTAGTTGAGCTGCATAGGACATCTGTTTGTAGCCCACGATCCTCTTGGTGAGGTACTTTTGGGGTCTCTCCAGTTGCTGCAGGTTTCGGGTAAGGTACATCCCAAAAGGGGCATTGTATTCAATTATGGGCCTGATGAGTGACGAGTAGAGGGGCACAATGACCTCTCTTGATCTAGATGCGAACCCTTTTGTGATAAGGTGGGCTATATAGAAGGTCTTTCTAACCACTTTGGCAACGTAATTATCAAAGGAGAGATTACTATCTACGTTGGTCCCCAAATCTCTAATTACTTCTTCCATACTTAATGGATTACCACCTATGTGGTAATTTGTGGGCACCTTGTTTTTCCCAACACTTTTTAGCATTTAGCTTGAGGCCGTGGCTCTGGCACCAAGCATCCGTCTCTGTGAGACCCTTTTGGAGGATGCTTGTGTCAGCTGGAGATTCGATTATGGCCCCCAGTTTGCAGTCATCTGTGAACTTTGTCAGCCATAATCCCCCTGTGTTAGCCTGAACCTCAGAGAAGTATATACCGAACAAGAGAGGTCTGAGAACTGAGCCCTGTGGGACGCCACTTGTAACTGGTTTGGATTCGGACATGGCACCTGTGATTCTGACCATATGTGTTCTATCTCTGAGCCAGTTTGCAACCCATCTTGTGATATAGGGGTTGATATTTAAGCTGGTAAGCTTATTTATGATGCCAGAGTGGGGTATTGTGTTGAAGGCTTTTGCGAGGTCCAGGTAGGCTGTGTGGACTACCTTGCCCTTATCTATGGCTTTGGTAACTGTTTCAAAGAAATCAACTAGGTTTAAGAGGCAAGATCTGCCCTTAACAAAGCCGAATTGGGTAGGGTCCAGTGTCTGGAGGCTCCCAATGTCTTTGTTTATGAGTTCCATGATAATATGCTCCATAGCTTTACAGACCAGACTAGTCAGGCTTATGGGGTGATAGTTTCCGGGGTCCGTTGTGGCACCACCTTTGTGGAGTGGGACCACTGTAGCTGTATGCCATTCTTTGGGTACATATCCTGTAGTAAGGCTAAGTTTGAACAGTGACTTAATGTGAGGGTTCAGTTCTTCTTGCAGCTCATGTAAGACACAACCTGGGACACCGTCCGGTCCCATAGATGCTGTGTTTTTTGCTTTGGAGAGGGCAGCTTTCACCTGTGCATCTGTGATTTCAGGGAGGTTACATTCAGTTGGGATAGGCATTTGCTCTTTTGGGGGGAAGGGGGGGGGGAGTTTGCACTGAATCTGTCTGCCAGGATGTTGGCTATGTCTGTAGGTTCAGTATATTTTGTACCGTTATGCAACAATTCAGAGCATATCTGGGAGTTTCCACCCATATTCCTGACATAACTAAAGAAGGCCTTGTGATTATCTTTAGTGTCTAGGGCAATTTTTCTTTCTAAGCTGGCCTTTGATGATTTTATGAGGGATCGAAGTTTCTTACTAATACTGATCAAAGATGCCTTCCCTTTTTGGGATTTTGCTCTGTCATGTAGTAGCTTCCTCCTTCTGTTATATAGCTTATTTATGGCCGGGGTCCACCAGACCGGTCTCCTGTTTTTGGAGGAGTGAGTCTTGGTTTTATTTGGGATAGCACGATCCATGCATTCCTGCAGGTGCTCATAGAATGCATTTGTAAAGGATTCTGCAGATTGGGCTGTATTATCCTCTGGCCCAGGGGCTTTGAAGGATTCCACCTCAGTCTTGAGAAGTGCAAAGTTGGCTTTTGAGAAATTCTTTACAGTGATTTCCTTGGCTGGGGTGGGGACGGGATATGGATGTCCAGGGAAATTTGTTTATGGTCTGATCTTACCAATGAGGGGTTTACCTCTGGTGTGGAACATAGAGTCCCCATGTTGGTGATGACCAGGTCCAATATGTTGTTCCCTCTTGTGGGAGTGGTGACCAGTTGTTCCATTGCATTAGAGTTTATAAATTCAAGGAACCGTTGGGCGAGGGTGTTTGAGCTTGAGTAGTTTTCCCAGTCAATGCTTGGGTAGTTGAAGTCACCCAATAACATAGTGTTTGGAGAGACCTTCATATTCTCCAGTGTTCTCAGGAATGCCAAGTGGGGTTCCTGTAATAGGGAGGGTGTTCTGTAGCAGGCTACAAACTGAAAGTCAGTTTTGCCCGCTGTTAGTTGCACATGGATGGTTTCCATTGCTTCGTGCAGTGCCACTAACCTGGAGGTGTAGGTATTTTTGATGAATATAGATACTCCCCCTCCTTTTGTGCTTTGTTCAGAGTTTTGGGGCCGAAACGCATGGTATGAGTTATAACCTGGTAGTGCTGGGGTGGTCTCAGGAGCCTTGAACCAGGTTTCTGTTACTGCACAGACATTGATTTTCTCCATACTGAGGAGAGCCTCGAGTGCGTGCATCTTGAGGTTTAGACTTCTGGCATTGAGTAGCATTACCTTTAGTTTTTTTATCCTTGGGTTGTCTATGGAGGTGGGTTTGTCCTTTGAGCCTTGCCTAAAAAAGGCACTATGGGGGTGGCAAGAGCCTTGGCCAGTATACGAAAGCCTAAGGGTGACAGGTGCAAGCCGTCCCTAGCGAAGCAACGTGGCTTGTCGAGCATGTCATCCCAGGCTGACAGACACTAGATCCCCTTTGAATGACACCAATACTTTAGCCAATTGTTGAAACTGATCTTTTTGTCTTTATACTGTGGCATCATTCTTGGTGAGGGCAAGATGCTACTCGAGGTCAGGGTCATACCAGCCTGGGCTATATGGTCAGAGAGCTCCTCTATGTCTCTTTTCATGTAGTCCAGGGAGGTACGTTTCAGGTCATTCACACCAGCATGAACAATGACAGAGTCATACTTGTACTTGCTTTGGAGTGACCTGAGTGCTTGCGTTATGTGGCAGATCCTGGCACCCAACAGGCAGCTTACAGTGACCTTCTCCTTGTTCAGTCTGGTGAGCGGGACTTCAGTGTGTCGGACAATAGAGTCCCCTATAACAAGTGTATTTGGTGTGTTGTTTGGCCTTAAGGGCTGTGACTGTGAGGCACACTGATTTTGTGAGATATGTGATTCATGGGTATTGTTGAGGGGTGGCTGTTGCTTGGATATCTGCTTAGGAGGTCTTTGCTGTTTAGGCAGATTTTTATTTAGAGCCTCCGAGTATGTTTTTGTGTGTTTATGTGTTGGGTATGCAGATGCAATAGGTCTGTGTGAGACTGGATTTATGGTGTGGGTGGTTACCTTTTCCTCCTGACTGACTGTGCCAGTCTTGGGTTGAGAGAGCTCTGCCTCCAGTTTGGCTGTGTAACTGCATCTCTCACATGTATTAGAGTTTGTTGGAAGGAGGAGAGGGTTGTCTGTGTACATAAGGCAATTGTAACATTGCCTCATAATTCCCAGATTCACCAGCTGGACTGGAGAGTAACCTTGAAACTGACCCTTGGACATACCAGATTAGTATAGGGAACTGTTTTTTTACTGATCAGATTAGGGAAGGGAACTGATTTTTCACTTGATCAGGAAGGACCAATTGAGAGCCTAATACTTATGAGAAGTCAAGGAGGGTGTAGTGCTTTAGTTAGTTGGTGTTTCCTTATAAGAGCTGTGCAAGTGCAGGGCTTTAGAAAGAGAATAGAGTGATTACTTTGAGAGTTTGAAAAGTTCTAAGGGAAAAAGTGAAGAGCAGACTTTGTGGAGCCTGGAATAGTTTAAACCTGTTTAGGCGGCGCTGCCCGATGCTGCTCAGTGTGCAAAACCGCACAAAAAGAGAGTTGTAGAGTTTTAAGAGAGAGAGAGATCAAGGAGTTTAGAATTGACCCAAAATGGCCAATAAAACTACAGCTTCTAGGTAGTAACCACTCCTCCAGGGACAGGCAGGCTGTTCAGTGTTAACCACTCCCACTGGTGAACACAGAGACTTCCCTTTAGCCCGAGCAAGCACTGGCCTTCTAGAAACTTCCAAACAGTTCAGAACAGCAAATCTGTAACTGAACTTTCTTAACTTTCAGAAAGTGGGGAAAAAGCAAGATTTTTTTCTTTTTGTTGTAGTTTAAAGGTAGCAGAGATACACAAACAGCAAAATAATCACAACAGTGCAATAAATGACCCCACACTTGAGTGCTAGGCCAAAATCAGGTAAAATGCAGTTTTTAGAGAAAAAACGATTTTAAATTAAGTGCAACACAGGAAATGCAGTAAACAGGCTCTAGATGTGTTCCAAGTACTGTTACTGTTACAGATATAAACTTTAGCAAGCCAGAAAATGCCAAAAAATAGGCGGCAAAGCAGTAAAACTTAACAAAAAAATCAGAAGAAAATACTTAAAATCACAAAAGTGGCTCCTTTTCTTCTCTCAGCGTTTTCTCCCCTTGGTAGGTGCTTCAGCTCACAATTGTGTGAACATTAAAATAGGTACATCCTTTTCATTAATATAGTATTTTTGATTTTACTCACAATATTTTGAATACATGTATTTCCTTAATCTAATGTTGTTGTTGTTGTGTCTTTTGGCTTTGACCAGTTAGGGGTCGCCACAGTGGAACTCCGGTCCGCTAATGATTGGCAGTAGTTTTTACGTGCAGAGTTGCCAGCTCTGACGCACAACCTTCAACGAAGGTATGGTTATTCACGTATGTCTCCACACAGAAGACACTCTAGCTGAGAATCGAACAGGACAACATCTTACTGTGAGGTGACAATGCTACCGCAGCACCACCACAGTGATGCTTTGTAAATAATGTTTGTTGACTGTTTGCTTTGACATACTTTGTAAATAATGTGTGTTTAGTGTTTTTCTTTTGAATTGACAAAAATGTATATCTATCCTTATTTTGGAGCTTTTCTGCCCTGTCCTTTGCTGAAAATGAGCATACAACATCCATGGGTCCAGACCTGATTCCAACCAATCTGTTGCTTACAATGAAGAATATACTTACACCTAGATTAACTTTAATATTTAATAAACTATTGGAAAAGGGTACGGTCCCTGAATCATGGAAACTATCATGTGCATCTCCTATTTATAAAAAAGGAAAGAGAGACTAGTTGCAAAACTACAGGCAAATTAGCTTAACTTCATTAATTTAAAAGTGTTTTGAGAGATGCTTATTGGACATTAGGACTAATTCTGAAAATAGTATAGATACACTTGATATTGACAAGCATGGAGTCACGAAGGGAAAACTGAGCAACTTAGTTAATTTTTATGATTATATAATAGAAGCTCTTGATTTGAGTTTGTCTTCTGGTGCAGGTTTTTTGGACTTATCCAAGGATTTTGATAGCCTACCACATGGGGTTATTATGAAGTATTTAAGTGATTATAAAATAAACAGTTACATTACACAATGAATTGAAAATTGGTTGCTGGGTAGAAAACAGAAGATTAAGAGTCAGAGTGTTCACTCCAATTATCTAGACATAAACAATTGTGCTCTTCAAGGATCTGTGTTAGGTGCTGCCTTGTTCAATCTGGTGTTATCAACATTTTCTAAGAACAAAAAATATCATGTAGCAAAGCATGCTGATGATCTTAAAATTAGATTTATACTACAAAACCCTTCTGATGTTGATGACCTAAATGAATATCTAAATTTAGCTAGCAACTAGTCAAAGAACACAGGATTATAATTTAGTATAGACAAGTGCAACGTTTTGTATTTTTCAAATAAAATTTATTGAACAACTGGTTTATCTGATGGCCTCTTGACTGAAGGAAGTCAAGGAATGTAAAGATTTAGGAATGCTGATTACTTCAAATTTTTCTTTTATATCTTATACTGAGCTCATAGTAGCCAGAGCTACTAAACATATGGGCTATTTGTTAAGAAAACTATCAACAAGGGATGAAAGTGAATTAGCACTAGTATTCAAAAACATATATCAGACCTCTCCTGGAATATAATAATTCCTTCAGTGCCTATGCAAGAGGACAGCTGAGAAGGCTGAAGGGGAGGGAGTTCACAGAAAATTTACAAAAAAATTTACGAAGCTGAAGAACATGAGATATGGATCACTATGTAAGACACTAACATTATTTAATGTCTGTTATAGTTATATTCAGGCTAAATTAATCTTATCATACAAATTTTTTTATGATCCAGTTCTGCAAACCATGTTCAATTTAAAGATTAATACCTGTGTTAAAACTCATAAGCATAGCAATATGCAGTTTATAATGAAAATGGGTAATTCTGCATTGAAGTCTCAATATATTTTTGTAAGAATTACAAACCTATGGCATGATATTCCATTTTATATTTAACAATTTAAGAGCTTAGAAAGTTTTAAGAAAGATTTAAATACACGGGCTGGTAGAAAGGCCTACATACCATATTTATGGAATCAGCATTTATGGATGTCCAATTGGCCTATAATTCTCTGTTACTTATGAACTATATGTATTTGATGCCTTTTCACAACAGCACAACAGAGATACATACACTCACAGTAATGTCCCACAGGGCTCAGTTTTGGGCCCTCTCCTATTTGGCATGTATTTCTCAGACCTTTAGGATAACATTTCTGGCCTATGGATAACTAAGTTTGCAGATTTCTGTAAACTGTGTGTTGTTATTCAGTCTTCAACTAACTCATAATTTCTCCAACATGGCTTAGACCATGTTAACAACTGGTCCAAGGACAATGTTCTGAAATTAAATGTAAAAAATGTATCCTAGTTTATTTTGGTGAGCAGAACAGTTTCACTTACTATATAGGAGATGCACCCCTCCAATCAGACACTGTTGTAAGGGTTCTGGGTACTCATGTTGATAATTCCTTATCTTTGAACCATCGCGTCTCCACAGTAATTCGGAAAACATTTTTTTCTGGCCCATCTCCAGTAGATCCAAAGAAGTCTTAATTTCCATTTACTCATATCTTATCAGACCCATTACTGAGTACAATGCACCTTTTGACATATATTTATCTTAACATGTCCCACATCCTGAGAGACCTCAGAAATTCATAACTAGAAAGATCACTGACCTCAAAAATCTTGATTATTAGCAAAGCCTAGCAGCCCTTTCTCTGTACTTAGTCTCTTACTGCTTCCTCTCTGGGGATCTATGTCTAGCTTTTCATACAATGAAAGATCCAACCCTGTTTGATCTCCTAATCCTTTGCAGAACTAATGGTACATCAAATATTTGGTTAAAGGAAATAAACCTTAATCAACAGATAAATAAGAAATATTAGTGTAATAGAGTTATATCCCAACTTATCCTTCACCTCTGGAACAAACTTCCATTACATGTCAAACAGAGTAGCACCCTTGCCAAATTCAAGTTAAACCTAGTTAACTGAATGGGCAGCCTCAAACTCCCTCCAGGTTGCAGGTTACAACTTGCCCTCCTTGAGGCTAGAGGGAAATTTTGAATGTTTTTTTTTTTGACTAGTCTTGAAATTGTCTAATACTTATCTATGAAACTATGAACCTATGACTGTGTTTCCAAAACTATGTTTTGCCTGGGGATACTAGAAATTTATAGGGTAGCCCTCTGCCACTGAACATATGTCTCCTATATGTGTCTCCTAAGTGGAAGTATATATAAGGGATGTTGTCACGGAGCCAAATGTTCATGGCAGTACACACAGTCATACTAGTTAAGCAATGTGGGATTTGAAACACCTACCTGTTTATGTATAGAACTTAGAGAGCATACCATTAACTGCAAGTCCTACAGGAGAAGTCTGACTGCTATATTGGGAGAGTGCACTATGAAAGATGACGTAATCAGTGTGTTGCAGAGATGGTGTTTGTGGTAAAATGAGCTAAGGGGATGGGGAGTCCTCTCACAGTTTAAATGCTTAACCTGAGTGGAAGTAGACATAGTATGTCTGGTAATGAAGCTATATATACCTGACACTCAAGCCAAACATGCAAAAGTTTACCACTTTGAGATTTGAGCTTCCTACCTATCTAGTTACATAATCTATAAGACACAGTATTAATTGCAAGTGCCTCAGGAGAAGTACGAATTTGAAGTGGAGACAGTATACATTTGACAGGGTTGCCTCATCAGTGTGTTGCAAGAAAAGATGTTGGTGTTAAAAGTGTGATAAAATACAGACAGAACTGAAGATACAGCACATCTGTTGAGGAACCTGTATGTACTTGACATTTAAGTCACACACAAAAATTCACCACTGGGAGATTTGAACCTCCTACTTATCTAGTTACCCAATCAAAAGAACACAGGATGAGTCACAAATGCCTGCCAGAGGAGAAGTCTGACTTTTATGGGGAGAGGCTGCACTTGTGTTTTTTTTTATTTATTTTTGAGAGAGATGAATGCTGAGGAAGGATGGTCTTTTTTTCCAGCAGCAATGTATTACAAAATAATATATATTTATATAAACTCACAAAAACTGGGACTTTAATTAAATACACTGCATGGGTGCCAAACCATCATTATGAGAGTCCAATTAAGACAAAATGAAGCGTAGAAGAAAAAAAAATATTTCAATGCATTGGCTACACGACAGCTTACTTAATATCTAGATAGAAACAAAAAAAGGTTGTGAGGCATGAAAAAATAAATTACTTTTTAAATACATTACTGGAATGCCAGTCAAAATCAAGTATAAAATAACAAGCAGCACTCAACTCAAACCACTTCTCCTTGCACTGCAGTTCTAATTATAATTTATATTCAGTTTATAAAAGTACCAAGTAAAATGCTGAAAGTAGCAGTCTATGTGATATCCCCACATGTAAAAATGTTTCTTATCCAAAAAAGACCTGCTGCCTGACAACAACTATTTACTTCTTTCATGGGGAAAACATGATCAAAGTAAAAAATGAACAGCAAACAAGAAACAAGCTCAAGATAAATTGCTTAAAGGATTACTGCACAAGTTATGAACGACATATGATAGATTAGCATTCTATTTAGTTTACGGGTAAAGCCTGCAAAGATGACTGCAAGTCTCCAACAAATGTAATGAGCTTCTGCTACTGTAATTCTGTCCTTTATTACAAATACTGTCATATGCATTTCAATACCTAAGGCTTATACATTATCTCATTATGTAAATATTCTCTTCATGGCAACAACAAAAAGGCTTTCAATGTTGGTAATTCTTTAACAGTATGCTTATTAAAGCTTACTTGCATCTTATAATCTCAGACAAGCTTACCTGATGGTTATTAAAGCATTGCTACTTAAACACAGAGCAACAGGCACTGCAACAGCATGCATGTTCTGAATAATAATAAGCATAAATCAACAGTATAAAAATATGACAGAAAACCAGAACATTCTGCAAAATCAAGGACAGATGAAAAGCCACTGTAGTATTTGTGTCTCCCTTGTAAGGGGGGATACTTTGTACACTTACACTGCATAACTGCTCCTTGCCTTGCATGGATACATCCAGACGTCACTACATGGGGGAGTGGGGTGCAACACGTATGTCACAATTTGAAATGTCTCTGGCTGATGGTAATGGCCCTGACACATTTGTCATACCTCTAAACCTCAGAGCAAAAAATCTGGACAAAGCCATAAATAGAAATGGGACAAAGGGCCAAAAATAAGGACAAATTTTAAATATTCCTCTTATAAACTTAGAAAGATAATAGAAAAGAAGGCCTTGCATTAGTATGAATTTTCTGAAGGGTATGAAATCTGAAACTCAAATGTCTGTCATTATGTTCTAACTTCAGTCTATAATGATTTGCCACTAATTTGCCAGGAAACCACCATTTTATGAAAAACGGACCAAAAATGTGATGCAAAAATATAAAATAGCCACATGATACAGCTGGGAAGGGTTCAGGCACCTAGGCAGCGAGACATTTCCCTGTGGTACATTTGACTGGGGACACATGTTTGAAGTGACATTCAGCTGCAGAGAAATATGGCTGTTTGCAAATTCCCTGTGGGCATTCCTGCCCCTTCACGATGTTCTGCTTCATGAAGGGTGGGGTGCTGGCTATGGAAATCAAGGTAGTTATTTCAGAAGGTATTCTTTCTATGAAGTACATCTCAACACCCCACAGGTGGTTATTCACATAAAAGAGCCTTTAAGTGCTGAGACCCACAATGTGGTTTACAATGCGGTATGCTCTCAATATGAAGCATACTACATTGGAAAAAGCGCAAGACTACTTAGGATCCGGATAAAAGAACATGTGGGCGCCAACAGGAAGTGAGATCCTTACAATGCACTAGCCAGGCATAGTAGGACCTGCTCCCAGTTCTCCGAAATCCAATTTGCAGCAACTGAAAAAGTCACAGATCCCCTGGGGATTATTGACCCCCTTTGGAACACAGACAACTTACTTTTAGTTCAAGAGTTAAAATGGCAGATACAATTGCAAGCAGACACACCTCCAGGGCTAAATGAAAACCTGAGCCTTTCCAGTGTCCTTAAATGGATCAGGTAACTACTTAACCCATCCCCCACTTGCCACACCAGTTAAATAATAAGCCTTGGTTCATTTTATGTTATTTTCTGACAAAGTCTGACTGAAAACTTTACAATGAATGAATGCGCTCAAAATGTGATTTAAATGAATTAAAGACTGGCCGAAACACTGAGAATAGCCCAGCATCTATGTTCCTTCCAAAGTAGCAAAACTTTCTTAAGATTTTTAAATAGTTTTTTATACTTATATGCCAGTGGAATTACAAAGTTTAAGAATATCTAGCAATGAAAATGGAAGGAATGATGCAATCTGCAAAAACGGGCTCCAGCCAGGACATATTCAGCCCGAATATACGAACTGGACAGGGAAGCCTCACTCAGGAGCTGATGAACCTGACCAAACACAGCATCCCAGGGGACTTCACCCAGGCCATCTAAATGTTAGGGGATTTTGTAGAGAAGGCACAGATCTTTTTGAGGGACATCCAAGACTCAGGAACCCAGGCCATTAATCAGAACATGAATGCAGACCCCCACTGACCAAGAAACTGGGAATCCCCAAGGACACTGCTATTCCTCAGACATGAACCAACTTGAGGAACTATGGCCCTGTCACCTTTGACTGCCTTGTTTACTGAAGTCAAGCTAGATCTATGTCTCTGAATAAGAGCCCAATCCATATCTCGCATATAACAGCTTGTGCACAAAGATGCACAGCCTTGCCAGCTGCATTTGCTCAAATGGCAAAAATGGCTTGGCAGACGCACTGGCAGTGATTACATCAAAAAGCATGGAAAGGGAGAAAATGACAGTGAAATGTGGCATTGTGTGATGCTAAACGCATTGAAACATGTTCCAATGTTAAAGACTGAAATACTTTATGCTGTTTATTATAATCATTGTTGGTTGGAGGAAAAATTATATGAATTATAACATACTGGGTTGTTGGGACTTACTAGTAAGATTAAGTAGTACCACCTGGGAACTGAACCCTTGAGAATAAGAAAGACTGAATTTTAAACTTTGCTTTTTAACTGTAAATGTCAGAGGAGAACTTGATTTTAATATTGTAATTAAGGATATACTAATTTAAGAATTAATGGAGATATACTTAAGAGTTGCCAGTATCTGTATTACTTTATGTAGTCATGGGAATGTATTTCTATGGAAAAGGCAGTATTTGTGGTTGAAAATACATTCCAAATTCATGGAGTTGCATGACCTGAGTAATACATGTTGGGGTATGTTACATACTTCCCAAGACATACTGTCCTAAACAAATACTTATGATATGTGATGAGTCATAATAATTATAGCACAACTATTGTGCCTATCATCCTTAATGCAAGTGCATTTCAAATTAAGTATTGTCATTGTCATGTTTAACATACTTTACATGCATTATATTGGACTTATATTGCATGAAGTTAATGATAGGTTTGTTGCAATAAACATAGTTATGATACTCATTTGTATTTAGTGTTATATTCTTAATCAAAATCATGTGATAAATGGCATCCTGAACCCCCCTCTGTAAAAGTATATGTAGATCAGATCTGAACCATGCATCACCTATCTTCTTTACCTGCAATCATTGCACTTATACCTTGTGCCACAGAGAATGTAGTCAGGTAGATGCATTTTCTTCACTCAGCACTATTCACGGTGCTGATGGCTGCACACTGGTGCCAAACTGGTTTGTGTTACAGAAGGCAGCCCAAATTAAACTTTTCACTTTTTTCTTTGGCTGTGAACCACATTTGTGTGCTGGTGAGTGATACACAAATGCAGAAGGCAGTTGTCGTAAAAAATAGATTTAAAAACAATTGCAAAAAAAAATAAAACAAGCAAATTGTAGTGCATTACACTTACATATTCATTCTTCGTATATTTTCATGCTGCATCAGAACTTTAATTTCTCTTACACATTTTCTGGACTTTAACATGCCAGCTAATATGAAAGGGGACAGACAATACATGACATTAAATCATTTTTGGCACAGCAGATACAATTAAAAGTTACATCATTTCAAATGAAATATCTGTCAGGATTGCTAACTGGGAAGTGTGTTGTTATAATCCATCATATCTAAGACAGTTTTCCATGTCATGCTACTGCTTTTTTATCACAATTTAAAAAGTTTCATGTTTCACCTCATGCATATCATATGTTGTTAGTAATAATGAGAGTAGCTGAGTTTCTAGCAATTCATTTGTATTCCAAAATGTGTGTCAACATTTATTCAGCCTCTCTCTGTATAATTATCTGTATATTGGATTTGAATGCTGCATCACTTGTCTTCTTTCTCAAAACTCACTGCATTTACACATTGTGTCACAGAGAAAGTTAGCGAGCAGTTGTATTTTATTCACGTAGTATTATCCAGAATGTTGACGGCCACGCACAAGCACTATGCTCATTTGTGCTATAGCAGGCAGCCCAAATTATGTTTTTCATTTTTTTCCTTCATCCATGAACCTTTTGTGCCCTGCTGAGTGCTGCACAAATGCAAAAGGTGAAAAACAAAACAAATAACTTGCATTGCAAACTGATACAATGAAATGACATATCTAGCAAGTAATACAACACTTATAGCATTAACATAGCACATTACAAGTAGCATTTAGGTCACACATCATCAGGATTTCAGGGACACACAGAGAATAACAAGAGGTAATTCTTGGTACAGTATATACAATTACTCATGACATAAAAGTTTACTTGTGTATTGTAAATGTATTACTGTTATGATGACTAATTGTGAGATATGGATAAGTTCTCCAGCATATATAACATATATGTCCACATTACTCATATTACTGCTTTTGTGTTATCACACTTTGCAAAATGTCATATGCTACAGCATCTAAAGTGCATATGTTAACAATAATGAGAAGAGGTGGGTTTAAAACAACACATTTGTAACATCAATTCATGTGGAGTACAGATAAGATTTTTAGCATTTATCACAGACTTTAGGCTGTTAATTTCATATATAACATTGTGTGTAAATGTTTATTCTGAATGCAGTCATAACAATATCTGTAAACTGGATTTGAAGCTTGTAATATGTGATCTCTTTCACTAAGCTCAATTCACTTAACACCTTGTGCCACAGAAATAGCCGGGAAGTGGAATTTCTTTGCTCTGTATTGTCCAGAGTGCTGATGAAAGCATATTGGCACCACTTTCAATTGCACTACTGATGGCTTTCTACATTTGTCATTCTTTTACCATAGAAAATGGACTTTCATTCACTGCTAGGGACTGCTGCCAATCAAGAGTGTGCAATGCCAAATTGCACACAAAAGATGAAGACAGAAAAAATGAAAAAAAGAAAACAGCAGGAAACAAGTAGTTAAAATGTAAATGTATGTTTCCTCAACTGTGTGGTCTTGCACATGGTAATGTGCTCCTTAAACAACACCACCTCTGGATTTGAACAATCAAACAAGGCATTAACAACACATTTTAGATTATTACTATTATTCATCACAGAAATAGACACATATTTGGAAGAAGAAAAAAGGAGTTTATGAGATGAAACATTGTATCAATTCCCATTATAGGTAAAGAAGAACAGAGCTCAGAAGGTTGTCCTTTCTAATTTGGCAAAAGATGTGTGGATGAAAGGGATACTGGCAATAGTTAAGTTAATATTGAGAAAATAATGATAAGGTGCTGCTTACTGTGATGGATCTGAAGTCTTTTTAAGACACTCAGTCTTGCTGGCTGGGTTTTGCTGAAATCAAAGTTTAGTCATAATTGCATTCACAGTGTTGCCCACAGAAACTTGTAGAGTGTACATTGATGCAGCACCTAAAACTCTGTCACTTTAAAAACAGTAACCAATAAAATACTTTTTATAACAAATCACATGAACTACTGTTGCAGCTTCAGGTACTGTTCTACTTTACTTCTCAAACAGCATGGATGATGTGAGAGATACAATCTTACCTTGGAACAAGTGTGTTCCTACTTATCTCTAACATAATTTGATTTACAGTTCTTATATACAGTTTTAGTCACACAGTTCAAATCCTGTTTTTCTCTTGGTATTCTATTTTGGACTTTGTATGAGAACATCTGTTTGTTGGTGTTTGCAGAAAAACATATTTTCATCCTGTAATGGTATTGCCTTTTAATGAAACACCTTGTGGACAAATGCTCAAACATCCTTAGTTAACACTGTCATATGATAGAAACATGTCCTGTTGCCCATTCTTTAAAAAAACTGCATACATCCTGTTTTTCATATCTTTCCTTTTACTGACAATGTGAAATGCATACATCTTGTTTTTCATATTTTTGCTTTTACTGACCATGTGAAATGCATACATCCTGTTTTTAAGTCTGTAAGAAGTCAACTTTTTTGCTGACAGTGTGAAATGCATACAATTTTGCTGATTCTGTAGGAGACATGTCCATTAAGCAAATTCCTTAGTTTTCAAGACACAGTCATTTAGTATGGATGCTAATCACATATTGCTAAACTCTATTTCTACATTTAAGCAAACTTTATTTTATACCTTATGTTACATATTTGTAGCAGAATTACTTTCAACCTTAATAGTTTGTTGAGCATACTCTAACAATTCCCTCTTTTGTTTTATTTTAAACCAGGGATACACATTCAGCATTATTTGATAATACTTTTTCATTATGATAATTAACAACAGTAACTTGGCTAGCTCTTGTTAAACAGACTTTAATACATGTAAATAAAATGCAACCAAGCACTACAATAACAATAAAAGAAATTAAAAATGAACAATCTTTCCTGTCCATCCTGTAAATAGATTACTGAACCACTCCCTCCAATCATCATTCCAATTTTTTTTAGTATGTTGAGACACTTGTGCAATCACTTCTAAATGTGCTTTTACAGATTCTGTTTTGTCTGGAATAAATGTACAACATTGTTCTCCTATTAAAGCACATGTACCCCCTTGGGATGCTAGTATGTAATCTAATGCCATTCGATTTTGTAAAACCATAGTTCGTATAGCTGTCATTTTGACAGTAATGTCAAGGACTACATTGAAAGCGGCCTTTGCCAATACCGCAACTAGTTTGGATAGTTTTCTCATCTCCCAGATGGATTTTGCAGCCCCATACCAAGGGAAAATACCTGCTCCAAAGATTACATCATCTTTTAAATCCATATATTTTAATTTAATATAATCAAGATTTTGATGATAGATACATGACGTATTTAAGGTGTCTACTGGATTTTCTTGACTTTCAATCACAGATAATATATCCCTTTTCTTTTTTGCATTTCTAATGCTTCCTCTTGATAATTATTTTACATGATGCATTGCTGGTACCACTAACCCTATATAATAGGTGCCATCCCATCCCTTTGGTAACCATTTATAAGCATATTTGCCACAGATGTAATATAACCCATCTGACAGAGCAACACTACTATTTACCAGACTGCCATTTACTTGCCCCATAGTAGGAGTTTTATCATGTACAACTGTATAGTTTTTATCTGTTTTACTTCGTTAACATGTAATATTGGTTTTACATTTGTTTTTATCATTTTGTGAAAAATGAAACACTGCTGTGTCACTTAATTTTAACTGACCCTTAATTGGTATTAAAATAGGAAAATCATGAAAAAAATACTCCACATACTGGTATGTGGTTGTGAAAGTTTATCATTTCAATTGTTTGAATACAATTACTATTACCCACTGGAACAGTTCCATTTTGTTGAAAACATGTGATTCCCTGCACTATAGCAGATAACTGTACTCTTGCTTTATGCAGCTGTACATTTATGATTTGATCTCCTGTCTCATTTATTAATACCCTCAAACTACTAAGGGAATTTAGTGGAATAGGTATTAAAGGCATAACCCCTGTTATTTTTGGTATTAAACTACATAGCCAACAATTAGAAACATTCATGCTTTTTGCATACCAACATTGTCTTGCCAAAAAGGTATTAAAAGATGGTGACCAATCTTGTTCATTTTTCCACATTCTTTACTTTTTTTTTTATATAACTTTATGGTTTCATTAACAGGTTGTAAATACAATTTAATGCTAAGCAATACAATGATAATTAGTATGACAATTATTATTGCTTTAAAAAAAATCCTTTAAATAAAATTTCCATTGTCGATTGATTTTGCCTTTGGTCATCCAAAACTGGATTTCCAAAAGGATGCACTTTAAACCATGTCAATTTCATTATGTTTTTTTTCTGTTGGAAACCTACAAGAGAATACATTTAATCAGATTTACATTGCACACTGTTTTTGATCATTCTTAGTTGATCTTTATGTACCAACATTGTTCTATTTTTCTTTTTTCCTTTGATTTTGTACACTAATGGTCCAATTTGTTCGACTACTTCAAAAGGGCCTTGCCAATTGCTAGCCCATGGTCCTTCCATTTGGAACATTTTTACCAGTACTTTTGTTCCGCAGGGAAGGTTTTCTTCAGCTGGTAATATTGGCACCTTTTTCCATAGATGAAATACCTGTTCCCTTGCATTATAGTCACATATGGTAGTAAGTTGTTTTAGCCATTCCTGATGTTTGCAGATTTGCAGCATGGACCTACCATTAGGTATATCTGGGTCAAATGGTAATTGTATGGGCATTTTGCGGCCTGTCATTATTTCATATGGAGAAATACCTGTTTTGCTGTTTGGTGTTATTTGAATACCCATTAAAATACCAGGGAGATGATGTATCCGTGTATTGCCCTTTTCTAAGCATGCCTTTTTTAGATGTTCTTTTAACGTCCGATTCATACATTCTACAATGCCATTAGATTGTGGATGGTATGGTACATGAAACCTTTGCTGTATGCCTAACAAATTACACATTTGTTTAATGAGATCACTATCAAACTGTGGGCTATTGTCTGACTCTATGACCCGTTGTCATCCCCAATGGCAAAACATATTTTTCCATAAAGTCTCTGCAGTTGCTTTTGCCATTATTGTTTTGGTAGGAATTGCTTCTACCCATTTTGAGAAAACATCCACTACTACCAGTAGTTATCTTTAACCTCCCTTTGCTGTTGGCAAAGGACCTGCATAATATATTTGAACTGCATACCATGGCTCATCTGCTGGCTGCACCTGATGTAACTGAGGCCTTTTGCTTTTAGCATTTACCTGCAGACAGATTAAACATTCTTCTACAGTTAGCTTGCAGACCTTTTTTAAATTTGGGTTCCAGTACTTTTCTTTTACAACTTCCCATAGCTTATCAGTTCCTACATGTCCCAGTATTTGGTGATTTAACTTGACCAACTGGCATCCATAATGAAAATGGTACATATGGCAACTGTAACCCCTTGGAAGTTGTGTATACATAGTACTCCTTTGGTGGTATACCGGCTAGTTTGCACTAATCGGTTTCTTCTTTTAAGCCCTGTTGTGTTTGTATATTTACAAGGTCTTTTTCTATTGACTCTTCATCTAACTCTTTTAAGACATTAACTTCTTCAATGGCATATTCATATTCTGGAAGTTCTTTTCCATTTTGTTCTGCTTGTTTTGCCAAAGTATCAGCTGACGCATTTAACCTGTAAGTTTCACTGGTTGGCTTTTGATGTGCTTTTACTTTCAGAATGCTGTACTGTCCCTGTTGATTTGATATTGTTATAACTTTATATATACCTTTTAATACTTCAGCATGCTGAAATGGTTTACCTGCACTATCTACAAATCGTCGCCTTACCCAGGTTTCCATATGCAGTCTGAAAGAATTTACTACATAAGCACTATCTGAAAAAATGTTAACAGGGTGGTAGTACTTTAGCACATATAGTACTGCCTCCAGTTTAGCTCTTTGAGCTGACATGTGTCCTGGTAACTTGATTAGTTCTGGAGAACTCAGTTGTGGATTCTCTGGAACTATGGCAAATCCTGACCAGTATCTGCCTTTGTCCCAATATCGTGCTCCATCCATAAAGATGGATGGCTTAAAGTGATCAAAATCAAATGCCAAAAATTGCACTTCAGATGACATTATCTTTTCTAAACAGTTATGCTGTTTCCCTTCATATCCCATATAATTGGACAAATAATATTTGTCCCGCCTGTATAGTGACAGTTTTCATTCTGAAAAGTGCTATCCATTTTGCAAAGACTACCTGACTAATACCATCTGTAATTTTATTCATTTCAAAATTGTCTATCAGAGCTTTTACTGCTTGATGTGGTGTTTGCACTATAATGCTGGAAAATACAGTTAGGTACGCAGTTTGTTTAATACCCCAGTAATTGGCTAATGATTGCTGTATACATGGGTGGAAGCCCAGTTCTACTGGCGTCATCTTTCTACTACAAAAAGTGATTGGACGTAATGTTTTTTCCATTCTATTGTTGCTACCACGTCGCCATTCCTGTAGTAATACCACAAACAGTGTCTTTTTCCCTGCTGCTACTTGTAGTACAAATGGTAACTTTGGTGTGGGTGCTATTAATTCTGTAGCTTGTGCTAATTTTACTTTTATTTGTGAAAATGCCTCTTCTTTATGGGACATCAAAATTCTGAGAGCTATATTTCTAAATACCAACATGTTGAACTCCATGAATATCGAAAAAATCTTTGAATATTGAATCTCCCTATGATGGTAAACCCAGAAACAAGTGCTAACATGGGTCCTTCTTGGGGGGAATATTTCATGCGTGTGACATAGTGGTCTTTAGCATATTGGTCTTTAGATATTGTGGTCCCAGGATTTTGATGTTCAAGATTTTGTGCTCTGACATTTCCATAGTAAACCATATATAATAAAATGTGGTTTACTATCAAACATTGAACATGTAAATGTAAACCTATCAAAAATGTGGTTTACATGTTCGATGTTCAGAATATTAATTAGGTTGAAATATCGTCAACCTAATTAAGGATAAGTCAATTTGACTTTGCAAGTCTGTTATCCCCTGTACAGCACTATGTACGGACGAGAGCCATACTGCGCAGCGCTGACAGTATTGTTTATCCAGGGGGGCACGTCCCCCTGCACCCCCCCTGTGGAGGGCTGCACCCCCCACAACCCTTGCTACTTATATATTCCAACTCCAAGATTGCACTACAGTGCGGAAAAGGGTATATCTCCCTATCTGCACTATCCCATTATCTCAGTATGAAACATCATCCACATATGAGCAAATGCACAGTGGCATTCGCTGAGCAGGGGATTCATAGAATTGATGGTTTGCAATATGTAAATTGGCTAACTATAGTTTGGCATTCTCATAGTTGCCTAACCGTCATTCTGCATTGTGATAATAAACCATAAAATACATATATAATATGTATAATACATATCTTAAATATTGGTTCATTGCATTTCATGGAAATTACCTCTCATCTGCAAACTTTTTATGGACGCAATTGGTTGAGTGGTTAGACGATTGAAGGTACTGTTTGTCACCCCACTCTAAAAAGGTGGATTTCTTTTGTTCCTGTAACATTTTGTATAGGGGAGTAGCCACGGCTGCATAATCCTCTATAAATTCCCTGTTGTAATTCATGATTCCCATGAATTTATGTAGGTCTGCTATAGTCAGTGGTTTTTCCATTTGTAAAATGCCTTCCATACGCATAGGGCAAGGAGACCTTCCTGTTGGTTTTATAATAGTACCTAGAAACTTGACTTCTTGTGACATAAACTGAATTTTTTCACTTTTAACCTTAAACCCTGCCTGCTGTAGAATATGAAACACTCTTTTAAGAAGCCATACATGCTCTTCTACTGTCTCTGACTGAATCAAAATGTCATCAATGTAATGTAACACTGAATCATCCTTTTCCAAATGTTGTGGAATGGATCCTACTGTCCGATGAAAAATGACTGGACTATTTTGAAATCCTTGTGGTAACCTCATCATGACATATTGCTGTTTTTTAAATGTAAAGGCAAATCTTGGCCAATCTTTTTTTTCTGAGTGGTACTTCAAAAAAGCCATTTGCTAAATCTATTACTGTAAACCACTTACTTTGTGGCTTAATATGTGCAGCCAACTCTGGGACTCCTGGAATCAAATATGCTCTAAGAGTAGTATATTGATTAACCTTCCATACATCAAGGCGATAACTGCCATCTTTTTTCTTGACTGGCCAGATTGGCGAATTTGTAGGACTGTTGCCTTTTTGTATAATCCCTTCCTTTTCCCATTCTGCAATGCATTTTTCCATATGTTTTTCTGCCTCCCTAGGAATAGGATTTTGTTTTTGAAAAGGTGGTATATAGTCTTGATCACTTCCTACCCCTACTGGGCTTTCTGGTTTCCCACAATCACTGGGACCCTTGGACCACAGATTTGGGAATTGCTGTTGTAAATACTTCCACACATCCTCACTGTCTATATTTACATATCCTGTAGGTTTGTCAGGTTTTTCAGGTATAGAGATTGCATAACAACCTGTATCTTGCTTTTCCTTTCCTTTTTGCTTGTCTGCTATCCACAGGATCCCATTAGGTAGATCAATTACTATGCCCAAAGGCCCTAAAATGTCCATACCAATAATGGTATTTGAGCAAGATGGATGCATTAAAAATGCATCCTTCCATGTCTGTCCTCTTGGCTAAACTTTATGTCCACATTTTGGCTACTCACTGCATAGCATCCTGTGCCATTAAATGCTGAAATGCAAACCTTGTTAATAGGATTCACAGGTAACTGTCTATATGTGACATATACTTCTGCTCCTGTGTCTCATAATACATTCTTCCATAGTGACCCCTCTACCCAAATATCAATCAGTGGTCGTCCATCTCGACCCTTTTTAAAAGTGGTCAGGAAAGATACCAGAGTGGGGGGGCACATCCCTATTGTAAGGAGATCCACTCATCCTCCCCTTTATTGTCAAATGCAACATGACATACTTCATGTTTTTGCTTGTCATCTTCCTCTGTGTCTGAGTAATCTACATATTTTGGCTTATCTCTTTTCTTAACTGTTGCCTAGCTATTCCCTCTGCCTGTTCTATCAAATGTTTCAGATTTACAGGTGAAACTGCTTGAAAATCTACAGGGCATACTTTCCCTTTTCCTGTATACTGATGGCCCTTATAGTTATTTTTACCAATATTATAAGGTTTTTGTACATAATCCTACTTTTCTGACTTTTCTTGTAAATTTTTTGGCTCTGTTTTTGGAAACACCCCCTGTTCTTCCTTCTTTTTACGCCAGGCTTTGTAATGATCACAATTTTGCTTAATGTGTCCTATTTTTTTTTTTTACAAAAGAAGCATGTTGGTGCCTTTTGTTTATTACCTGTGCCTGATCCTGGTGCTATAGACATAGATGCAGGAGCCGGTGGTGCAGATGCATCTCTTTCTGATGGAGGTGGGTCACACCACCGTTGCCTTCCCCTGTTTTTTACTTTGCCAATTATCTCAAATGGCTCACTATCATCTTCAAATGCAAAGATATGGTGTGAGTATAATGTCCCATCATCGGCCATAGTCTGTCCCCTTTGACTTGCTCTAAAAAGCAATGTATTAGCTGTTTTTGTATTTCTCTTTTTCCCATGTCTCTGTCTGATTTTTGATATATGATTTGAAAGGCAAGCCTAAAATGTTCACTTTGTTCCATTAATTTATCTGTAATAGTAATTTTGAAATTATCTAATAACTTAGCTGTGAGCGACTGCCCTTGTGTAAATGCCATTAGAACAGCTGTCATACGTCCTACTTTAGTGTTTAACTGAGAAGCATCTTGCTTTAACTGAATGAAAGTTTTAAAACATTTCGGTATGAAAATCCAGAAACATCTAAGTAATGCATCTGTCCATATACCAGATCCTGTTGTATATGCCACCCATTCTTCAAATGCAAGCATGTTATAAAATATGCCTTTTTTATCATTCCACTGTGGTAAACTCTGTAATAACATAGACTGTGTATACAAATCTGTAGTGATTCCCTGTCCCTGTTCTATAATTTGGACTGATTTTGTATTTTTTAACTCTTCCTTAACCTGGGATATCAAGACAGTATTTTGCAGGTTAGTCTCTCTTAATTCATCTAATTCTTCGTCCTTTTCCTTCAAACGCTGTTTAAGGTTTGTCATTTGTCTGTAATTGTTTAAATGATGCATGATACCTGATATTAGATTCCTCTGTTGACTGCAGGGCTCCTATGCACTTTTGACAGAGGTCTTGGATGTCATTCCTGAACTTTTTAAACTCACACTGTTTGTCTTTTTAGAATTTATTAAATTCTTCTGTCAATGTTTCATAAACCTTGTTCCTGTCCTCATCTGTATTTGTAGTCATGGCATCATTCCACGCTTGTACATAATTTTTTAAAGGGTGTCACAAGATCTACAGAGGATTCTGTCAATAACAGATGTGACTGTTGTTGTAATTCAGAAATTAATGTACTAACAGGACATAACTACTTTACATCTGGATATAATGAAGACACTTTACCCTTAGTTAATTCTTTATCAAAACAGGTCTGTTCTCACAGTCTATTTTTTTAGCAATATCATGCAGTACTTTTTTATGGCCCGGCACACAAAATGCAGTTTCTGTTGAATCACGCAATAAACATTTACTATGATATACTTCATTTTTCTGTTGCAAATACCAATAAAATGTTACAATCCATTTACATAATGCCTGTATGTCAACTTGCCCTAATAAGATTTTACATTTACTAATGTGCTGTGTATACCAACATTGCAACTTATTCCAGATTTTATCTGGTTGTTCTGCTACATTAAGAGTAAAGCTTGGCTTACACTTGCTTGAATTCTGTCTAATAGTATCCATACTAAACATGTGACATAGAAAAATATCTTACCAGTTAGCAAGAAAACAGGTGATCAGACTGTTGTTGCTGATGGCTGGAAATTTTTCAGAGTCACTTGAGAAGCTGGTGAAATACAACAGACAGCAAGATGCTGTGAATGTAGATGTCCACCTTTTCTTGGAGAATTAATGGCACTGCAACTTTCCTGGACTGCAGGCTCAATCTGGATCCAGACGTCTGAGAATCTTTACTACTGCAAGCTGCATAAACTGGAATACCTCTGTTTAGGATTTACACATATGTACAAATGTTAGTTACTGCAGTTTGACTGAAGTGACCCTCTGCAGGGCTTACCACTCCATCTGTGTTCGAATGCAGGCTAGCTTGCCATTGAAAAATTAATGATAAAGTGCTGCTTACTGTGATGGATTCGAAGTCTTCTTAAGACACTCAGTCTTGCTGGCTGGGTTTTGCTGAAATCAAAGTTTAGTTATAATTGCATTCACAGTCTGTTGCCCACAGAAACTTACAGAGTGTACACTGATGCAGCACCTAATACTCTGTCACATTAAAACCAGTAACCAATAAAATACTTTTTATAACAAATCACACAAACTACTTTTGCAGCTTCGGGTACTGTTCTGCTTTATTTCTCAAACAGCATGGATGATGTGAGAGGTACAATATTACCTCGGAACAATTGTGTTCCTACTTATCTCTAACATAATTTGATTTACAGTTCTTATATACAGTTTTAGTCACACAGTTCAAATCCTGTTTTTTTCTTGGTATTATATTTTGGACTTTGTATGAGAACATCTGTTTGCTGGTGTTTGCAGAAAAACATGTTTTCATCCTGTAATGGTATTGTCTTTTAAGGAAACACCTTGTGGACAAATGCTCAAACATCCTTAGTTAACAGTGTCATATGATAGAAACATGTCCTGTTGTCCATTCTTTAAAGAAGCTGCATACATCCTGTTTTTTCATATCTTTCATTTTACTGACAATGTGAAATGCATACATCCTGTTTTTCATATCTTTGCTTTTACTGACCATGTGAAATGCATACATCCTGTTTTTAAGTCTGTAAGAAGTCAGCTTTTTTTCTGACAGTGTGAAATGCATACATTTTTGCTGATTCTGTAGGAGACATGTCCATTAAGCAAATTCCTTATTTTTCAAGCCACAGTCATTTAGTATGGATGATAATCGCATATTGTTAAACTCTATTTCTACATTTAAGCAAGCTTTATTTTATACCTTATTTATGTTACATATTTGTAGCAGAATTACTTTCAACCTTAATATTTTGTTGAACATACTCTAACAAATATTTCCTCACACAATATAAAACAAATATTTGCAGCACTACAATTTTTTTATCTTTATTTTGTGAATATCATTACCTTATCTATGCTTGTCTAAGAACAATGCAATCTAATATATATTGCTTTTGATATCTATTTCAATGAGAAATGTACTTCTTTACAAATGTAGAAATTTTTTACTCAAAGGCAGAAAGTGTGGTCATAAAGAATTCATAGAAATGTTAGGAACACTGTTTTCTTAAGTCAGTCAATGTAATCCCAGACTTTCTTGTAAGTTTCTTCTCCCTGCCCCAGCCTCAGTAAGTGTACATTGAGGAGGAAAGACTGTGAAACACTGTTCCTGTAGTCAAACTACTCATTCATACTTGTAAGCCCTTAACAGGTAATACTTCTCAGTGCTCTTCCTTGTAGTATTAGGGTGTGTGCAAGCAATTGTGTAGGTCCTTACACCATGTTTATCTGCCCTGTACTCAGCACAGATTGTGGAATTCATGAATATTAATGAGTTCACACCTCACTTAGATATTCACAATGCTCAAATGGCTGAACCTGTACTATATAAAGGTTGGTGGGCAAGGAACTTGTAGTAGGAAAGACTGGATCCAGAGAGCTTGATAATATTTACTTTCAAAATGTGTTTCTAGTGTAACAACTCACTTACTACAAAAGCATGTTACTGGCCCCCAGGGGTCTATGCAAACATAGGAGTGCCAGTTCAGGGTCCAAACAAGTCAATGTTGAAATCCAAAACAGAGCCAATTCAGAGGCAGACAAATGAAGATGTGCAGAATGGGTTTGCCTATTTCTCTTATTTTTCTGGGGTTCCCATTTCATCATGTCTTTATCTTTTTAGCATACTCTTGCTGTGCAGAACATCCAGCACTTGGTTTGGTGGTACAAACACTGCTAATTTTTCATGAGGCATAAGGCGAAAAATGTTTTGGATACAGCTGATGTTTCAAGAAGTTTCTTTTGCTTCACTTGTAGCAAAAATGGACTTCACACTTTCCTTTACCCGGTGACTACACTGAAGTCATCATTATCAAACCTCACCTTTTCACCTTGAAGCATGTAGTCCCATTTTATTTTTTGTGAAGGACAAGAACCAGACAATCACTGCATGGGGCTTGAACCCCACAGAGGAATGAGAAATTATTGATTTATGTTATTCTCTGCCCACCTTCTCATTGTGGATGATTTTAAGGTGGCTTGAAGGAACTGAACCAAACTGCATTACTCACAAGCTTCTTGCATACCAAATATTTGTATATTGTTCCTCCTATCACAAGTCTTTTTTTAAGTATGATGCTTATGAAATTGTTGAGTCAAATCTAATGGAAACTGGATTTGCATCTGAGATCCCTGAGGTCAAAGATCCATAACTTGTACAGAAAATTCTAAGCCAACAGTTCACTTTACTCAGTTCAGAGACTGGTAGCTTAATTACCCCACCTATAAAAGCTCCACATTAATGTTTAACTGTTTTAAGTAAACTTGCTCACTACTCCGTTATATCTGGCATAGCAGATTGCACAGATTTTTTTATTGTTTGGTTCTTTAATAAAAGTGGTCATCAATTCATATTCTTTGTTAGAACTGCCCTTATCCTGAATTATTCCAGGTCCATACCCTTCCTTGTACTGGAAAAATATATTACAAATTGCAGACAACTGTGGGCAAAGCAACAGCCCTTGGGGTACATCAACAGCAACAGTTTTTTTTTCTTTGGGATAGAGTCCACTACCCTAACTCTATAGCTTCTCCCTTTCCACCAAGTTGCCGATCCATCTGTTAATAAATCCACTAATATTAAATTTACAACCAGTTACCTATCCATCTGCTAATAAATTTATTAAGATTAAATTTATCCATTACTCTCAGTTACTTCATGTGGTGATGAGTCAAACACTTTTGCAAAGTTGAGCTACACCACATCGACTGGTACACCCTAATCTGTTGCTTACCATGCAGACTGGTAAAAATTTCATGGCTCCTCAGGGTACTCATAGTATGGACAGAGAGAAAGAGAAAGGTGTATCACAGAGGACTGGATAATAAGCATTTTTGTGACAATGTATAAGAGCAAAGGGGACAGTCATAGCTTCTGGTGGTATAGAAGTATCAAACACCTGTCACACTGCATGAAAAGCTGGAGAAGCTGATTAATAAACTAAAATAGAGAGTAGTGGAAATAAAGATGGGAGTTAAGCAGTTCAGATTCAGTTCAGGATGAAGTTTAACTATTGTGATGTTTGCATTGGGATAGATAGTGGACAAGAAGCTAAATTTGAGGACACAGTCCAGCTAGGCATTGCAAGACTTAGATGAAGCATATGGCAATGTCCCAAGAAAGCTTATTCTGTCAGTCTTGTGATGGTTCAAACTCCTGAAAATGTTGAAAACAAGTTAAAGTAGGCTATGTACAAGGACCAAATGGCACAAGTATGAACTGTGTTCAGAATCAGAGAGAGTTTCATGTGGGGGTTGAGCATCAAGGTTCAACTCTAAACTCTTTGCTGTATATACTATTGATTGACTATATCATCAAACAGGTCATAGGGGGAAAGCTCAACAAAATGGAAGCATGCAGATGATATGTATCTCCAAGCAGATTTTGAATAGGAATATCATCAAGTGATAGGGGACTGGAATGAAAAACTCAAGGCATGTAGGATATAATCAAGTACACAGAACATGAATATCATGGCAACAAACATGGAAATCAGTAGAAGATGAAAACTAAGATAGAAAAGTGTGGAACTATTTGCCAGTATTGACTGTTTGTGAGGTGTTGAGGAGACGAGAAGTCTGAATGAGGACATCTAAACTAGAATCAGAGGTGCTGCAGTGAACTAACACAAAGTATCAAGGGTAGTGCATAAGAATATCAAAGAAATTAAGAAGTCAGAGGTACAAAACAGAGTGTGCCCAGTGCTGCTACATGGCATACAAAGCTGTGCATTGAAGGTAGAATAACTGAGGAAGCTTGAGATGATGGATATGAAGTGCCTGAGATGGGTAATAGGATGTATACTGCTGGACAGATAAAGAAATGAAGACATAATGTTGGAATCCTTAGTATCCCCATTTGAAGAAAATGTCAAGAGAAATGGATTACAATGGTTCAGTCATATGTGAAGGAAAGTAGAAGGTGATTTGATAAAGTAGTGTTGAGAGTGACAGGAAGAAGGCAATGAAAATGCTCAGTCAGGAGATGACTGGATTGTGTGAGAGATGACCTTTGACAGGCAGATGTGACTATGAATGTTGAAGAAGGTAGACAAGTTGCCCAATACCCCAACTCCATCTAAAATAGGAAAAGGGGGTTTATGATGATGATGCTTGTGATGATTATGAACATGCTAAAGCATTAATATCTGTTTCATAACTTAACATACCTAAGATTATGGCTTGAAATGATGTATGGCAGGTTTCAAATACACAATTTAATATTAAACATAAATGTAAATTTTGCTTTTCAGTGAAAAAAATAGTTAACATTACAGACATGACTGACTTCTTGCTAGCTTCTATATAAGGCATAGTCCAAATTTTAGTTTTAAGGTACATCAGATGCCTGCTGTCTTTTTTTCCAGTGTGGATCCCAACACTCTAGTCTCCCATTTCCTATAAGCTCCCAAATACCTGCTCATATGTTTCCATTCCATATCTGCATCAGTAGGTTGTCAGGTATGTAAAAGCAAGATGTCTAAGAAAAATAAACAAAATGATGACTTCCAGTAGACATGCTCCTATGTATGGTCATATAGAAGCATATAGAAGCATATAGAGCATACTTATGGACTTTTCCTCACAGTTTCCTAATCAGAATTTGTGGTTCTCCCTCAGAAAAGAATGCATTGCTGTCAGCAGATGAGTAAGGAGTAGTTATGTCAAGTATAAATATTTAAGTATCTTGAAGTTTTACTCACTGGTGTGGGAATAATAGAATGGATGATTGATCTACAAATTGCTGGAGAGGTGGCAAAACTGCAGATGTTGTGTAGGGCTGTAGATATGACAGATGAGTCATATGAAGAACCTCTCAATTTACTTATCTGTCTGTGTCTCATCCTGATATCTGATCTTGAGCTTTGGGTAGCATATCTCTCAGTCTCTTATAGCAAGAAATCTGGACAAAGCTATAAATAAAAGTGGGACAAAAGCCCAAAAATAGGGACAGATTTTAAATATTGCTCTTACAAACTTAGAAAGTTGATAGAATAACATGTGTTGTATTAGCATGAATTTTCTGAAGGTTGTAAAGTCTGAAGCTCAAATGTCTGTCATTATTTTCTAACTTCAGTCTTTAATGATTTGCCACTAATTTGCCAGAAAACCACAATTTTATGAAAAATGGTCCAAAAATATGAGGCAAAAATCTGGACATTCTGCACAGATCTGTACAGTTGAGAGGTATGTTTGGTAGTAACTGAAAGGATGTGATTACAGATAATAATCAGTAGTATATGAGGTTTCTTTGCAGGCTGGCTGGCTAATACTTTGTGAAAAACTTAGGTAATCATCATTCCTGGAAGATCTAGCTGCTGTTTGTCTGAAATGAGAGGAGTCAGTTGAGGTGGTATGGCACTTAGTGAAGATGTCAAATCTGTATCTCCCAAGTGTGGAGTACAAGGAAAGGTCCACTCCAAAGAGGCTGCATGGCATATTCAAAGCATGCCAGAGAAAGATTGTACCTCTCAGGTTGCCTTAGATTATGTAAGGGTCCCACAAGATGAGCTAGCAATTGTTGCTTGGGAAAGAAGTCTGGCTGTCCGTGCTCAACTTGTTTCTACTATAAGCCTCACATAGGCTTATCAAATAAATTGTACAAAATCAGCTTGAACAATGTTTTTTTTTAATAATATTGGATTTGCACAATAATTCTCTTAGCCTGTGTTAGCCCGTTAATCTAAAAATGTAGAAATTATTTAACAAAAAGGCATTCTCATATATGACATACTATCTTTAGCATGTAATCTGCACCTTCTAAATTTCAAATGATAATGAAAAGAAAAAAAGGTACTATTTCCATACTTTAAACATTGTGCTAAATAGGCGATAGAAGATGGTTCCTTGCATTTAAAGTGTTTTAAATGCATTTTTGTGGCTCTGGGATGCATACCTCTCAAACTGGAAACACCAAAAATCTGGACAAAGGCCCATGAAAAGTAGGTACAACTAGCCAACAATCTGGATGCTGATTAACATAAAATTTGCATGCATAATTATGTAACCCCACCCACCCCAGTGGAACTGTGGGATACCAACATTCAGCATTGTTAAACAGAAAAAAATAATAATAGTTATGCTGCAAGCAATAATTTGTTTAGAACAAAAATTAACTTGGGTTTCAAAGACTGATTTTTCTCTTTTATGAGGACATCCATGGGGGAGACATGCAAAGTATTTTGTGTGCACAGCAATCCTGAAGAAGTCTTGTATCCCATATGCATTGCTTGTGTGTAAACCAGTTCAGCTATGCATCATGTCTTCTCTGTGAACATACTAATCATATATTTTCTAGCTGAACAATATGTAAATATGTCACAGGAGATGCAATTCCTACAAGAAAAAAATGAAGGTGGAAAATCTAATAGCTGTACAAGAAAGATTATGAAACACAACACACACACACACACAAAAAGAGATGTGAGGCCCTAGAAGGAAAATTACTTACAAAATGTAGGGAGTCATATCACGCAGTTACAAATGGATACAGTATTAGTCCCAGAAATAAGCATGTTTTCAAAGTTTTAATGTTGTGAAGCACTTGAGTTCTAAGCTATTCTAATGAAGATTATCTATGACCCATAAAAACACACCAGATGTGTTAAAACCCTCTTGTGCATTTAGAACAAACACAGCCCTTCCAGGTATGCAGATTTCCTAGATCATGAGTAACTGCCATCAACACTGAATGGGAGAAAATAATAAATATCAGATCATTTTACACAAGAGAAGTTTTAAAGTGGCTACATGGTAAATTTCAATTGCATATTATTTTTTTCAAAAACTGCATAGTTGGTTATTGCAGGATTCAGCGATGTCAAGACTACGTACAAAAAACTTATATAATCCATCTGTTAAATAATAACTGTGTCTAGATGACAGCCCCACCTCGCATCTAATTTGTGACACAGTATTCCAATCTAAATGACAACCACTATCCAACAGCACTCTAAGGCTTCATTCCAGTGCAATTCTTTGGACACTTGCACTTAATATTATAATTATAAAATCGGACTGAGTCATTGCTGGTTATTTTGTAACAGGGTTAAAAAGTTTATTTTAATTGAAATAATGCTAAAACTTTATTTTAAAACCACTATCCATGCCCTTCATGAACAGTATGACAAACTTACATAAATAAAATTTTCATTTCATGAAAATCATTCAGCACCAAAGAAACTATTAGCTACTTGGAGCCTGTACTAGGGAGAAACACCATGATGAGGTCTGCAGGTGTACAGTAGGTAATTCCCACTTCCCAGGTATAGCCATCATTCCTTCTCCCATAAAGACAAGTTTCCCTTTATGCTCATCCTACACCAGTAGTTACCAAAATGGGCCTGTTGCTGCCGCTTCCTATAAAAAATGGTCCATTCACTAGAAAGAAGCTACACATACAGATACTGTGGTTAATTAACGAGGGCAGGAATACTAACTGCTGCAGTAGCTTGTTGCATGTTCCATTAATTATGACATCTCACTTACCTGCACTGCCCTGCTAAAAACACATCAACATCTGAAGCTAGCTTCTTAAAGCTGAAGTCCATCCTGATACCACTCTGTCCCAAAAGAGGTGTCCACAACCAACGGGTCCTGAACGCGTCTCTAACTACACCTCAAATATTTTCTATTTCTTTTCCTGCTCTTGGTAGCTGTGATGAGCAGGATTCTCAGTCAATAAGAACTGTAAGAAACTATCAAGTTATATGCTCCCTGATTGACTTGAAAGCCTTTTAAAGGGAAATAAGCCTCATATTCGTGAACCTCTCAATATAATTTTGTTCGCAGGAACTGAACTGAGGACCAGTTTTATTGCACTGCAGCTGTGAACCCATTAAGTAAAGATGGAAAACTATAATGGCAACAATCCTGTGTACAGAAAACGGCAATAGAAACCAACCGAGAAAGATTTGGACTTACTGAAAAACTGTAACTTTATTATTAAAACACATTTAAAACACTTCTGATGAAGTCCCCAAATAAGGAATGAAAGCACTTAATGTAAGGAATGAAAGCACTTAATATGTTTTAAATGTGTTTTAATAGTAAAGTTATGGTTTTACATTAAGTCCAAACCTTTCTCTGTTTCCATTGCTGTTTTCTGTATGCAAAATCCTAACCATGGTTTGACGTCGTCACATTGACACACAGCCTCTTTGGTTGGCTGTCACAGTGCTGCAAGTTGTTGTGAGTGAGCTGCAGCTGTAAACAACCTTTTTTTACTTTTTATCTCTTCCAAGTTCCTGAGCCTGAGAGGCAGTCAGGCACTGCCTCATGAAGCTAACATCAGCTATAACTAAAAATTGCACACAAAAAAATCTGGATTTGAAAGGCCACTTGGGAATTCATGGTACCCCATTATTTTGCCCTCAAAAACAGGTAATAATGAGGAATTCTGTTTGAGAGGTATGGTGGGGCGTAACATTCTTAGGTCATAAGGCAGCTGCTACAAGCATTCATTCGGTCAAACAAAAATGCAAACAGTTTATCAGGCACCAAAAATTAAATAATGAAACTGAATTAAAAGTTTTTTGGGGGGGGCAGACATGGGGGTCAAAGTATTACATCAAGAATTTTATAAGATTCCCGACTATGTCAACTCCATTAAATATGTTGCACTGTAATGTTGTAAACTGGTACTGAAGTCCAGATCAGAACCAAATGTTTGAAGCTTGTGAATACATTTTTGGACTTTCAAATGTACATATGAATCACGATATGAAGAAACCCTTAATGATACTGCATGATGCTTCTTTCTTGTGGTGCAGGAGCAAGATTTTTACTTAAATTGATGGGTCATCAGCATAAACCCAGTCCATGGGATTAAGCAACCTGGATCACAATGTGCAAACTTGCTTCATACAGATTTCCTTAGTGTGATCTGCAGTTCTGATTCATAGATAGGGGAGCCGTGATAGCAGGTACTGTTACCTTGGTCTCACTAGTGAACTGCCTAGGAGCATGGCTCATAATTCCTTGCCAAAATCATTATAGCACATAATTCAAAGAGTAGCTCCACTGTGCTACTGGGGGAGTGAAGTGAGAGACATATTCAACACCTTTTGATGCCATGTATCCATTAATTCCTGTGGCAGGAGCAAGGCTGTTATCACTGTCGCAGGTAATTACTGTGAAACTGTGTGTGTGTGTGTGTGTGTGTGTGTGTGTGTGTGTGTGTGTGTGTGTGTGTGTGTGTGTGTGTGTGTGTGTGTGTGTGTGTGCACTTGTGTATGTGCATGCATGTGCGTTAATAGGTGCCTGCACAAATGTATACCATGGGCTGACAGTGTGAACACTAGCAGGGTGCACAAGTGTTTGACTCTAAGGTCTGATAATGCATCACCAATCAGATGCTACTCAGTGCAGCTTTATCTTGCTCTGACTTACATAATATTACTGTCATACTACTGGGCACAGTGGCTTTGCACCCACAGCGATATTCCTCTTAATTCCGACTTTTGTTTTTGTGCCTAATATCCTGAAATTTGCAGAAAAAAGATTTCTGAAGTAAACAGATAAAGTCTTTCAGAGGATTTTTAACTAAAACTGTTCTATAATTTTAATGAAGGTAAAAATCTATCATTCAAACAGATCACAAAATTATTCTGGTGTTTAATTCATTACCTCTTCTAAACCTGTGGAAGGTAAGACTTTTAGCTTCAAATGAATGCATTCTAAATCTTTTGACAAAATTAGCTTGCAGTCTTATAGGAGGCAAATCTTCACATCTCTAGAAATGTACATGTTACTGAAGAAATACAAACAGCAAAAGGTTCAGCATAGACTCATCTCTAGGGTAACAGCATTTGTTAGATTCCAGTGAGACAGAATAGGCAGATTGGGATTCATAGTCAAACAGCATATAGTGAAAGAGAGAGTATGCAAAGGGTGAGGAGATTCAGTGACAGTATGTGATATATTGTCTTCTTACCCATGATTCAACCTCACAAAGTGAACTCCCAAATATTAGTGCTGTGAGGGAGCACAGCAATAGTCTATGAATCACAGCCAATAACGGCTTAATTGTAAAGCTGTCAGAATACTACATTACCAGGGTAGTTTGACACCTGTTACATTATTCTAATAGCTTCAGGAGACTGTATTAGTGATGGCTTCCTGCAAAGATTCAATAATTAATTGATGTGGCAGTAGTCATGTAATGAAGTGAAAGTAGTTAAACACAATGTAACTGTAATTTTTTAACTGACTGCACCACACTTGGCTGACTTGGTTTTGTTAATTCTATTTGGAATGGAGGACTTGTACCTCCCTGAAATCCCCAAACCTCCCCCCTTAAAATGTGTGTAATTCCCCTTATTAATTGCCATTACCTATATATCTGTCTATCTACCTGTTTATCTCTCTATCTCCCTATCAGCCTGAATAGTAACAATAAATGAATAAATAAATACAAATAAAATACAATAGTAGACCACACATTGGGAGAAAAAAAAACAGTTGAGACAGTTACCAGGCAACAGAGAGTGCATGATGACTTTGCATCTCCCTTATCCTTCGAATGCTGAAACTGAATTCCATGGAGGCTGGTTTATTGGCTCACTTCCCAGTTTCAGCTTGATGGGAGGAAGACATAGCATTGACTTCTTCTGTTTCTTCCAAAACACTAGATGCTATATATGCACCCCTGAATCTGCACAACATCAGGCTTCTCCCTCTTGGCTTTGCTGCTAGCTTATTTCTGGGACCTGCAATAGCTTCTGCTGGATATCTTGGATGTAATCGTCTACCATTTGTTCCCAGTGACCTAAATGTTCATGAGGGATCTGATAGGGAGTAGCACGTGTGAAGGCTGAGACCATCATGTGGTGGCTAGTTACGTATCCTAGCTATAGTAATGACAAATTCAATAACAATGGCTCACAGATCCATCCCCCTGCACTAACTTGAAATGATCTGTGAGGCTGGTCTCCACCAGAGATCACACAGGCATGGGTTTCTCACCACCCTCCTCTCTGGAATACTAGGTCTGGATGTTGGACACTTCATACCAGCAGCCCATGTTTGTTATTGAACTTGGGTTGCTGATGGCACAGATGGATGCCCTACCTAAATGCTGTTGTGCTGGTTGTGAATGGCAATTTTATACACAGGCAGGGAAAGTGTTTATGTAGTCCAGTGATGGAATGTTAATTGGACCTCTCAGACATCCTGGAGCTGGCTAAATTTAGTGTATGAAAAGGCAGAAACCTGTCCTATTGACTGCAAATAAATAGTCTCACTAAACTAATAAGTTTCACTGGTGAAAGTGGGTTTGGCAGTGGGATAACAGGACAGTTTCAGCACATGGAAGTATCAGGTTTAAGCATTAGCAGAACAGAGCTATTTAACTAATATACCATTATGATCACAGAAGACTCCACTCTCCCATAATCTGTGATAGAAAAATAGAGCATGGCCCCGTTAAATCAGTGTTCCTTCCTTCACCAAAATCTGTTTTGATACAACCAAACTTGGTTTGAATTATCCATGCATGCATTTTCCAGAGTGCAGACTGACATATTGCTTCTACTTTCAGGTGGGATAAAGAATCTGAAAGTTAATTTATATTTGGTATAGCTTTAGGTTTTAAGATTTAGAGGAAACTTAGGGTATTAGAATGAACAAGATGTGATTTTTCAGGTGCTTGTAAAACTAAGTCAGATGATTTAATGCTTTTTTATAAGCAATAGACTAATGGAGTGCACATGGTAGATTTGCCTCAATATGTGCTGCATACATACTAATGCACAATATATGCAATCAAAAATATCTTGGTAGGTCGATGGGTATGCTCTGAAAACCCCTAAAACTACTGGCCATCGGTATCAGCTTTGCAATTTCAACTAACTACACAATGGTCTTATGTACCTTGTGTCTAGTAAAATAAGGGTAACTTAAGGGCTTGGGGCATTTAAATAGTAAAATATGATTTAACTAATTAATACTGAATCTGCTTTATTAGTCTAACTCACTCAAACCTAAAATGCCTTTCTGTATACTTCCAGTTTACACCCATACCTCCTTACGACGTCCAGAACTTTTTTGGGTCTAGCTTCTTTAATTAAGTAACTCATCAGATAATATATGTGGCATTAAGAAGGGCAAAGAGTTATTAGTAAAATTACACTAAGATTGTTCTAGGATGTCCTACAGTTGAGAAAAAGAAGTTATGTACTTACCATAATGTTCCATGTTTGTAGTCCATCTCACCTATATTCTTGCTAGATGGGTTCGGAGCCAATATTTGGCTCCGACTCGGCCGATACTAAAGCTTGAGAGCTTTTACTAGCTCGAGGCTAACCCCTATCCCATGGTGCCTCACGGTAATTCCCCAGATCTTGTTTGCAAGAAAGCAATAAGTACCTAACAGGTATGAAATTATCAGAAACTGTATACATATAGACAAAAAATTATGTAACATTATCCATACCAGGTGGACAACAACTACAACCAGGTCAGACAGCACCAGAATAGTCCACCAGATCCTCCAGAAACAGGAATGGGGGTAGGAGGGAGGGATGCAAGAATGTAGGCGAGATGGACTACAAACATGGAACATTATGGTAAGTACATAACTTCTTTATGTTATGTAGTCCTATCTCACCGTAATTCTTGCTGGATGGGACAGCATCCCTAGCACCTTTATCCCGGGTGGCTCAAGCAAAGAGACTCTTCAGCACAGTGGACCCAAATGATGACCTGTCCCTGGAGGCCAAATCCAATTTGTAATGAGTGACAAAAGTATGTGGTCTTGCCCAAGTTGCTGCTCCACAAATAGTATCAATTGGGAGCCTAGATCTAAAGGCACATGAAGTAGATACTGCCCTAGTAGAATGGCCTTTTACTCTGTTGGGTAATTGTTTGCCAGCAGTTTGAAAAGCAAAGGAAATGCAATCTGAAAGACATTTTGAAAGAGTAACCTTAGAAACAGGCAAGCCCTTATTTTTGTCAGAAAAGGACACAAATAATTGATCTGATTTTCTGAATTCATTTGTCCTGTGTAAGTAAAACCTGAGAATTCTGTGAACGTCTAATTGGTGTAGTCTGTACTCAGATTTATTATAATGGTTTGGAAAAAAACACTGGTAGCTCAATAGCAGTGTTGAAATTATGCTCTGAGCATACCTTGGGAAGAAAGGAAGGGTTTGTCCTGAGTGAGACTCTATCCTTGTGTAAAATAATGTAAGGAGGTCGAAAAGTAAGGGCTTGCAGTTCTGAGACTCTCCTAGCAGAGGTTATGGCTACTAAGGATAGTGTTTTCCAAGATAACAATTTCAGATCTGATGAAGAAGAGGGCTGAAAGGGTGCAGACATTAATGATGTGAGAACTAAATTTAAATCCCAGGGTTCTGATGGTTGTTTGATCGGAGGCCTGAGAAGGAGAACTCCCTTCAAAAAAGGTTTTGCACAACGAGTGTGACATGATGGGATTTCCAATGAAGCCAAAATGGAAATTAGAAATGGCAGCTAACTGAACTCTGACTGTAGCGGCTGCAGCTCCTTCATGAAAAATCGGCGCACGGAAGGATAAAATAGATTCTATAGGAGTTGTATAGGGATCTAGGCCTTGGTTTATAGCCCAAATAGAGAACCTTTTCCATTTGCTGGAGTATAACTTCTGAGTGGAAGGCTTATGGGATGAGATGTGTTTGACTGAAGGGGAGAGGGAGACGCACCTGGCTATTCGTGGAGCTGGAGCAGCCATGCTGTCAATTTGAGGGTGTGGATGGCGGGGTGGAACTGTCCCGACTGATGAATCAGGAGGTCTGGAGATGGTTCCAGAATTCATGGTTCCTCAAAAGATAGGGCCACAGGAAGGGAAACCATACTTGTCGAGGCCAGTAAGGAGCAATGAGGATCAGGGTACTCCTCAAATATTTTGCTTTCTGTATTACCTTTGGGATGAGAGGAAAGGGTGGAAAGGCATAAAGAAGTCCCGGGGGCCAATCGTGGACTAGAGCATCCCTGGGTGACATCCTCGGATGGGGAATTAGGGCAAAGTAGCTGCTGAATTTGGTGTTCAGGTGTGTGGCGAATAGGTCGCAGAAAGGCTGGCCCCATTTGTGAAAGATCTCTTTCACAATGTCTGCATTCAGGGACCACTCATGAGTTTGCCTGCTATCACATTGGATTTCCCCGGGATGTGCATTGCTACCAGAAAACTTTGAGTGTCCATCACCCATTTCCAAACTCTTAAGGACTCTCGACAAAGCGGGTAAGATTTGGTTTCCCCTTGCTTATGTACCACATGACAGACATGTTGTCTGACTAGATTGCAATTGTCCTGGTGGGAAGAGAGCTGTGAAGTGCTTGCAATGCATATAGCACTGCTCTCATCTCCAGAACATTGATGTGCAAGTGGTTCTTGTGGTTCTGCCAAGTACCTTGGACTGTCATTCCCAGATAATGCCCCACCACCCTATCTGGGAAGTGCCCATGGTCAAAACTGCTTTCTCTTGGGGAGGAACAAGTGGACGACCTAAGAGAAGATATTCTGTATGCAACCACCATGTCATATCCTTCTTGCAGGTGTTTGTTATGAAAATCTGATGAGACAATGGAAGGTCTTGCATTGACCATTGGACAAATAGCAGCCACTGAAGTATTCTCATGTGTAGATGGGCTAAAGGAACTAATAGGATGGAGGAAGCCATAGTCTCTAGAACTTGAAGGACTACCCTGGCCTGAGCGTTGTGACTGTTTAGCAAGGATCTGACTTGATTGCGTAAAGAATCTACTCTTTCTGGTGTTAGTCTTGCTGACATGGTGGTTGTGTCTATTTCTGAGTCTAAGAATACAATGTGCTGTGAAGGAGATAAGGCTGAGTTTTTTAGGTTGACTGTGATGGCTAAACTGGTGCACAAGGATAGAGGCTCATTCATGGTTCTGATGAATTGATGCTTGGTGGTAGCAGTGAGGAGCCAGTCATCTAGGTATGGAAACACCTGGAATCCTTGACGTCTCAGGTGAGCCGTTACCACTATCATGCATTTGGTGAACACTCTAGGGGCTGTAGTGAGACCAAAGGGCAGTATTCGGAACTAAAAATGACTGGCTCCCAGCCGAAGGCGTAAGTGTCTCCTGGAGTGCCTGTCCATTTTGATGTGGTAGTATGCATCCTAAAGATCTATTGAGCACATCCAATTGTCTTTCTCAATAAAGGGGAATATCGACTGCAGAGGGATCATTCGGAACTTCGATTTCTTTACGGACAGGTTGAGTCTGCTGAGATCTAGAATTGATCTCCAGTCCCCTGTCTTTTTTGGAACTAAAAAGAATTGAGAGTAAGTTCTGGATCCTATTTGCTCTGTGAGGACTTCTTGGATGATTCTTTTTTGCAGCAATGAGATAACCTCTGATGTTGCACGGTCTAGCTGAATGGGTGGCACATCTGATAGAGACCAGTTTGCTGGGGGGTCAGGAACAAAGGGAATCAGATAACCTCTGGATATTATGGTGTGTACCCAACGATCTTGCGAATTGTTTAGCCAGGTGCTTGGGTAGAGCGATAGATGACCTCTGACTGCCTCCAGAGACGGACAGTCAGGCAACCCCTCAGGGGCAATGGAAGGGACGATCAGAAAAGGTTTCTCTTTCTGCCTGATGTAGAGGACCTCCTCTGCCACTAGGGTGATGTCTTCCATTATATCCTCCCCCTCTGCCTCTAGGGGAGGGTTGACCTTGTGCCTGAGGGAAATCTTTTTGGGATTTACGGAACCACATTTTCCCTCCTGTATTACCCTTGGGATAGGGTCTAGACAGGAGGGAGAAACTAACTTCAATGGCAGATAAGGTTCTCCCTTCCTGCTCACACCTGGTCAAAGTCTCTTTCACCTGGGGTTCAAAAAGAGATGAACCATCAAAGGGGACGTTAGTGAAGGAAGACTTAAAGGATTCTGTGAAATTACAAAGACGCATCCAAAAATGTCTTCTGAGGGATATTCCTGCTGTGGCTGTCCTACTCGCTCCGTCTGCTGCATACAATATTAGCCTCATGGAGGCATTAGCTATTGATGTAAGGGTGGAGAGTTGCACATAAACCTTATCCATGGATCCCAGAGCTACTGAACCCTGGCGGGTATCTCTTAATTCCTTCAGAGGATCCCTCTGAAGATGAACAAAATGGGTAAGGTAATTCAGCGATCTTAGAGTAAATGCTGCTGAAGAGAAGGTACGCTTCCCATACCTATCCATCTTCTTAGACTCCTTGTTAGGAGGATGGATATTAGAAGATGTTTCGGATAACTCCTTCTTGGTGGCTGCTGCTACCACCATAGCATCAATGGGAACTCCTTTGGTAAGAAAAGCCTTATCTTCAGGTGCTGTTATAAATTTATTTGGCCTCCTCGGGACGGGCTCCACTGAGTCTGGGGAGGTCCAGGCTTTCCACGATATTACCCCTAAGAGATGGTCATAAGGCGGTGTCACCCAGGAGGTGGAAGGTCAGGATCCAAAGGCCTCAAGATACACTGATTCATCCTCAGTAGGGTTAGAGGTCTTCCAGTCACCCCTCTGTCTAAGGATTTGTAGGATGTCAGAAAAGGAGACATCCTCAGAGGGGGATCTAGGGGAACCTTCTGATTCCTCCAAATCAGTGTCAGAAGTGACAGATTCAGGTGAGTCAACATGCTTCCTCTTACACAGTCTCTTCCAAGGGAGCTATCCAGTGGGATAATCTGGGGAGGTCTCGGAAGAGGGGGCACGTCCAATAGGGGCTGCTTGGGTCTCTGGTTCCCTGCACTGTGGTGGTGGCAGGGGAGAAGAGGTTGCTGCCTGCTGCTGGTGGGGCACAGGTTTCAAAGGTATGGCTTTTGCAGAGGATAAATCCTTCTCTATTGCTTCGAAAGCCTCCTCCCCACTCCAAAAAAGACCATCGCTCTGAGGAGATGGATGGTCAGCTTCTAGCCAGGGGAAAGGCTCCAAAGCTGATGTGGGAGCTGAGCTGAGTCGAACAGAGGCACCGAGATGGAGGGTCGGTTCCAAAGAAAACCCAGGGTGACTGTCCCCCTCGGAGTCGACTCGAGAGTGTTGGCTCCCAGATCCCTCAGCTCCAGACTGAGCCACTAAGGATAAATTAATCAGTTCCAAGGAAGCAGGGAGGATCCCTGGAACCAACGGATCCAAGACTGAAAAACCTGAAGTGATTGGCTCCAAGAGTGAAGCAGTCGGAGGGGGAGCAGTGGTTTGCAAATGGGTCGGCTCTGAAGCCTTTGGGTCCAGATGGGCCAATTTCTTTGCCAGAGCTGGATCTGAAAGCAACCTCTTCACCACCCGCTCGATGTCCTCACCTGATAATGTCCTGGAGGATTTGGTGGAGACAGAAGGAGATCTCTTCCTCTCCAAAATAGGAGATCTCAAGGTAGGTGACACAGGGTCAATATCAGGTAACTGTCTCAGTACCAAAGGTTGCTTTGGCACTGAGGAGACCGACGGTACCGATGTGGAAGAAGCTGAATTGGAGCCAGAACTCCTTGGCTCCGACGCTTTGGTCTTTTTTGATGGCTCCGAAACTGGGTCAGAAGATTTATGTTTCAAAGTCTTAGGAGCTGCCTGACCAAGTTCCAGCTCTTCCTGGAAGGAACTGGTCATAAGACCCCTATCAATTAGTTTGCATTTTCTCTCATTCAAGACCCTGGTGCTAAACGCATGGCAAAAGGTACAGGGGTCTTGCAAATGAGCTTCACCTAAACAGTACACACAACTGGTGTAACTGTCTGTCAAAGACATCTTTTGTGAGCATCTATCACATTTTTTAAACCCCAAAGGACGATGGTCCTTATGTTCTCTATCCTTTTCTTTAGACATTCTAACAGAAAATACTATAGTCTAGCTGGAGAAGGCAACAATAATAACTAAACTACTAACTACTAAGGCAACAATAAGATAGTGAGAGATAGAAAGAAGAGTCTATTGTATATTATAAACTTTTTTTTTTTTTTATAAGACACACACTCAGGGAGGAAAGGCCCTCTAACTTAAATGGGCAACTATGGCCCTCTAACTTAAATGGGCCTTACAATCCTATGGGGAAAAATAGGGTTCAAAACTCTCAGAACAGTCACACAAAAAGATAACAGTAATAAAGAATGTAATTGAAGAAGAAAAGTTGAAAACAGGACAAGATTTAGTAAATAAATCTATTACTTAGTCAACGAGCCAGTAAGGAGACAACCTCAAAGCTTTCACGGCAAATGAGATCTGGGGAATTGCCATGAGGCACCAAGGGATAGGGGTTAGCCTCGAGCCAGTAAAAGCTCTCGAGCTTTAGTATCGGCTGAGTCGGAGGCGAAACCATCCAGCAAGAATTACGGCGAGATAGGACTACATAACATTGAATGTTTATATGCCACTTATCATTTATATTTTCATATTTATGTTCATGTTTTCATAACTGAGAGACCTGCATTTTATTGAAGTATATGGTGTGAAACACCAATGTGGGAGACAGGACAGTTCACTGAAAATGCTGGTTTATATCACACTATCAGTTTTTGCACTTGTGTGATTTCTGAATAACAATAACGTTCACTTTGACTTTGACTTTGATAACAAAAGGTAATAGCCTTAGAAACCATTTGGAAATAGTCTGTTTTTGACACAGATTGCCTCTTCCTAGCTTCACAAGAAATGAAAAATTGATATGAAGATCTGAAAGATTTATTTATGTCAAGATAGTAGCTGAGGTGTCTGTGCACATCTAAGGTATTCTATTTATTTCTAGTTTCAGGAAAGGCAACAGAGAGCTGGATAGTTTGGCTCAAAGTGAACTTGGATACTACTTTAGGCTTAAAAGAAAGATCAGTTTTCAAATAAATACTGCCCCTATGGAAAATGAGGTAGGGTTGACTCACCATAAGAGCTCACAACTCTTAAAGGGGTCAGTACAATCAGTAAAACTGTTTTCCATGTTAAGAACTTCAAGTCAGCCAGATTAGCTGGTTCAGATTGAGCAAATGTAAGCTTCTCTAACACAAAATTGAGATCCCAAGGAGGGGCCAAGATTTTTCTTGGAGGCCTCTTATGTAAAACAGCTTTCAAAAATATTTTGTCAAGAGGCTGTCTTGAAAGAGGAGGTTTCACAGGCAAACATGCTGAAATGGCTGATAAATGAGCTTGAATAGAGGAATAAGAAAAGTCATAGAATACTAATTCACACAAATATTGTAGAACCAGAGAACAACTAGTCCTGAATGGGTGCTGGCTATGTTGTTGGCACCAACTAGAAAACTATTTCCCTTTGCTAATATATGATTTTATAGTAGCAGGCTTTCTTGACTCCATTATTACCTGCTGCATGTCCTCTTTAAACAGGTGCCTAAAAGGAATTACGACCCTATTATCCAGCAAGTCAACTGAAGTTGATTAATGTCAGGGTGTAGCAAACACCCCTGTTCTTGTGTGAGTAGATCTAGTCTGTGACACAGGTTGTCGTAATTCCCCCTGGCCATTTCCAAAAGAAGGGAGAACCATGGTTTTCAGGGCCAGAAGGGAGTTACCACAATGATCTTGGATGATTCCTTATGAATCTTCAGAATGTTTAGAAGTACCCTGGATATTAGTTGAAAAGGTGGATAAGCATACAGGAATATTCCTGTCTAAGAAAAAGAAAAACTTTCCACAGATGGATCAAATCTTCGAAGACCCACTGATCTACTTTCCATTTGTGAGCATCTGCCATGACCTGCTCAGCTTGTCTACCCCACAATTTTGCCCTGATTGAATGCAGTATGACTGTAGAGTGAGATTGTGCTGTGAAGTTATATCCCAAGCTAACATGGCTTGTCTGCAAAGGAGGCACTAGCTGGTCTCCCCTTGCTTGTTGATGTACCACATGACTGTGGTATTGTCTATAATCATTTGAAAAGGTCTCGGGGATGAAAGATGGTTCAGAGAGTTGAGTGTTATTGATCACGGCAAACATCTCCTTGATATTTATGTGTTGCATCTGTCTGTAGTGTCCCACATTCCCTGCACTTTTATCTCTCTTGAAACTGCTCCCCAAACAAAGTCTAAAGCATATGTGGTGACTGACTGCTTTGGAGCAGGGAGTGAGAAGGGGAGACCTGAATTCAAAGATACCTGTTGTCTAAAAACAATTTCCATTTTGACAAGCCACAGCACTTGTGTGACAGAGTCAAAAGTCTTCTGAATGTGCTCTTAGAATCCCAGCTTGTACAAAAGATCTCTCACCCAAGACATATCCTGGCATTTTGAAAAAAGACTCTGCAAAGATAAGCAAGTAGTTTATATATGTAAAAATTTGGATACCCTGTGGTTTGCAATGAATTTTAATTGAAACTAGACACTTTGTGAAATGCCGAAGTCTGGATGAATAGGAATATGATGACATGAATATTTTAAATCTAGTGTTACCAGGACACTTTGCAGGGGTAACAGGTTGTGAAGTAACATTGCTTTGAATTTGGGCACTATTACAAATAGGTTTAGGAAGCAAAGAAAGAAAGATTCAGAACTGGTCTCTAAGCATTTTCTTTCTTTGGTAATAGGAGCATCCTTGAATAAAAACCCCTCCCCATCTGGGAAGGGGGAACTAGTTCTATCACTCCTTGGGACAGTATGTAATGAAGAACAGATGGAAACAAAAGAGTCTGATGGAATGACACTCTGGAAAGGAAGACTTTCTTCCCACTTCCATCTGTAACAATGATGAATGATTTTTAGAACCCATTTGTCTGAAATAATATGTTGCCAAAGAAAAAAATGGAGATTCAAACTTTCTGGAAGAGAAAATGGGTCAGAGTGGGAGGGGGGTCAGACGGTCTCTTGAATAGTCGTTCAGACTTGTTGAAATGCCCCTGGCTTTGGGAGGTGTAAGACTTCTTTTGGGAACCCTCTTGTCACTTCCTAAATGTCTGTTTGCCTGAATTTTGTTGAGAGTGTTTATTCTGTTTTTTTTTTTTTTTTTTTTTTTGCCAGAATTGGGTGAGGAGAAAGAAAATCCCTTGGACAATTTGAAAAAGAAGGACTGAAAAATCTTAGGGATTCCCTGGATCAGCTAGCTACTTTCATCACAAAGAAATCCTATATGTGTGGAAAATGAGAAAAAGGTTGACCTACTTTAAGAGCCTGCAATCAGCAGCATCACACATATCCTCTAAAGCAGACAGAACATGAAGAATGGGTGTAGGTTTTGGAATATCCTTCTGTAACAACTCATAGTATCTTCTTAGAGACTGAGAAACCTCAGTATTCTCCCACGGAAAACAGTGGGACATCCTAGCGATAGTCTCAGAGAAAGAGAAACTCTCACAGGCATGTAGGGTCAGAAAATGAGCTCTCCTTTGAATCTGAATCAGAAATCTGAGGACAAAACCCTGAGTCCATCCCTCCACCTTCCTGTTCAGATTCAGACTCTTGAATCTCTTAAGGAAAAGAGGCATTCCTCTTTCTTTTACCAGAAATTACTCTGCAGGAAGGATCAATAGCCTATATTAAATCCTGAACCAGTCCCAGTGAACTACTCTTATCCAAAAAAAATTGAGGAGGAATAGATACGTCTGCTTTTCTGACAAGAAATATGGGGCAAACCATGCTACTAACAGCAGCCACTACTTCCCCAGGTACGGGCACAGCATTCTGACATAACAGGGAAACCCTCCCTGTTTCCTCGCCCAGGACTGAAAACAGTGGATCTCCCTTGCCCACTGAGGGGTCTCCAACAGCTGCAGAGGATGTAGCTAACCCTCAGTCTATAGTGGCTGTCAGTGCTACACCAGAGGGTTTTGAGGTAAAAAATAAATGTTCTGAGATACAACAAATGGCCACAGCAGAGTCACCCACCTGCAACTGAAGTAAATTGCTAGCCTGCTATGATGGCAAAAATTGTTTCCTTAACTTTTTCTTTTTGTGGCTGAAAGAAAGATTGAGACTGAATCTTTTAAATGGTCAAGCTGAAAATGACACCTCTTTCCCAGGGAAGACAAGCAGCAAATACTGGTAAAACTACCAGTCTGCAAGAGTTATGTTTTTGACAGAAAAAAGCACAGTAAAAAGTACTTTTGAATACTATGGCAACCCCACAATGGAAAATATATTATCATTTAGTTTTCACTATTTTTAAACTGACAGAAAAAAATGAGTGCTCTGTTTAAAAGTATGCTACAATCTCATTATAATCATTTACAACACATCAGTCCTAGCTTTAAAATAACTTTATTGAAGAGGGAAGTATTAAAACATTAGTAAGTACAAGAAAATGAAAATTTTTTTTCCCCAAAAGGAAATTATCTGCCCAGCAAAGGAAAGGGCAAGCCGACCTTCAATCCTTGAAACCCGCGGAGGAGTGTACTTTTCAGTGGCAGTAAAATTCTGAATGGCTTTGTGCCCAAACTGGTCTTTTATTCAGCTCATCTTGAGCTGCAGCTTGGGTACGTGGAAGGTGTCCTGAGGCTTCCCTGAAGCTTTGGAAGCTGGCTGGCTGTTGTTTCCTTGACAGGATATAACCCATATAGCTAAAGCAACAGTGATCAATATGAAGAGCAACTGTCTTTAATATTTGCACTGTGCATTGCACATGTTGAGAGATATCCAGTATTATTTGTATTGTTAATTACACAATTAAACACATTTTCATGGTTCTACAAATGTCTCATTAAACATATACTTATATAAGAATTTCTTCTTGTGAAGTAAAAGCTTATGACTGATTAACAAAAATGTTGTAACAATAGATGTCTAGGTTGGATAGTTTTCAACATATGAAAATAAGTTTGTGAAGGTATAGAAAAAATATAATTTGGGATTTGTGTGCATTGTAATCTATTACAGTATTTACAGAAAAGACTATGAATACAGTAAATATCACTGGAAAGAATAATTCTTACTAATTAACATTGCCATTTGTATTTAATAGCTTTTATTGTTCAAAAAATAAAATATTTACATTTGTTTATCCTATACTTTTTAAGCTTATTTTTCAGAAAATGCTGTATAGTGCAAGATGTTTGTAGGCTGCCAGAGGCATGACGTTTCACACCACAGCGGTGTTAATGAGTTCAGCATGATAACACAGTCATGGGGCTATGACATTAGTAACAGTGCCTGGGCCTTTCTAATCTCCAACCACATCCAGTAGATGGGAAATCACCTACTAATAAAACTGTAGTTTTGTTACTAGGCTATCTAGGTTGTATTCTGTCTACAATGGAACCCCCTATTAAGGCTGGTAAACTAACTTCATTAAAGTAGGACAAGTGAAAAGCTTGCAGACCTCTTCTTTGGCACGAAAACCAATTTTAACTGAAGAAAACAGTCTGGGATTATTAAGCCTATGCATCATACCTATCAATTGTCGAGATTTTCAGAGAATGTCTAAATTTTTGCCTCATATTTTTGGTCTGTTCCTCTTGAAATTTGTTTTTTTCTTTTACTTGCAAATCACTGAGGATTGAAGTCACTAATAATGAGAGAAATTTGAGTTTCAAACTTTATACCCTTTAGAAAATGCAGCTTACACAAAATGTCTCATTCTAAGAATTTATGTAGGTTTATAAGAGCAGTATTTAAAATCTGACCCTACTTCTGGGCCTCTGTCGCCCCATTATTTTAAGCTGTGTCCACATTTCTTGCACTAAGAGGCTGAGAGATATGTTGTACATGCTCCAGCTACATTTGTCAAAGTCTGCCATTAAACATTCTTCCATAATAGGATGGTTTAGGGAGGACCTGGCAGCTGTACCAAAGAGAGCCCTTCTAGTCTAAACAAAAATAATCAATGAATGAATTTAACCATCGAAATTCAAAGAAATGGAAATGTACTAAAGAGAGAAAATTTAATATTAAGAGCAGGTTACAGAAAGAGTGCTATAATATGTGTAATCTGACTTTAAGTAGTTTCCAAGAAATACAGAGCAGGAGTCAGCTTTCTACAACATTCCACACTGAATGATTTACTGTGCAGTGAGCAAATAGGTAAATGTAAATGTAAATGTAAATGATGGGATATATTGTAAGGTAGCTTGTTCTCATAGTGTTTTTTCTAACATCTTATCCTGTCAATATCGTAAAGAGTGTTCCAAATGAAACAGAATGATCAAAACACACACGCCTGCCTGCAGAAACTCCTCAGAGGCTCATACCATATTCACCCATGCTCCCTTTCAGTCACAGTTAATAAAAACTACAATGGTTAACCAATATGCCAAGCACATACACCAAATGTCTGAACCTGCGGTTCCTCTTGTACTGAGCAGGATCGCTACTGCAACAACACATCATCAGTAGGGTAAAACTAACCTGTCTCATGACAGTCTAATCCCAGCTCACGTTCCCTGTTAGTGAGTGAACAATCCAACGCTTGGTGAATTCTGCTTCACAATGATAGGAAGAACCAACATTGAAGGATCAAAAAGCGACGTCGCTATGAATGCTTGGCCAGCACAAGCCAATTATTCCTGTGGTAACTTTTCTGACACCACCTGCTTAAAACCCAAAAAGCCAGAAGGACTGTGAGTTCCTGCTTTCACTGTCTGGAGTCATACTGAAAATCAAGATCAAGTGAGTTTTTGCCCTTCTGCTCCATGGGAGGATTCTGTCCTCCCTGAGCTCACCTTAGGACACCTGCGTTACTGTTTGACAGGTGTACCGCCCCAGTCAGACTCCTCACCTGACACTGTCCCCAGAGCAGGTCACAGCCAGATGCTCAGGTGCTTGGAGACAGTAGCAAGAGCCCCGATGGAGCTCACCCCCCCCCCCCACCTCACTGGGTAAGTGAAGTTTAGCACTTTTGTCTTTTAATCAAAAACTTCTTTAGAACAGACTTCACAACTGAAGCTCTGAGGAGCTTCTGCGGGCAGATGTGTGTGTTTTTATCGTAAAGAGTGTTACAATATAAATAATATTCTGAAGTACTAGCGGGAATCCCACAAGAGTGAACCTAAATGAAGAAAAATACAGACTTATACATGTTAAGTCGAAGACTGTAATTTCTTAGAGCATTCCCTTTTCTGAGTTATGGCAATCCTGAAGTTGGTATGTATACCTATATAATATATATATATATATATATATATATATATATATATATATATATATATACATATATACATATATATATATATATATATATATATATATATATATATATATATATATTCATAATTTCATAGGTAGGTACTAGGCTATTGGCCCTGGGGCCTATATAAACCTAACCAAAAAAGTTTCCTGTCTTTCGCCACCCAAGAAAATTATTTTCCTGTGCCTCTGTTGAGTAGAGCCACAAAAGTGATCCCTGGGGTGATTTCCTATTTCCCATCCAATTGTCAAGCTTCCTTTTAAAGAGGGCTAGTGAGGAACTCTGCTTGACGTGAATGGGCAGTCTGTTCCAGAGTATGGGAAGTCCCTGTGACAAGAATATATCCCTCCAGCATGTTCTGTTTATATTGGTGACAAGGTTTAGATCCCTGGAGCATGTGGCTCAGAGAGATTTGGTTTTAAGTGTAGCATGTCCAGCAGATCTGGGTTTGACATGGCTTTGTATGCTAGGCAGAGGTCACCTCTGAGTAGGAGATAAATGACGGAGTAGAGCTGGAGTTTTTTAAGACGGTCTGCGTATGGCATCTGTTTGAGGCCAGTAATCCTCTTAATGAGGTATTTCTGTGGCCTTTCTAGTTGCTGTAGATGTCTTGCAAGGTACATACCAAACGGGGCATTGTACTCTATAATAGGTCTGATGAGGGATGAGTAGAGAGAAACAATGACCTCCTTTTTTCTGGAGGAGAACTCCTTTGTGATGAGGTGTGCCACGTAGAAGGACTTTCTGACTACTGTGGCAATGTGACTATCAAAGGAGAGACTACTGTCCACCTGTGTTCCAAGGTCTCTTATCACATTTTCAGTGTTTAGTAGGCTGCCACCTATGTGGTAGCTCATGAGTACAATATTGTTTCCAAAGGGGATGACAATGCACTTTTTGGCATTGAGACATGACATTGGCACCAGGCATCAGTCTCAGTGAGGCCTCTTTGTAGAATGTCTGCATCATCCACATCATTAGGCTATTCTATTATGGCTCCTAGTTTGCGGCCATCTGCGAACTTTGTTAGCCAAAGACCTACAGTATTAGCCTGGACTTCTGAGAAATAGATGCCAAACAGGAGCGGACCCAGGACTGAATCCTGCGGTACTCTGCTTGTCACTGGTTTGAAGTCAGATTTGGAGTTGGCTACTTTCACTGTGTGGGTTCTGTCAGTGAGCCAGTTGGCCACCCATCTTGTGACATAGGGATTTATGCCTAGTCTAGTGAATTTATCTATAATTCCAGAGTGGGGGATGGTGCTAAAAGCCTTTGCTAGGTCTAGGTAGGCTGTGTGCACCACCTTACCCTCATCCACGGCTCTGGTGACTACTTCAAAGAAGTCAATCAGGTTTAGTAGACATGATCTACCTTTTACAAAACCAAACTGAGTGGGGTCCAGAGTCTGGAGGTTTCCTATGTCTTTGTTTATAAGCTCCAAGATGATACATTCCATGGCTTTGCAGGCCAGGCTTGTCAGACTAATGGGGCAGTAGTTCCCAGGGTCTGTGGTGGCACCCCCTTTGTGGAGTGAGATAACCGTCACTGTGTGCCATTCAGTGGGCACAAAGTCTGAAGTGAGACTATGATTGAACATGGCACTTAGGTGGGGTGCCAGTTTGTTCTGTAGTTCATGCAGAATGCATCCTGGGATGTTGTCTCGTCCCATGGATACTGTGTTCTTGGCTTTGGAGACTGCGGTCTTAACTTGTGCATCAGTAATTACAGGGGCTTTGCATTCTCCCATTATAGAGATGGGCCCTTTGGGGGTGGGGGGTGGGGTAAAGTTTGCACTGAACCTATTTGCCAGGATGATGGCAATATCAGTTGGTCCTGTGTATCTAGTGCCATTGTGCTGTAACTCAGAGCAGATCTGAGTGTTGCCATTGAGATTCTTGACATAGTTGTAGAATGCTTTGTGGTTGTCTTCAGAATCAGTGGCAATTTTATTTTTGTAACTAGCTTTGGAGGATTTTAGGAGGGATCTCAGCTTCTTACTGAGGCTGACCAGGGAGTTCCTGCAATCAGGTGATGATTTTACTCTTTTTTGCAACAGCTTCTTCCTTCTGTTATAGAGTTTGTTTATGGCAGAGGGCCACCAGATTGGCTTCCTTTTTTTGGAGGATAGTGTCTTGGTTCTGTTGGGGATGGCACGATCCATGCACTCATGTAAGTGATTACACAGTACATTTGCATGGGATTCAGCAGTCATAACTCTATTACCCGACTTCATGGGAGTAGTGAAGTTTTCCACTCCTGTCTTAAGAAGCACGAAGTTGGCTTTGGAGAAGTTTTTTATAGTGATTTCTTTACTGGGAGTGGGGGTAGAATACTGATGTCTAGGCTGATTAGCTTGTGGTTGGATCTGACCAGAGAGGAGTTGACCTCTGGCATGGAGCATCGGTTACCCATATTGGTAATGACCAGGTCCAGGATATTGTTACCCCTGGTGGGGTGTGGACAAGCTGATTCAGGGCATTGGAGTTTATTAATTCCAGAAAGCATTGAGCAAATGAGTTAGTACATGAGTAGTTTTCCCAGTTGATGGTGGGGTAGTTGAAACCTCCCAATATTAGGGTATTGGGCTGTACCTTAATATTATCCAGTGTATTAAGAAATGTGGAGTTGGCATCCTGGGGCATGGCAGGGTATCTGTAACAAACAACAATGTGGATCACAGTCTTGCCCAGTGTTAGTTGCACTTGGATAATTTTGGATATATTATGTTGAGCAACTAGCCTGGAGGTGTGTATATCCTTAATGAATATGGACACTCCTCCTCCTTTAGTGTTTCGGTCCAGGTTAGGTGGCCGAAAGGTGTGATATGAATGATAGCCTAGTAATGCAGGGGTGCACTCTGGAGCCTTGAACCAGGTCTCTGTTACTGCACAGATGTCGATGTTTTCCATTTTAAGGAGTGCCTTGAGTGAGTGCATTTTGAGGTTTAGACTTCTAGCATTGAGTAACATTACCCTCAGAATTTGCTTGCTTGTACCTGCTACAGTGGTGGGTTTGTCATTTGAACCTTGCCTAAAAAAGGCACTATAGGGGTGGCAAGAGCCTTAGCCAGTATCCAGAATCCCAGAGACGACATATGCAGGGCATCTCTAGCAAAGTATTGTGGTCTGTCGATCATGTCGTCCCAGGCAGACAGATATCAGATCCCCTTAGAATGACACCAGAAACTTAGCCAATTGTTGAAGTCAGTCATTATGTCCTTGAACTGTGGTATAATTCTGGGTGATGGCAGGATGCTACTCAGGGCTAGGGTCATACCTGCCTGGGCTACATGATCTGAGAGCTCGTCCATGTCTCTTTTCATGTAGTCAAGGGAGGTACATCGCAGGTCATTCACACCAACATGGACAATGACAGACTCATTTTTGTACTTGTTGTGGAGTGACCTGAGTGCTTGTGTTATGTGGTGGATCCTGAAACCTGATAGGCAGCTGACAGTAACTTTCTCCTTGTTTAGCCTGGTGAGTGGGACATCAGTGTGCCTGACTATAGAGTCACCTATGACTAGTGTCTTGGATTCATTGTTATGCCTTATGGGCTGAGGATGAGTGGCACACTGATTTTGTGGTCTGTGTGTCATTTGGGTAGTGTTGGGGGGTGGCGGTTGCTTGCGTTTCTGCTTTGGAGGTCTCTGTTGTTTGGGCAGATTTTTATTGAGAGCATCTGAGAATGTAGGTGTGTTTTTTTTGTTACTATGTATGGGTTGAGGTGGTGTAGGTATTGATGGACTATGTGTTGAGTGTGGTGTGGTGCAGGTGTTTACCTTCTCCTCCTGACTGTCTAGTCCATTTGTGGTTGGAGACAGCTTGGCTTCCAATTTGGCTATATAAGTCCATCTCTCACAGATTGTAGTGTTGGGTGGTAGGAAGAGAGGGTTGTCAGTGTACATGAGGCAATTGCTACATTGCCCCAAGATTCCCAGATTCATCAGGTGGATGGGGAAAACAGTGGGAGCTGACCCATAGACATGCCTGGATAGGTGCTTATTAATTTAGGTACTAAGAACTGTTTTCCTCCTAATGAGTGAGGAAAGTTGAGTGTTTCAGTAATTTGTAGTTTAATTTAGTGCTTACAATGAGTTTTGAACAAGTGTTGAGCACAAGAAAACAGTTTTGAGTGTAAGAATAGAAAACTGGCTAGTTCAAGGGAAAATTTCAAGAGCAGATTTTCTGGCAACATAAATAGTTTAACCCTAGTAAAACCGCACAAACATGGGTTTTTAAACAGAAAGATGAAAGGGCTACAAATAGCCCAAATTGCCAGTAAAACTACAGATTCTGAGGTGAAACCACTACTCCAGTGACAGATAAGCTGTTCAAAGCTCAACACTCTCACTGATGAACAGAGAAGCTTCCCTCAATCATAGAAATGTCTGGGCAACACAGAAACTTACAAAACAGCCCAGAATTCAGCAAAATCTGAAAACCGGACTCTACTTGTTATAGAAAGCCAGGAAATGAATAGAGAGATACGATTTCTTTTTTTGTTTTTTGTTTTTTTTTCCCAAATGTTAAGGCAGATACAGTAATACAACATTTTAAGGCAGAAAAAAATGGCTATTGCACTTGAGTGTGTAGCCCTCAACAGTTAAACAGTTGAAAAACACTTAAAAATGAGCAATTAAAGTGCAAACAGTATCAGAATTCAAAAAAACAGTTCAAACAAGTAGCAAAGTTAATAAAAAACTGTTGGAATATTGCAGCTAGTGAAAATAAGCAATAAAAAGCAAAACAGAGGTAATTAATCCACTCAAAGTCTCCCTTTTCTCTCTCTGCTGCTGTAGGACTCTGCAGGACACCCAGGCAGACTCTTGCTAAGGTAATACAAGAGCAAAAACTGCACTAATATTGGTATTTAAACAGAAAGATGAAAGGGATAGAAATAGCCCAAAATGGCCAATAAAACTACAGATTCTGAGCTGAAGCAACTTCTCCAATGACAGGCTGTTCAAAGCTCACCACTCTCACTGATGAACAGAGAAGCTTCCCTCTATCTTAGAAAGGTCTGGGCAACACAGAAACATACAAAACAGCCCAGAATTCAGCAAAATCTGAAAACTGGACTCTACTGGTTATAGAAAGGTGGGAAACAAATAAAACAGTTCAAATAAGTAGCAAAGTTAATAAAAACATAGTCGGAATAATGCGGCTAGCGAAAATAAGCAATAAAAAGCAAAACAGAGGTACATAATCCACTCAAAGTCTCCATTTTCTCTTTCTGCTGCTGGAGGACTCTGTGGGGCACCCAGGCAGGCTCTTGCTGAGGTAATACAAGTGCAAAAACCACACGAACATGGGCTGTTAAACAGAAAGATGAACAGGATAGAAATAGCCCAAAATGGCCAATAAAACTACAGATTCTGAGCTGAAACCACTCCTCCAGTGACAGGCTGTTCAAAGCTCACCACTGTCACTGATGAACAGAGAAGCTTCCCTCTATCTTAGAAAGGTCTGGGCAACTCAGAAACTTACAAAGCAGCCCAGAATTCAGCAAATATGAAAGCCAGACTCTGCTGGTTATAGAAAGGCGGGAAAAGAATAGAGAGATTGGATTTTTTTTTTTTTTGCTCTTTTTTTTTTTTTTCAAAAGTTAAAGCAGATACAGTAATACAAACACTTTTAAGGCAGAAAAATGGCTATTGCACTTGAGTGTGTGGCTGTCAGCAGTTAAACAGTTGAAAAACACTTAAAAATGAGCAATTAAGGTGCAAACAGTATCAGAATTCAAAAAAACAGTTCAAATCAGTAGCAATGTTAATAAAAAATAGTCAGAATAATGCGGCTAGCAAAAAGAAGCAATAAAAAGCAAAACAGAGGTACATAATCCACTAAAAGTCTCCATTTTTTCTCTCTGCTGCAGGACTCTGCAGGACACCCAGGCAGGCTCTGGCTAAGGTAATGCAAGTTGTTAAAACACGAACGATATAACCAACTAATAAAACCACAAATTACTGGAAAGAGTGAAAGAAGGCACACACTGAGACCACAAGTATAAAATTAAGCGCTTTTCGTTTATGTTAAATCATAAACTTCTTCAGACAATACATTGCAATTCGGCTCACATTTAAATACATAATAAAGAAAGTGATCAACCAATCCACAAGTGCAATACATTAATTAATTAGTAGCAAATACACAAAATCACAAAATCACCACCCCCTTGTTAATACAGGTAAAATCCACTAAAACACACAAGAATACTTAAACTTTCTTCTTCTAAACAGTGTTCTATACAAACATTCAAAAGGTCAATTGTACTTAATTACAAAAATAGTTATAGAAATACGTTTATTGTACTTCCTATTCTATCCTCATATTGCTGGTTTTCGAAATAAAGTAACTTAACGCTTTAAACTTCTAAGTTTCAATATACTACTTAGTACACAGCCATCGTTCAAACCAGGCTGATGGTAAGCATTGAGCCTAATTTGCCAAGAAAGTTCCAACTCATCAAGTTTTAAAGAGTCTGGACCACCTCTTGGATTGACAAACACTTGATCTATAACAATAAACTTAAATGTGTGCCCAGGAAATAAGTTTATATGTTTCGCTAGGGCATTTTCTAATTTATGTTTCCTAATAGCGTATAGGTGTTCGTATACGCGTTCACGCAGCTTTCTTTCAGTTTTGCCCACATAGAAAGATGGGCAAAACTGGCACATAGCAAGGTAGACAACCATCTTGGAATTACAGTTGTTTCTCAGTTTCAAGTTATAAAATGAATTGTTCACCGAGAATCTGTTAGATTCCAAGATGAAACCACAATAATTGCAGGCTTGGCATTTAAACATGCCTGGAGTTCTAACAGAGTTAAGTCTGCTTCCTTCACAGCAATTTTTTAGGTTCCTACCTTTTCTATATATCACTACTGGTTGTTCCCCCACCCTGGTGAAAACATTCGTATCACCTTTAAAGATGTCCCAGTTTTTTCTTAGAATTTTAAAACAGGCATTGCTGTTTATGTTGTAAGTAGTAATAAAAGAAGTGTTAAACCTATCTGGACTAAGATGTTGTTCTAAGTGCTGCTCAACAATGGAATTAGGAGACAAAATAACAGTCAGTGAGTCATTTGTTCTATTGTTCAACAATGGTACATAAACAAAAGTATGTCGTTTGTGTGTTACCTCATGAATTAGTTCATTGATTAGATGTAAAGGGTACCCTCTAGACTGGAACATTTCCTTAATAAATAAACATTCCTGGTCAAAAACACCGTCCAGTGTAATAATACGTGCTGCTCGGACTAACTGTCCTTTAATAATAGCACGTTTCTGATGGTACGGGTGGCAACTCGTATAGTGTAACATAGAGTTACAATATGTTTTCTTTCTATGAATTGATGAAACAAATCTCCTTAACAAAGTGTCCTTAGTCAAAGTGATGTCTAAATAATCAATTACAGAGACATCAAAATTGGATGTAAATTCTAAGAACAATGAAGTTGAGTTAAGGTATTTCACCAATGATTCACCAACTGAATAGTTGCCATCCAAAAGGATGAAAATGTCATCCAAAAAACGTGTGTAAAATATGATGTTATCTTTAAACTCGTTGTTGTTTAGTACAAACTTGTGTTCCCAAAAGGCCATCACCATGTTGGCCACACTGGCCCCACATGGTGAGCCCATGGCGACCCCCACTTTTTGAAGGTAAAAATCACCTTCAAACACAAAGAAACTGTTGTTAAGAATCAAATCCAACAATTCCTCCACAAGTAAGATGTAGTCAATGGGACAATCAAGTAGTCTCAACATTTCTCCTACCCATTCTATTGCTATAGCATGGGGAATACATGTATACAAATCCTTTACATCTATGGTAAAAAAATTGTAATTAGGTTTGTATTCTAATGCATTGATGTTACTGAGAAATGTCCACGAGTCTTTACAGATTTGTTTTAGGTTAACCAAGTATTTTTGCAGAATGAAATCAACCACTTTTGCACAGGGATAAGTGGGGGATCCCCTGCTGTCCACCAAAGGTCACATAGGCGGGTTTTCTATGCATTTGTGGATTTTGGGGATCCCAAAAAGGCAAGGGAACCTTGGGAAACTAGTAGCCATAAAGTTGTACATTTCACGAGTAATCTTATCCTCAATATATAAATCATCAAGCACATTCTTAATGTTGTTATATGCTTTGTTGGTCTCGGATCGGGAACTTGCTTCGTAAGACTCAGAGTTTAACAAGATCTCCATCCTGTTAACATAGTCTAGTTGGTCAAAAACCACTGCCCCTCCGCCCTTATCAGGTTTACATATTCTTATATTATTAAATTTAACGAAATTCAAACTATCCCTTTCCTTCTGCAAGTCACAAGGTTTATGTATTTTAGGGACATCAAGTAGGGCAGACTTCGCTAAGTTCCGAATGTCAAGTTCACAAAACTGTTCAAAATCTTAGATCAAAGGGTTAAGCGGTGGATTGAATGTGCTGGGAATGTAAAACTGGCTAGCTTCACCTTGGGGGACATCACCAAACATAACCCTAAAGTTAAGTTTCCTAGTGTATAACTTTAAGTCAATGATAGTCTTAACTAGGTCTAATTTTCTGGGTGGAACATAAGTGTTACCTTTAGAAAGTAAATCCACCACCTCAGATGGAATGTTCACATTTGAAAAGTTATACACAGTGAAATCACCCTTGTCGTTAACAAGTAGTACTGGTTCCTTACAGGCCAAGTCCCCTTCCACAAAGATTGTGTTGTCTTCAACATAAACTGAACAGTCAATGGGAAGGTCAGACATACCCTCATCTAAACCAACTAGGTCACTAGGTTCCCCTGTATCAAACAAGTTGATAACATTGAACAAATTGTCACTGTTTGGCCTTGATGATAATGTTACCACATCACAGTTCAGTTGTTCTTCTGTTTCCTTTTTTGATTCACATGTGCTGGTTGTTGCTGTTTCTGCCTTCCCCCTAAAAAATTAGGGTTGTTGGATCTCAGATTGTAATGACCAGATGTAGTACCCGTCTGGTTGGATACAGTATTACTATAACTTGGTTCACTTACACCGTTCTGAAATGACACATTATCGGGTAACTCTTCCCTTTCGTTGTTATTGTACCCTAAGACATGGTCATTAATATTCTCTGGTCTAACTTGACCAACACTGTTGACTTTAAAACCAGTCTGGGAAATGGAAGGTTTTGGATAGGCTACACCTTCATGATAAGCCTTTAAATCCCTATCCAACTTTTTCACCTTGTTTTGCTTCAGTTTGTTTAAATACATGTCTATACTGGTAAAAATACGATTGTATTCGTACTTGTACCGAGCAAACTCAATGTTCAGCCTTATTTTCTTATCTAGTTCACCAACTAACTCAGTTAATGCCTCCACGGCAATCGCATAATGTTTACACATGAGCTCTAAGAGTTCAAACCCTTGACGATTGAACAGTGCAATAATTTCTAAATGAAATTGAGAATTAGGTTCGAGCCCGGTTGGATACTGCCAACGCCGAAGCCCTTTAGGCACAATTTTGTTTCTCAAGCACTCCTTGAAATAGGAAACCTCGAGTTGGGTTTTCCTCAATTTAACTAACAGTTTATCAAACTCTTTCAAGTCAGTTGTAATGCTGAAAACTTCAGTAGCGGCACCTCTTTCAGTATTAACAAAGTTGGTATTGGCGCCAAAAAATGATGTATCAGATAACCATGAGTTCAGGTTAAAATTAATGTTGTTACCTGATGGTGAAAAGTTCTGCTGTGCAGGTTCGCCATGACAGGCTCTGACATTCGGACTAACCCCTGCAGGTTGGTTATTAGATTCGGATAGTCTTCCGTTATTTCCGTTGCCAGAAATGCCATTAGTGTTGTCAAATCCTGGTAGCACAGGACCCGATGTTGAAACAGCTACCGAAGAACTGTGATTGTGCCCTGTGCAACATCTCTGACCGCACTGCAAACTTTCTACGTTTTCTTGATTACTGCAACCACCGCTACCGGAAACATGAGGAGTTGAATCAAAGTTGTTCCCTCTCCCAACGTTTGGGAGAACCGGAAGTGGATTCTTGCTAGTGTCAAGTCTGCGCTCGAGCTCGTCCATACGAGTGAGTAGGCTATCCAAACGCCCCAAAACAGACTCGAAGTTGGAATTGTTACCACTTTGAACGTTAGAGGATGGTGGCTGTGGACAATCAGCATAATCCTTTAAAATAGCTGGTATCTGGTCGAATTGTGTACCAATATCTCCCCGCTCCACTCCAGTAGACATGACAAACTGTTAAAACACGAACGATATAACCAACTAATAAAACCACAAATTACTGGAAAGAGTGAAAGAAGGCACACACTGAGACCACAAGTATAAAATTAAGCGCTTTTCGTTTATGTTAAATCATAAACTTCTTCAGACAATACATTGCAATTCGGCTCACATTTAAATACATAATAAAGAAAGTGATCAACCAATCCACAAGTGCAATACATTAATTAATTAGTAGCAAATACACAAAATCACAAAATCACCACCCCCTTGTTAATACAGGTAAAATCCACTAAAACACACAAGAATACTTAAACTTTCTTCTTCTAAACAGTGTTCTATACAAACATTCAAAAGGTCAATTGTACTTAATTACAAAAATAGTTATAGAAATACGTTTATTGTACTTCCTATTCTATCCTCATATTGCTGGTTTTCAAAATAAAATAACTTAACGCTTTAAACTTCTAAGTTTCAATATACTACTTAGTACACAGCCATCGTTCAAACCAGGCTGATGGTAAGCATTGAGCCTAATTTGCCAAGAAAGTTCCAACTCATCAAGTTTTAAAGAGTCTGGACCACCTCTTGGATTGACAAACACTTGATCTATAACAATAAACTTAAATGTGTGCCCAGGAAATAAGTTTATATGTTTCGCTAGGGCATTTTCTAATTTATGTTTCCTAATAGCGTATAGGTGTTCGTATACGCGTTCAAGCAGCTTTCTTTCAGTTTTGCCCACATAGAAAGATGGGCAAAACTGGCACATAGCAAGGTAGACAACCATCTTGGAATTACAGTTGTTTCTCAGTTTCAAGTTATAAAATGAATTGTTCACCGAGAATCTGTTAGATTCCAAGATGAAACCACAATAATTGCAGGCTTGGCATTTAAACATGCCTGGAGTTCTAACAGAGTTAAGTCTGCTTCCTTCACAGCAATTTTTTAGGTTCCTACCTTTTCTATATATCACTACTGGTTGTTCCCCCACCCTGGTGAAAACATTCGTATCACCTTTAAAGATGTCCCAGTTTTTTCTTAGAATTTTAAAACAGGCATTGCTGTTTATGTTGTAAGTAGTAATAAAAGAAGTGTTAAACCTATCTGGACTAAGATGTTGTTCTAAGTGCTGCTCAACAATGGAATTAGGAGACAAAATAACAGTCAGTGAGTCATTTGTTCTATTGTTCAACAATGGTACATAAACAAAAGTATGTCGTTTGTGTGTTACCTCATGAATTAGTTCATTGATTAGATGTAAAGGGTACCCTCTAGACTGGAACATTTCCTTAATAAATAAACATTCCTGGTCAAAAACACCGTCCAGTGTAATAATACGTGCTGCTCGGACTAACTGTCCTTTAATAATAGCACGTTTCTGATGGTACGGGTGGCAACTTATATAGTGTAACATAGAGTTACAATATGTTTTCTTTCTATGAATTGATGAAACAAATCTCCTTAACAAAGTGTCCTTAGTCAAAGTGATGTCTAAATAATCAATTACAGAGACATCAAAATTGGATGTAAATTCTAAGAACAATGTAGTTGAGTTAAGGTATTTCACCAATGATTCACCAACTGAATAGTTGCCATCCAAAAGGATGAAAATGTCATCCAAAAAACGTGTGTAAAATATCATGTTATCTTTAAACTCGTTGTTGTTTAGTACAAACTTGTGTTCCCAAAAGGCCATCACCATGTTGGCCACACTGGCCCCACATGGTGAGCCCATGGCGACCCCCACTTTTTGAAGGTAAAAATCACCTTCAAACACAAAGAAATTGTTGTTAAGAATCAAATCCAACAATTCCTCCACAAGTAAGATGTCGTCAATGGGACAATCAAGTAGTCTCAACATTTCTCCTACCCATTCTATTGCTATAGCATGGGGAATACATGTATACAAATCTTTTACATCTATGGTTAAAAAATTGTAATTAGGTTTGTATTCTAATGCATTGATGTTACTGAGAAATGTCCACGAGTCTTTACAGATTTGTTTTAGGTTAACCAAGTATTTTTGCAGAATGAAATCAACCACTTTTGCACAGGGATAAGTGGGGGATCCCCTGCTGTCCACCAAAGGTCGCATAGGTGGGTTTTCTATGCATTTGTGGATTTTGGGGATCCCAAAAAGGCAAGGGAACCTTGGGAAACTAGTAGCCATAAAGTTGTACATTTCACGAGTAATCTTATCCTCAATATATAAATCATCAAGCACATTCTTAATGTTGTTATATGCTTTGTTGGTCTCGGATCGGGAACTTGCTTCGTAAGACTCAGAGTTTAACAAGATCTCCATCCTGTTAACATAGTCTAGTTGGTCAAAAACCACTGCCCCTCCGCCCTTATCAGGTTTACATATTCTTATATTATTAAATTTAACGAAATTCAAACTATCCCTTTCCTTCTGCAAGTCACAAGGTTTATGTATTTTAGGGACATCAAGTAGGGCAGACTTCGCTAAGTTCCGAATGTCAAGTTCACAAAACTGTTCAAAAACTTTGATCAAAGGGTTAAGCGGTGGATTGAATGTGCTGGGAATGTAAAACTGGCTAGCTTCACCTTGGGGGACATCACCAAACATAACCCTAAAGTTAAGTTTCCTAGTGTATAACTTTAAGTCAATGATAGTCTTAACTAGGTCTAATTTTCTGGGTGGAACATAAGTGTTACCTTTTTGTAATTAAGTACAATTGACACACAATTGAATACACAGGTTTTAAGTTCCAGATCCTGGATCGCATAGACATGGGTGATCTTGAAGGAGACATCCCGAATATTCTGGAGAAACAGGAACTCATGTGGCAATTAAAGCTGAACTCTTTTAGAAAGCCTGGACTAAACTACTACTGTTCAATTAAAAGTGCACTGGAACTTAGAAAATTGCCACATTGTTTACATGACTAAGTGTATTTTATTTTATTTTTTTCTACAAATTGGTTTTAAATACCATTTTAAATCATTTGACATTTAAGTGTATATTTTGTTTCCATCATCATACATATATATTTTTTTACTTTTTTCTGGTTCTCTTTTTTCCACTTTATTCAAAATGATGGTAATAACAATACTAACTAATTATACAGTTATATAGGCTTTTAGGGTTCTTGTACACAGACCTGAAGAAGTCTAGAAGGACGAAAGCGATCTTTGTTAACAATAGGTTATGAAAATAGAAACTGATTTTTACATGCAAAATGTATATGTATATATTTATATATAATTTTTGATCGCAAAATGAACTAAGGTTGATATATTTCCAGCCATGTAGTATATTGCCTTGTATAAAATCACAGACTTAATAATTTGGTTAAATAAGATGTACCATTAAAGTACATTAGGGCTATATATTATTATGACAGCTACTAGGTAGGGCAGGATCAGCTCGAATGTCACACTGATGGGGGAAGGGATGTGAATTTAACATGTGTACCAATAACACTTTGTTTTACAGCACAGTAAACCACTCCCATGCCTGATAAAATTATATACATATTTAGAAAGCTTGTGAGGAAATTATTACTCTATTTTTGTTTTACTTGGATCGCTTGTCTGTGTACTTAATAAAGATTTTTCGACTGGAAACAGACTGCCTGCCTTGCTTGGATTACTTTCGAATACTTAGTAATACTGTAGAATTATATATTTTCTATTATTACTTTTTGACTTGACGAGTTTACGTTCACTACTTCTACTACTATTGTCTGATCTGATTAATATACAGTGATTAACTAGAAATATATGGACTGAAAATCTTCCACACAGAGAAGTTTCTTACACTGTTTTGTTTTTAGACCCACTACACTTTAGTGGGTTGTTTTGAGACTTCGGGGATACCATGGAGATTACTTGTGAAATGCTTTATTTAGTGACCTCATGAATAAGGTCTCTAGTACTCTGTCAGTTAAGTATGTATGTACATATGCATTGATTTATTTATTGCTTTTGTTTACAGAGAAAGTCTGACTGCGCAAAGCCCTATTTCAGTGGATCCCTGGGGAGAAAACTCCAGAAAATACATAAAATGGCAAAATACACAGTATGTATCACATATTTTTTATCAACATATTAAGTGTAAGCACAGTACAGCACATGATAATTGTTCACACAATGAATAGTTCAGAAAGAAGTGAAATATACATTGAATTAACATGAGAAAGACATACAAAAAGAGAGAAATTCACAGTTACAGATAGACTGCGGTTTATACATTCATATATTACAGCAGTTCAATTTATGTATGATTTGTAAGCCATTTTGGAGACTGTGGGTATCTTTAACTGAAGTTATTATGTTACATTGTTTGACGTAATCAGTATATTTGATTGCCAGCATTCTAGATTCAGGGAAATTCTGCTCATGACCTCAAACTTCTCCACCTTACAGTTCATTTCTGGTTGCAGTGATAAGGTCACTTAGATTTGAGAACATGTGTATGGCACAGTGAATATTTTATAAAGGAGAAGTAGCTGTGAAACATGTAGAGCTTCATGCCACGGGTCATGCAAACTGCAGTTTACACAGGCACTGTTTCTACACATGCACAGGTAACTTTTAAGGAGCATGACATGGGGAACAACATTCTGTGAACTGAAGGTGGAGCTAGGAACTTAACCTTCTATTTAAGGGGGTATAATAAAACATTTCAAGGCTGTACTGAAAAAGCTTACCCAGACTCTGCCACACCTTGCTGTGGAGGAAAGGTTAGTTTGTTTTTGGTTTCTTGTATTTTGCATTGTTTCATTGCCTTGTTCTGTTTTGTATACTGCAACTTATTTTCATTACACTGTTTTACTTGTATTCTAATTTTATAGGTTCATAGCTTCATAGATGTTTACTAGGCTAATGACCACAAAGGCTTTTTTAAATCTAGCCATGCATCCCAAATTTCTGACGAGTTCTGATAACCTTGATAAGTGTAAGCATTGGCCTGGGATATGAACCATTTTCAGGTTAACTGTTTGCATCAGAGACATAGGTGCCAAACCACGGATGAATTGCATATTTAAACTAGGAAAGAGACCACAGCTATGTCTCTTGTGAGTCACACAGAAATTAGACCAGGTCAATTTGAACTGAGGGTGGAGCTGGGAACTAAACCTTCTGTTTATGGGGTAGAATAAACATTTCAAGGCTTTACTGGAAAAAGCTCACCCAGACTCTGCCATGGCTTGCTGCGAAAGAAAGGTTAGTTTGCATTGCCTTTCTTGTATTTTGTATTGTTTCATTGCCTTCTTCTAGTTTGTATATTGTGATTTATTTTCTTTACACTGTGTTTTACTTGTATTCTGCTTTTAACTACAAATTTAAACTAGGAAAGAGACCACAGCTGTGTCTCTTGTGAGTCACACAAAAATTAAGACCCTACCACCCTTTACTAATGTGTTTTAAACTCAACTGTCTTTCTAGTTGACTGCCCCTTATGTTAATTTGACCACATATCTCCTTCTCTCTCTTCTTTCATTGGCTGTTGTAAGTAAGCACAAAATTATAATTTTGTGAGATTACTCCCCTTTGGCTATTAAAATGTACTGGCCATCACATTGTATTCCATAGAGCCAGAATACAAAGTGCCCACCCCTTTCCAATATATCTTGTTCTTTTAAAATTAGTGGCTTAAGTTACCCCCTCTTACACATTTAACTGCTTAGTGCACACTGCAGCCCTTAGGATATTAAGCCATTTTTTTCTATCTTATCTTTAAAATCTGCAACATCTACTCCAAGACCATATTCTGCCTCTCAGTAGTCATCTTTGGATTAGTACTTCTGTTTTGCTCTTGGTAAAACAAGGAACTTAGTGACATTATTTCATGGAGACTGCTGATCACTGGAAAGCCTAATAACTGCTTCATTGGTGCCATCTTTGAATTTTGTGCTAATATTTTGTTCCTGGTGAGATAAGGACCAGAATGAATTGATTACTGACTGTTTCTTATTGGGCGGTGAGTGTCTGTGTTTGACCTTCCTGATTGGTTTGGTTGTTACTCAAAGCATCTACCAGGAAAAGGCTACAACAAGTCTACAGACCCTTGCATCATCTGGGACAAGACTGTTGATCATCAAGGGCCTGCGGCCTGCTTCTCATCTTGGGATTTGTACTAATGTTTTGCTTCTGTTGAGGAAGAAGAAAAGGAGCATTGTATCCCAGCAGCATGAAGCTGTGGTGAGACAAAAACTAGTAGTAGCCAGGCAGTAGCCCTTCAGGTGAATTTTCCTCTTTTCATCATTCTTGACAAGCTAATTATTTTTCAGTAAGTACTGCTTGATTTATTGATGTCTAACCTTACTTCGGAGTATATGCCTAAACACATCAGCCATAAATCATCAGGGTCTACATATTAGTTTCCTCTCAAGTGTCTGACAGTGTCCTGTATAGATGCAGACACCTTAAGTTCACATTTTCTCCTGCAAAAGCACCCTTGAAATTTCACCAATACCTGGTTACACACTAGTTTGTAATGACAAGAACTACTCCCAGAGTTGCAAACCAGGTAATTCTGACATTACTTTATATTCTCACTACAACTGTATAATCAATAAAAAGGGTCAGTTGCCATTGATATGAACTTTCCCACTATCTCTGTTACCAGCTTGGTGGATATGGGCATCCTGAGGAAACGTAGAAATGTCCTCATATTTACTGACAGCGAGTTAATTGTCAAGCAAACTGATATGGTATCTGAGAGATGTATTTACACAATGTTACTGGAGGCAAAGTTCTCACATGAAAGCACTCCAAATGTCAATCAGGTTGTCAGTAGTACACACACTGCACTCACAACATACAATTCAAAGCAGACACATAGACCCACATATGTTGAAGCACTTAAATTTAACCTTCCTAAACCACAAAGACTTCCAAGATGAAGTACACATAACAAATACCCTCAGCAGCCCTGAATACACTCTTTCAAAACAACACCCACATTAACACAAACAACCACATCTTATAGAGCCTATACTTCTAAGCCCATAAGGCAAGCTGTGATGAAGAGATATACTGCCAGCACAGCTATCTAGAATGTTGTAAATAATTATATATATCATTTGTGAATATCAAAATGATTTATATAAGAGGCTTGTGTTACAACTGTATTAGAACTGTATGTCATGTGTATATCAAATTTGTTTGTACAGACATGTGTGTTGAAAAGGTATTTTATAAAGTGTTTGTGTTTGAAATGCATCCACAGTGCACCCTACTGGAAGAGAACAGAAATGTGCATGCATTACTATAACTATCTAAATGCATATATTTTAACAGTGGAAACTGGAATACAGGATGCTAACTCCAGTCCAGCAATCTTCAGAAAAATAACTGAAATTAAATTACTTTATGGCTAGGCCATAAAAGATGGTATATTTCAGTTTTCAATGCAGTTAGAGACACAGAGTCTGTGCTGAGAAGCTTTCTGTATTGTCTTTAGGGTGAACAAATTACAAGTCTTGAAAGCATGAAGGAAAGGAATTGTTTTATGACTTCCAGCATCTGCCAGAGAGCTAAGGTCTATGTATTTTCACAGGGAGATGATAAATACTGCCAGCTTCCAGCAGTGGGGGTTTGACTGGGAAATAGAGTCAGATGACAAGACGTAATGTCATTCTGCAAGCTATCCCAGCAGTAATATTTGAGATATTGTTTTGGGAAATCTCTTAGTGAGACAGCATTCTGCATTCTGTCTTGGACCTGACAACAGCTAGAAGATCCATTCACCACATCTGCCTTGCTCTAATAGTAAGTTACTAGGGAATAGTATAATTCTCTTAGATACAGTCAGGAATATAGTGAAGCTTAGATTTAGCTATTGCTTTTCTTTATTTATCTGAGCCTGTCCTGCAATGTTGTTTTAAATATTTACTGTGATTTTGAACTCTGATGTCACTGTGAATATATATTCAGTAATGCCTTGTTCTTTTATTATTATTAAATATATTTAAATGTTTCATTGTAGCTGATCTGTATAGATATATTTAAGTTTTGAGAGTACTTGCATATTTATTTGGTGATACTGTGTAGGCCACTCCTAATAGGTTTGCTCTTGGTCAAACTACCATTTGCATTAATATAACACAGTAAGATTAGACACCCTTTGTAAAGGGCCTTAAAGTAGATGATAAGGGGTTCTGGTGGCAGTGATAGCTGCCTTATTGTCTGGGCAGAAGAGGGCATAGCTAGTAAACCTGTGCCAGCCTTTCCCAGGTGTGTGCATGTGTGTGTGTGTGTGTGTGTGTGTGTGTGTGTGTGTGTGTGTGTGTGTGTGTGTGTGTGTGCATGTGCATGTGTGTGTGTGTGTGTGTGTGTGTGTGTGTGTGTGTGTGTGTGTGTGTGTGTGTATGTGTAAAATAAATCTCCAAGAGTGTGTGTGTCAGCTACTTGGCAGGGACACAAAGCACTGGTTGGACAGAGGAGTGTTAGAGGACTTGCCTTGGAACCCTGGCTAAGGACTCAACTGTATAGCTGTGCCAGTAGGGAGTCTTATTAGGGATCTGGAGAAAGAGGGAGAAACCAGCCCTGGACTGACCGTGGTCTCTGTGTGCTCTGGGAAATTGCACTTGAAGCAGAGTGCTGCATCTGGGAATAGTGTGTGTGTGTGTGTGTGTGTGTGTGTGTGTGTGTGTGTGTGTGTGTGTGTGTGTGTGTGTACTTGTCATCCTCCCAGTGTATGTCCACCACTGGTGCCAGTGGTGAGGATTGAGGCTACTGGTTGGCAGTGGTGGGTCATCACACAATCCAACATTCTGGTTATTGGGGACTCCATTGTGATACACATTGATGTCCCTCTCACCAGCCTGAGTAAGGAGAAAGACATGGTCAGTTGCTTATCAGGGGCCAGGATCTGCCACATTATGCATGCACTCAGGCCATTGCACTACAAGCACCAGTATGACTCAATCATAGTCCCTAAGGGTGTACCTAACCTGAAATGTACTTCCCTAAACTATATGAAGAGTGAAATCATGGACCTCTCAGACTATGTGTCCCAGAAAGGTATGAGCCTAGCACTGAGCAGCACTTTATCTTCTCCAATGATGATGTCACTATACAAAGAAAAGATGACTGACTTTAATAATTGGCTTAGATTCTGGTGTCATTCTAAGGTGGTGTAATATTTCTCAGTATGAAAGGAGATGGCCAACAGACCACACTGTTTTGCCAGGGTCGTCTGCATCTCTCCCTTCTAGGCTTTCAAATATTACCTAAAACACTGCCCTCACCCATAGTGCCTTTTTTAGCCAATGCCAAACTGAAAGTATGTCTGACATAGCAAATCAAAGCCAAAAAAATCTAAAGGTATTACTGCTCAATGCTGGGAGTCTAGACAAGAAATTCCACTCCATACAAGCTTTCCTCAGCCTAAAGAATGTGGATGTCTGTGTAGTCACTAAGTCATGGTTTTAAACCACAAAGAGCACACTGGCAGTGCAAAGCTATAATTCCTTCCATAAATTTAGACCAGCTGCTACACAGATAGAGACTAAAGGTAGAGGTGTCTCAATTTACATCAGAAGTAAACATACTTCAAGGCTGGTCAAAGAGGATGATGCACTTGAGCTTCTTAACATTCAAATCACCACAGGCAAAATGCTGTACTACTTCCTTTCAAGCTATAGGTCTCTCGTTCTGACCTAAGAAACCCATAGCACATATTTAAGCTTACTGGAAACTCTTACTATCCAACCCAACACCATATTCATGGGAGACTTTAATTACCCCACTATTAACTTAGAATCATATATGGCACCAAAGGTACCGACACAGAAATTCTTGGATTTCGTAAACACAAACTCCCTGGACCAGATTGTCAATACACCAACCCGGGCAGCAAGCATAATTGATCTGGTCCTCAATAATATGGAAGAGTGTTGGACAGCCCCTAGTGTAATGTCTTCTCTGGTAAGATCAGACCATAAATGGTCTCCTTTGAAGTAAAAATAAAGCCTGGAACCCCAGCTAAACTTGGAATATTTGGGAACAAATCTAAGGTTAACTTCCTATTATTAGGTGGTAACCTGGCAAAGTTTCAAGCCCTATAAACCCTGAAAACACTGCTGCTTATGTGGAAATATTCACAGAACCCATACACAAGCATCATAATAGCCGCATAGAGGCAGTTGTACCTGTGACAATTGGAGAGAGATGGGCGAAGGCTCCCATCCTAGTCAAATAGAATTTGATATATAATTCTGGCATTTGTAAATAAATGTAAAATACAGGCATGTTTTCTTGAGTGTAAAAGAACACTGTGAAATGTGGAACTGCAAAATATGTGACAAAATTGCACTTTACTGGCCCAGTGAAGCATGTTGTGACCCTTTCATGTTTAGAATTCGGCTCCAGTGCATCTGGATGAATGTTTCATGCCCATTGTTTTAAGACTAAAGTTTATTACCAGAATTTAAATGTGGAATGTGCTTTATTGCTCTAGTTTCTGTTAGAATATACATGTGAAATGGCTTGTATTGTTGTAAGTTTCTGAGCAGGTGTTAGATTGCTAAATAATGCAGGTTGTGGCCTATAAACTCAGACCAGGTGTTAAGATGATGCAATATGAGTACTGGGAAAACCTAAGTGTCAAAAATGATGTAATTTAGGAGGGCCTTAGAGACATGTTTGTTAGTAATGTTTAAATACTATTTCTCACAAGAAACTGAGAGCATTTTGATCTTGGATATCCAAATTACCAGTACTCTGCCTTATGCTCACATGTAAGTTTCTAGCACTGTGATTTCTTGTAGGAATAGTTAAAGCTAGTAAAGATTAATTAGGTATGTTTCTTTGAAATCAGACCTGTCCTAATGTATTATTTTAAGTTTCTGTGTGATCTCTGAACTCTTAGATATCTCTGTGGTGTAGTAGTTTTGTCTTGTGTTTTAATTATTTATTATTAAATATTTTTAAAACCTTCTACCTGTGGCTGGTTTGTGTAGAGAAAAGCTCTAGAGTACATTGCATATTTATAGAGTTTATTGTAATAGGCCACTCTAATAAGCCTTAGACTGTATAGTCACATTACCATTGGATAATAATATTGCACAGTAATAATTGGACACCCTTTTAAGGGCCTTTTAGTAGCTGATATTATTAGCTAGGTGGTGGCAGTAATTACTACTGTATGGTCTGGGTAAAGGGGCACAGCTGGAGAATCTGTGTCAGCCTTTCCCAGGAGTGTTTGTGAAGTTGTATAAATACTATCTCAAAGTGTGTGTGTGTGTTGTGTCAGCTACTAGGCAGGGACATGAAGCACTGGTTGGACAGAGAGGGTACTGGGGGTTCTAGCTTGCCCAGCTAGGCTGAGACCTGGACCCTATAGCTGTGCCATTGGGGAGTCTTATTGGGGACCTGGTGAGCAAAGGAGTAAACAGCCCAAGACTGACTGTGATCTATGTGTGCACTTAAGGGAAATTGTACCTTACTGTGTGTATTAGTTATCCTTTCCTCTCTTCTAGGAGATGACCTCCCTGGTGTTAGTGGTGAGGGTTGAGGCTCCTTGATTTCTGGGCCAGGGCACAGTCGTCACAAGTGTTTGACAGTGGTGGGATCTACTTCACATGCTAATTGGCTTGTAGTGGTGTGAGTAGAGCAAATTCCTGTAGCTTATGTACAGTGATCTCTAAAAGTGTTTTATACTCTAAAACAGCCATACAGTGTATACTCACAGTTCAGACCACAATTGTTTTATTTCTTTTGTTAGCTTAGTGTTAGTCAGGGTGAGCAGGCAACATGTCAGCAGAAGGTTATGGAAAGCTGACAAGGAGCCAGCTGGTGGAGATGTGCCAGGCTAGGGGACAGGTGCATGGAAACTTGACTAAAGCAGACCTGATTGCGGCCTTGGTTACAGCTGTATCAGAAAACAGCAGCCTGGAGGACAATCAGACTGACAGTGGGGATACAATATCCTTGGACAATGGAAAGCTCAACCTTTCTGCAGTGGACTTAAAAATCCAGCTGGAGCTAAAGAGACTTGAGTTGGAGGCCAGGCGTATGGAACTAGAAGGAGCTGAGAAAATGAGGAGTCTACAAGCTGAGGAAAATAAATGGCAGAGGAGGCAATAGAGGGAAATGCTGACTCTTCGCCAGAGTCATGGAAGTAATGGGAAAGGGAGCAACTGGACCCCAGAAGCACAAAAGGTCAGCAAATTTCTTCCACAGTTTAAAGAGGGGGATAATTTTGATTGCTTTATTCATATGTTTGAGCGGGTATGTAAACAGTATGAAGTTGACCAAAGACTCTGGGTACGGTTCCTGATCCCCTTACTCCATGGTAAAGCTGTAACTTCTTAAGCAAAAATGCATGACACTGACTGTTTTTATTATACTGCTGTAAAAAGACATTTATTAGAATGTTTTAAGCTAACACCTGAAATGTATAGGCAAAAGTTTCGTGAGCATAGATGCAGGGCAGATGAAAATGTATGTGAAAATGTTGTTGAACTGAGCACTTATTTTCATAGCTGGGTGAGTGGATGTCTGGTCACCACTTTTGAAGGCCTGGCAGACCTTTTGGTGAGGGAACAAGCCCTTAGCACTTTGCCTGAGGACATGAGGATCTGGTTAGCTGATAGACAATGTGCTACTTCAGATGAGTTGGGGAAGGAGTGAGATCTATTCCTAGCAAGCAGGGCAGCCCTGTACAGGAAAAGGACCCCCAGTAATGCTCATGGGACTAAAGGAACACATGGTGGGTAGCACAGACTGCCCCAACAGAATCCACCAGTAGCAGGGGAAGCCACTAGTCCAGGTACATGTCCAGGAGCTAGGGTTAAATGTTTTGAATGCAACAAGTGGAGCCGTGTGGCATACAGATGTCCATGAAGGCAAGGTGGGGAACCAAAGGTGAGGGAGCCAGTAAGTGGGAAAGACAAAATGCCAACAGTGGGTTATCTTGAGACAACAGGGCTATGGAACTACCATCATGTAGATGTCCTGAGAGGGAAGGATTTGGATGAGGCAGTACTATGTACTTATGCAGTTACATGCAGTCAGGTTAGGAGACAAGCATGTGAGTCTGGTAGCCTGGGGCAGACCCAGACAGACTGCATACCTGCAGCCAGGACTGCTGAGGTGGTTACTTCAGGAAGTGAGCTATGCTGTAGCAGTGAGACTGAATGTGAGCCACAGCTGCTTGTTGGTACTGATGTTCCCTTGGACAGGATAACTGCAAAGGTAGAGGTGAGTAGTAGTACCCAGGCTTACAGTGAGGCACCACTGTCAGAGGATGCCAGACTTCCTGTGGAAGGGGAGTTGGGAAGGGTTACAAGGAGAGACTTGAGACAGGCTCAGCTCTCAGACACTACATTGCAAGGCCTGAGGCAGGTAGCTAGGGAGGCACCTGATTTTCAAGGGAAGGGGGAATCTGTATACTGGAACAAAGTGTTACTGTACAGAGAGTGGACCAGTGAGGGAGGTCTATAAGGTGAGAGAGTACAGCAGTTGGTAGTCCCTAGAGCTTACCATCTGGCACTTCTAGCCATAGCCAATGGTATTCCCTTTGCAGGTCATATGGGCATAAAACATACAAAGAGGCGTATTGTGGAAAACTTCTATTGGCCTGGAATTTCCAAAGATGTAACAGGGTACTGCAGGACTTGTGAGCAGTGCCAAAAGGTAGGCAAGGTAGGAGACAAGGTGAGAGCTCCTTTGATGCCTTTGCCTGTGATTGAGGAGCCATTTCAGAGAGTAGCTATTGTGGGTCCACTGAGTACCCCAAGTTCCACAGGGAAAAAGTATATCCTAGTAATTTTAGAGTATGCTACACAATACCCTGAGGCAGTGGCTTTGTCCTCCATTGAGGCAGAGAAGGTGGCAAATGCTTTGCTAGATATTTTCAGCAGGGTAGGTTTCCCAAAGGAAATACTGTCTGACAGAGGTGGCAATTTTATGTCAGACCTGCTGGCTTGTCTGTGGAAGCCCTGTGGGGTGAAGCACATGAAGACCACCCCTTACCATCTCCAGACTAATGGTCTTGTTGAGAGGTTAAACTCTAAAATCAAGTCCATGCTATGGACATTTGCAGATCAGTTTAAGATGGAGTGGGACAAATATTTGCCCCATCTGTTGTTTGCTTACGGAGAGGTTCCATAGGAATCCACAGGTTTTTCACCCTTTGAGTTGCTGTATGGGCATAGGGTGAGGGGACCTTTAGATTTAATTCGAGATGAGTGGGAAAGTGAGTGTGAGTCTCACAAGGAGTCTCTTGTGGCATATGTCCTGAACCTCAGGACAAGGCTCATGGAACTCATGGGCCTGGCCCAGGGTAACCTGGCAGAAGCCCAACAACAGAAAAAGGTGTTGTATGACAGGAATGCTCGAACTAGAGAGTATGCTGCAGGGCAGTAGGTGATGGTTTTCATTCCTGTCAGATAGAACAAGTTGCAGGCAGCTTGGGAGGGGACCCTACAAGGTGGTAAGAAAGGTAAGTGATGTTAACTACATGGTGGAAGTGCTAGGCAGATGGCAGGGGTACAAATTGTGCCATGTCAACATGATGAAACCTTACCATGATAGGGAGGCCCTTGTGTTGAGCATTTGCAGTGGATTGCAGGAGGGGTCTGAGACAGATCTTGTGACTGATCTCCTCAGTGAGGCTCGGGCTGACACCTCGGTGGAAGGGGTAGCAATATCTCAGCAGCTATCTCCTACCCAGTTTTGAGAAATACAAGCAGTGTTGCAGGAGTATGGGGGCGTGTTTACTGGGAAACCAGGGAGCACCCACCTGGTGCAGCACCAGGTGGATACAGGAACCCAAAGGCCTATCAGGCAGGCCCCTTATAGGGTGCCTGAGAGAGTCAAACAGACTCTGAGGGAGGAGGTACAGGAGATGTTGGAACTAGGGGTGATTCAAGATTCCAACAGTCCCTGGGCCTCACCAGTGGTACTGGTGCCAAAGAAGGATGGCAGCACCAGGTTCTGTGTGGATTACAGGAAATTAAATAGTCACACAGAGGCAGATGCTTACTCCATGCCTAGGACAGATGAGGCCCTAAAGCAGCTGGGTGGGGCTAAGTATCTTACAACCATTGATCTTACCAAGGGTTTCTGGCAGGTGCCCTTAACCCCCAGTGCTAGAGAGAAGTCAGCCTTTGTGACTCCTTTTGGCTTGTATGAGTTCACAAAGATGCCCTTTGGGATGAAGAATGCCCCAGCAATTTTCCAGAGGCTGGTAGATCATATCTTAGCAGGAGCAGGAGGGTTTGCCCTTTCTTACATGGATGATATTGCTATCTACAGCCATTCCTGACAAGAGCACCTTCAGCATGTCAGGGTGGTGCTGGGCAGACTACAGAGGACAGGGTTGACCATTAAGCCAAGCAAATGTCAGGTGGGTATGGTAGAGGTCTCCTACCTAGGACATAGAGTGGGGAGTGGTAAGATAAGGCCAGAACTTGCCAAAGTGGAAGCCATTCAGGCATGACCTGCACCTGTTACCAAAAAGCAGGTGAGGGCATTCTTGGGGACAGCAGGGTACTACAGAAAGTTCATTCCCAATTATAGTACCATAGCTGCTCACCTCACAGACCTGATAAGGAAGAACAGGCCAGATAAGGTAGTGTGGACTCCAGCATGTGAGCAGGCATTTCAGAAGCTTAAGGAAGCTTTGGGAGGACCCCTGTGTTAGCCAGTCCAGACTACAGCAAATACTTTGTTGTGCAGGTGGATGCTTCAAACTATGGGGTAGGGTCTGTACTTAGCCAGATTTCTTCAGAGGGAGAAGAGCACCCAGTGGTTTATCTCAGTCATATGCTACAACCCAGGGAGGAATGCTATGCAGCGGTAGAAAAGGAATGTCTAGCCATAGTGTGGGAATTACAAAAACTTCAGCCTTATCTGTATGGAAGAAAATTCACTGTGATGACAGATCACAACCCTCTAACATGGTTAAACAGAGCCAGTCAGCAAAATGCCAAATTGCTAAGATGGAGTCTGGGGTTGCAAGCATATGATATGTCAGTGCAGCACCACAGTGGGAGTAGCAATGCCAATGCAGATGGGCTCTCAAGACAGGGAATGGGTTGAGGTACACCCAGATAGACCTGACACTCTCAAGTGATGTTTCTCAAGGGGCACTTGAAAAACTTGCTTGAGTTCCCCGGGGGGAAGAGATGTGATGATTGGGGAGAGATGGGCAAAGGCTGCCATCCTAGTCAAATAGAATTTGATATATAATTCTGGCATATGTAAATAAATGTAAAATACAGACATGTTTTCTTGAGTGTAAAATAACACTGTGAAATGTGGAACTGCAAAATATGTGACAACATTGCATTCTACTGGCCCAGTCAAGAATGCTGTAGCCCTTTCACATTAGAATTTGGCTCCAGTGCATCTGGATGAAGGTTTCATGCCCATTGTTTTAAGGCTAAAGTTTATGACCAGAATTTAGATGTGGAATGTGCTTTATTGCTCTAGTTTCTGTTAGAATATACATGTGAAATGGCTTGTATTGTTGTAAGTTTCTGAGCAGGTGTTAGATTGCTAAATAATGCAGTTTGTGGCCTGAGAACTCAGACCAGGTGTTAAGATGATGCAATATGAATACTGGGAAAACCTAAATTTTAAAAATGATGTGATTTGGGAGGGCCTTAGAGACATGTTTGTTAGTAATGTTTAAATACTATTTCTCACAAGAGACTGAGAGCATTTTGATCTTGGATATCCAAATTACCAGCAATTTGCCTTATGCTCACATGTAAGTTTCCAGCACTGGGATTTCTTGTAGGAATGGTTAAAGCTAGTAAAGATTAATTTGGTATTTTTCTTTGAAATAAGACCTGTCCTACTGTATTATTTTAAGTTTCTGTGTGATCTCTGAACTCTTAGATATCTCTGTGTTGTAGTAGTTTTGTCTTGTGTTTTAATTATTTATTATTACATATATTTAAAACCTTCTACCTGTGGCTGGTTTGCATAGAGATAAGCTCTAGAGTACATTGCATATTTATAGAGATTATTGTAATAGGCCACTCTAATAAGCCTTAGACTGTATAGTCACATTACCATTGGATAATAATATTGCACAGTAATAATTGGACACCCTTTTAAGGGCCTTTTAGTAGCTGATATTATTAACTGGGTGGTGGCAGTAATTACTACCGTATGGTCTGGGTAAAGGAGCACAGCTAGACAATCTGTGTCAGCCTTTCCTAGGAGTGTCTGTGAAGTTGCATAAATACTATCTCAAAGTGTGTGTGTGTGTGTTGCGTCAGCTACTTGGCAGGGACACAAAGCACTGGTGGGACAGAGAGGGTACTGGAGGTTTTAGCTTGCCCAGCTAGGCTGAGACCTGGACCCTATAGCTGTGCCAGTGAGGAGTCTTATTGGTGACCTGGTGAGCAAAGGAGCAACCAGGCCCAGACTGACTGTGATCTCTGTGTGCACTTAAGGGAAATTGTACTTTACTTTGTGTATTAGTTATCCTTTCCACTCTTATAGGAGACAACCTCCCTGGTATTAGTGGTGAGGATTGACACTTCTTAATTGCTGTGCCAGGGCACGGTCATCACAGTACCCACCAGGAAGAAGTACATAATTAACTCAAAAAACAAGCCACCCTGGTGGAATCGCAACATGTCTAGCAGGATAAAAGCACTCTCATCAAACTAAACAAATAACTCAGAGTAAAAGAAAGTTGACCAAAGCCAAACTGAGGTAAATCTGGCCTTGCAGGCCAAGAACAACCACAAGTCATTCTTTCGTTATGTCCACAACCTCAAAGGCAATACACAATTGTGTGCAGAGCTCATTGTTAAGAAAGCCACATATACTTAGCCAAAATATATAGCAAACCTACTGGCCAACAAATTCAGCTCCAACTTTACCTCTCTCAACCCTCAATGTTGCCTCAGGAAATGCCATCAAATATAACTGCCCCTGCTATCACTAAGGAATAGGTCTTTAATGCTCTCTCTAAGGACAAGAACGCTGCTTCAGTGGGCCCAGACAATAACCCAGAATGCCTTTTAAAAGCATGAAACATGACCTATCAGGCCATCTGGAGTTGCTATTTAACTGTAGCCTCCAAACAGATTTCATGCCACATGAATGGAGAACAGCAAAAGTCATCCCTCTGCACAAAGGCGGGCCATCTACAGACCCTGAAAACTACAGACCCATAAGTCTCACCAGTCTCATATGCAAAGCCATGGAAAGAATTATCATGGAAATGATCAATAATGACATAGGAAAGCTCCAGACACTGGAACCAACCCAGTCTGGTTTCGTCAATGGCAGGTCATGCCTACTTATCCTGGTGGATTTCTTTGAGAAAGTTACAGAAGCAATGGATGAGGGCAAAATGGTTTACACTGCCTACTTTGGCCTAGCCAAGGCATTTGACACAACACCACACTCTGGCATCATTAACAAACTCAAGAGGTTAGGTACAAGCCCTTATGTTACCCAGTGGATAGCTAGTTGGCTCACAACAGGGCCCAGGTAGTTACAACTGGGGAGTCCACCTCTATAAATAAGCCAGTCACAAGTGAAGTCCCTCAGGAATCAGTCCTGGGGTCACTCATTTTTGGCATTTACCTCTCTGAAGTCAAGGCCAATGTCAAAGGCCTCTGGCTGACTAAATTTGCAGATTAGGAGCTATCATTGAATCCCCCACATACACATAAGTTCTCCAGGAAGGGCTAAACACAGACAAATAACTGGTGTCAGAGCCATGGACTAAAACTAAATGCCAAGAAATGCATAATAGTATCATTCAGGAAGTTTTCTACCCCTGCTAATTATCATATTGACAACACATCCGTAAGAGTTGACCCTGTAGTCAGCGACTTGGGGGCACACACAGACAGTAATCTAGCCTTTTATCATCACATGTCTACAGTGGTGAGGAAATCATTTTATGTTGTGCAACTTATAAACAAAGGTATGGCATCTAGGTCCAATGACTTCATTGTTTCACTGTATTAGGCATTTGTCAAGCCTACCATTGAGTGCAATGCCCCCTTTAGTGTGTACCTAACCAGGCTTGTCCAACAACTGGAGCATCCACAGAGGTTCCTCACTAAAAGAATACAGGGAATAATATGTCCTATGCAAACTGCCTCAAGGCTCTATTCCTGTATTCTGTCTCTTACATGCTGTTGAAGAGAGATCTATGCCTGGCAGGCAAGACATTGTCAGGCCCCACTCTGATTGACCTCCTGCATATCCACAAAACAAACAGAACCTGAATCACCTGTTTGAAAGATTTAAACCTTGCCTGTGATATAAATAGGACCTGCTGGAAAGACAAGTATGTACCCCAGAGATTACCCCTTGTCTGGAACAGACTCCCCCATCTATGTGAAGCAAAGTTCCTCTCTAACCCAATTCAAGTGTAACTTGGACAATTGAATGGGGAACAGGAAATTCATCCATGGTTTGGCAGCTGTGTCTCTAATGGACACAGGCAGTCTGTAAATGGTTCATCTCAGAGGCAAGTTGGCAACTACTTGTAAATGTTTCATCTCCCAAGCCCCTGCTTACATTTGTCAAGGGTACCAGAACTTGTAGAGATTTGTGATGCATGGCTGGGCTTAAAAAGCCCTTTTTGGTCTTTAGCCTAGTAAATATATATGTACCTATGAACAAATGTTAGTCCTTAGTCAGATTTATGTTCTGAGAATGCAAGATGCCAAGAAATAATTATTTTAATGTTCTGTACAAAACTTCTATGGTGCATGATACCTGTCAATGTCTTAGATCAATAATTTATTTTATTCATTTATTTGAATTTTTGTACTGACACAAAGCTTTGATCAGTTCTGACCAATTTCAGTCTCAGATTGGAGTATTACACACACTTCATGGTATTTGGGACGAAGCCAAAAATAATGGGGGAACAATGGTCCAATATTATGGACTGATTTTACATATTGCTTTTATAAGCTTGGAAAGTTGCTACAATAACAGCTTTTGCATTAAAATGCATTTTCTGAAGGATTCCAAAGACATGCATCTGGAGAATTTCTCCCCGGGCCTCTGCTGAAAACAGGCTCTGTGGAACCTAGTCGGACATTCCCGGTCAACAAATGTTAAATAAATAAAATAATAAAATAAAAAAAATACAAAGCCTAAAAACTCAAATGTCTGTTATTATTCAGTGACTTCAATCCTTGATAATCTTCCAAAAAAATACAAATTTTATGAGAAAAAGATTAAAAATATAAGGCAAGAATCTTGAAATTCTGTGAAATTGTGGATAACTGGGAAGTATTCACATGATAACTGATGAATGCAACCTCTGAAGAATAAAACCAATGAGGAGCCAGACATTTCCTGCTGCTTGTGCAACTCAGCAGAAAAAAATATACTCTGATCACTGATCACAAAAGAGACAGTAATCATGCCTCACAACAGAACAGTGCCTCTTTAACATCCTGACCCCATGTTCAGCTCTGCAATGCTTTGATTCAAAGTTGCAAGTTCCTTTACAGGAGATGGTGTCAAGTGCTTTAGAAAGAACTTACCAACCCGGCTCGCCCGGCTCTCGAATTAAATAGTACCAAGAACACTCCACTGCATTTTACCATGCACGTAATGACCAGTAGATGGCACATGGAAGCCATTATGAGTTTTTCAGTGTCTTGTTCTGAAATTATGACAGTAAGCAAATTGGCATTTTTAAAGCTAGCTGGTTAATGTAGCCTGCTTTTTGAGTGAGAGAGAGAGAAAGCTCTGACATTTGGGCAATACAAAAATATGTCTTCGTTATGACAAGTTTATTCTACATAGTTTGTATCTGTGACTAAAGTTTGTTGCTGTTAATGCGTTTTCTGTGAGTTGGCGGGGGATACTGTTTTAAGATAAGATAACCCAGTGATGTAGTTATGCAGACTGTTTTTGCTGTTGCTATACTGCCTGGACTTTACACGATGAGTCACTTAACAACTATTTCCTTAACTACACACGCTTGTGGGACATTATAGAAAGAAAATATTTGCTTTCCTGTTAAAGAGGCAGGAAGAGAGAGATTGGATTTTATATTTATTTGTTACAATCTATCAGGAACCCAGAATCCAGAAGAGATTGTTCTGTGAGTTTATGAATCTGTCAAGAAAAGGGATACACTGTACATATGTATGCTTAGATCACAAAACTGTGTGTTTTAAGTTAAACAATTTTTGTCTGAATACCTATATGTTGGACCAGTGGGTCTGCTGTGTTTCCTTGTTTTTATAACTCCGGAGTTGCTCAATTACAGACCCCCCTTTCTCCTCCCCCTCTCATGCCTTTTAATTTCTGTGCTGGTACTTTCAACAAATGTGATTTATGTTCCCAGCATTTCCCTTCTGGTTCCTTGCAAAGGATGATCCAAGTGTTTTTTTTAACTTCAGCGGTGAAAAAAACATTGCTCACATGCACTGTTAATTGCTGGTTGTATAAAGTTTCATTAGAGGACCGCATTACAACTTACTTTGCCCTGAGAGATACAGATACTCTGTTCTTTTTGAACATTCCATTCTGTCTTCCAAGAATACAATGCTGACTTTACGAAGTTGCCACATTAGTATTTATATGATATATACACGTTTTAGGATTCTTCTTACTTTCATTCTCCTAATTTCTGTACAGTCTGTATAAAGTATTACTAGTGATGTACCATCTGTCATAGATGTCAGAAAAGTTCAACATAACATTTTTTTCTTATTTATTCATTTCCATTTTGTTTATTAGATTGTTCTACTGACAAATATTAGTGCTCTTTTTTGTCTTTCAGAGAGAACCTGTGCAGTGTTTCACTGTATGCAAATATGCAAGATCACAATGTCTAGAACATAATTTATAACGGAGAATGGAGGAGCAAAACCTGTACTATAGGAAGGAGCAACTTCTGTGGTGTTAGCAAACTTTACACATGAAGCGATTAGACTTTTTGACTCTCTCATGTTTAGCAGATCACATGTGAATAGTTCTTTAATAGTTAAGGGCATGCCATTCTAATGGTGGCCACACAAAAAAGCCTTGTCCCCTACTTGGAAGACTGCTCTTAGTATATTAAATGTATAAATTGTGAACTTTACCTTGTGTCCACATACAGTAAGAAATAGCTTCAGATTCATAGAATATGGTGAGTGATATATTTCCAGCCATATAGGAAAAAAAAAAACAGTAACAAGTACCATACCTGAACATTTAGCGCCATAACCTGATAATTTATGTATAAGCCCTTTACTGTATCTTTGCTAAATTATCAGTGCAACAAAGAACTTGTACTAACTTAGCTAACTTAGGAGGAACAAGACAGGATACAAACAAAAGGCTTGGCCATTCTCAGATAAAATGTGGCCCATCTGAAAAGATGTAGGGCTGGTAAAACTGCTGTGTCAGTAGTGCAGCAGGTATCACACTCACATTTGGTGCAGAAGGGTATGTACAGTTCTGTTCTCATACTAGGCTGATAGCTTCCTAACACTGCAGTGCAATATAAGAGGGGTGGGGGGTGCTACACTCCTGAGTGTGTCATCCTTTATATGAGATGTTAAACTGAGGTCCCATTTATAGTGGTCCTATATTACTTCTCTGTTGGTCTTCTGTAAATAATCACATGCATGTCTAGTTTATACCACTGTCTTTATGAAATGAAATATTTATGCAAGAGTGTTAAAAACAATTTATTTTACATTTGCTGACTGGGTTAGTCCGACTGAGCTGAAAAGCCCTTTTTCAGCAGTGGCCCGGGGAGAAAAGCTCCAATACATTATACAGTAAAATTAGCTGAAGTAATTTACATAAAGGTTACAAGTATTATTTATACATCACAACAATGTACAAAAGACCATTTTGTGATCTTGCTCACCGTGTGAGATCTGATTCCAATCTAATTATATTATAACTGTTCCTCTGATAACAGTTTTACTATACCAGCATTTTATTTTTTTAATATATTTATCTGTTTGCCTGAACAGCGGTGGTGGTGCTGCAGTAGCGTTGTTGCCTCACAGTTAGACGTTGCCCGTTTGATTCTCAGTTACAGCGTTTTCTGTGTGTCGACATGCGTGAACTGGTGTTCCTTCATTGAAGGTTGTGCATTAGGCCTGGCAAGCCAGCATGTAAAACTCTACTGCCAATCATTAGCAGACCAGAGCTCCGCTGTGGTGACTCCTAACCGGGAAAAGCCGAAAGACACAAACAAACATCTGTTTGCCTAATAAAAGAAATAGTTATCATGGACCTTTTTCAGCCATGACTCAGGTGACAAGGGCAAGAGTGAATACAATATATATGCAGACTTAGGATAGCCAATCAAGCAGCAATTTTTATTTCTCTGTTATTTTTTTTTTCTGGACAGTAGAAAAAAAACAGAGTACTTGGAAAATTATTATGCAAACCGGAAGAATGTGTGAACTCTATACAAGGAATAATCAGAGATAATGATGAAACTCTGGACCTGAGGGGCAGAGATCTTAACCACAAAGTCAATGTGCTGCCCAACCTGTTGGAAAAAAATCCTATTTTCTAAATCACTCTTATGGTGAGGGTTGTGGTGATAGAAAGCTGAGAAGGGTATCCCAATCTTTTTCCTCCCAAACAACAGTCTCTAGTTCATTCTGTGAGACTTCCAAGTGATTGCAGGCAAGATGTGAGACCCTTTGATGAGGCCTGGGACTGTCCCGAAGTTTTGTTTCAGTAAGCAGTATCTTGTGCTCTTCCTTTGATAAACACCCAAGAGGTAATGTCAAAAGATGTCTAAAATCACTTGATCTGACTGCTTTCACTCAGCCTGTGAGACAAAGATACTACTCTTAAGAGTCTCCTGAATGGGTAAACCCTTCAGTCTCTTATATCCAGTGTGCCCAGGTACCCTGTGAAGGAACATAATCATACCTCTCAACCTCTTAACACAAGAACTCTAGCCAAATACAAAATAATGGGGGGAACAAAGGCCAGGAAACAAGGACAATTTTTATAAATATCTTCTGCACCACTTAAAAAAATGATGGAATAACAGGTTTTGCATTGGCATGCATTTTCTTAAGGGCATGCCATCTGAAACTCAATTGTCTGTCATTATTTAATGATTTTAGTCCTCAATGACTTGTCAGAAAACCACAAATTTTATGAGGAATGGACCAAAACTATGAGGTGCAAAAATCTGGACAGTTGAGAAGTATGAAATGTCTGCTGCTTGTATCTACAGTTTCATCATCCAAAGCTAAGAACAAGAAACAAAGCTTATTTTGAGTTTGATCTGCACTTTATATCTGTATTTTATGGTATTACTGCTTTCATTTTTGCCTTTGGGACTATTTTTACTGTTTGCGCTTGCTTATTACCTGCACTTGTCTTGCACTGAAATGTTGCTTAGTTAGCATAGACTAGATCCATACTTGCTGAATCTAGCCTGTTTTCCTACACTTGAACCCAAATCCAGCCAGCTCCCCTGCACCCTTGTGGCAGAGGAGTGTGGCTATAGCCTTGATTGAGCTGGGGACTGCTGCAGGAAGGATCATTGTGATATCCTAATGGCAGACTAGTTTGAAACTGTTTAATATTGCCTGTAGATAAGCCTTGGGTTTGCATGGTTCTTGGCTCAATTAATAGGAGCTGCTCTGTGTTTGGCGTCCTTTGCCAGAGGTCCAGAGTGTTTCTGCTTGAGTCCATGTCATCCAAAGCTAAGAACAAGAAATTAAGCTTATGTTGAGATATATCTGCACTTTTTCATCTGTATTTTATTGTTTTACTGCATTAATGTTTGCCTTTTTGACTGTTTTTACTGTTTGTGCCTGCTTATTATCTGCACTTGTTTTGAACTGAAATATTGCTTAATTAGCACAGACTAGATGCAGACTTGCTGAATCTAGCCTGTTTTTCATACACTTGAACTCAAGTCCAGCCATCTCCCCTGCACCCTTGTGGTGGAAGTGTGTGGATCATACCTCTCAACCTCTTGGACAAAGCCATAAATAAAATAGGGCAAAGGCCTAAAAATATGGACATTTTTTAAATATTAGAAAGTTGATAGAAACCGGCTTTGCATTAGCATGAATTTTCGAAAGGATATGAAGTCTGAAACTCAAATGTCAGTCATTATTTTCAAACTTCAATATTTAATGATTTGCTGCTAATTTGCCAGAAAAACACAATTTTATGGAAAACGGAGCAAAAATATGAGGCAAAAATCTGGACATTCTGCAAAAATCTGTACAGTTGAGAGGTATGTGGATATAGCCATGTCTGAGCAGGGATTGCTAGAGGAAGGATCATTCTGTGATTTCCTATTGGCATACTAGTCTAAAAATGTTTAATTTCACCTGTTTATAAGTCTTGCATTAGCAGTGCCTTGTATAGATGCAAATGCCTAAAAACAATTTTTTCCCTAGACACCAGTCAGTGAAACCCTCCTGGGTTCCCTGCTGCTCTCCGAGTAACACAGCTGCACACTTCTGCACTACATCTTCAGCTGAGCAGTGAGCAGAGTTGCCCCACTTTTCATCCCTGATCTTCTATAGAAAAAGCCCTCCTGTTAATCCAAGAACAACAGCTGATCTAATTTGCCCTATCACAAATTAATACATAAAAATTACCTACTACTATCATACATACCTCTCAACTGTACAGATTCTCGCAGAATGTCCAGATTGTTGCCTCATATTTTTGGTCTGTTTCTCATAAAACTGTGTTTTTCTGGCCAACCACTACCAAATCATTGAGGGTTGAAGTCAGACAATAATGGCAGACAATTAAGTTTCAAACTTCATATCCTTCAGAAAATACATGCTAGTGCAAAACCTGTTCTATCAACTTTCTAAGTTTGTAAGAGCAGTATTTAAAAAGTGTCCCTATTTTTGGGCCCTTGTCCCCCTGTTATTTATGGCTTTGTCTAGATTTCTTGCTCTAAGAGGTTGAGAGGTATGCTATGGACAGTCAATTTCCCAACATTTCTCCAGCCAGCTTGATTGACATGGGCATCCTGAGGCAATGTAGCAGTTGCCTCATGTATACTGACAACAACTTGCTCCTAAAGCAAACAAATACAGTATGTGAGAGATGCAACTATACCATGAAACTAGAATCAGTCCTGTCACGTAACAATAAACAAAACATCAGACAGGTTGTCAGCACACACACATCTCCATTCACAGAACATAAGGTCAAGACACATAAATCCACATACGTGGAGGTACTCACTAACAGTCTGCCAAAAGACCAGAGGCCTCCCGAGTACAAGCAGCCTGCACATACTGGTACATGAAAAGAATCCACCATTACACATAAGAACATGCATATCAGTGTCTCAAAAATGAAGCCCCTAAGGCAAAACACCACAAAACCTAATGTCCTAGTCATAGGCCACTCAATAGCGAGACACACAGATGTCCCCCTCACCAGGTTGGACAAGGAGAAGGTCATGGTCGGCTGTCTGTCAGGTGCCAGAATACGTCAAATCACACACACATTCAAGTCACTCAGCAACAATTACCATTATGACTGTCATAGTACATGTTGGAGTGAATGACTTGAGACATACCTCTCTGGACTATATGAAGAGAGAAATGACTAAACTCTCAGATTATGTGTCCCAGGCAGGTATGTCCCCAGCCTAAGCAGCATTCTACCTTCACCCAGGATGATGCGACAATACAGAAAAAAGATAATTGATTTCAATAATTGGCTTAGCTTCTGGCATCACTCCAGGGGGATCCAGTATCTGACATCCTGGGAAGACATGCTCGACAGACCATGCTGCTTTGCCAGAGATGGCATTCACCTGTCTCCTCATGTTTTTTTTGGATACTGGCAAAGATGTTTTTCTCCCCCATAGTGTCTTTTTTAGGCAATGTCAAAACAACAAAACTTCTGATGCAAAGAAATCCACAAACACAAGGTCATGCTGCTTAATGCTAGAAGCCTAAACAGTAAACTGCACTTCCTGGAAGCAGTTCTCACCTTGGAAGATGTTGATGTCTGCGCAGTTACTGAGACTTGGTTCAAGGCCACAGAGAGCACCTGGCTGTACAAAGCTACAATGCCTTTCACACATTCAGACCTCAAAATGAACACGGAAGAACCAAAGGTGGAGGGGTATCCATCTTCATTAAATCCAAGTACACTTAGAGACTGGTAAAACAATATGACTCTCTTGATCTACTCCAGGTCCAAGTAACTATAGGCAAAATACCCTACCATATCATTGCTAGCTACAGGTCCCCATCATGAACCAGGAGAAGCACACTCCCTACCTGGGCTTGCTATAGCCACTCAGTATACAACCAAACACCTTGGTCATGGGAGATTTCAACTATCCTTCCATTGCCTGGGCAACCTACAAGAGCACAAACATGATTGCTCTGAGGTTTCTATATTTTGTTCATTCAAATGTCCTGGAAAAGTTGGTCTGCACCCCCACAAGGGACTCAAATGTTCTAGACCTCATTTTTATAAACATGGGGGGGGGGTCACTGCACTACCCCCTATGTTTTGCCCTACCTGGCAAAGTCAGACCATAAATCAGTCTCGTTTGAAATAAAGATCAGACCTGACACTCCCACAGCAGCAAAAAACTGAAAAAATGTCTCCAAAGCAAACTATAGCCTACTAAGCAATGGCATAAAAAGTTTCAATGCCCCTAATAACACAGCCAACAATGACTCCTATGCAGGAGAGTACACAAATGCCCTATATAGCCACTTAAACAAATGTATTGACTCAGCTGTACCTGACCAGGACTATAACCAGGTCCTCCCGAAAAAACAAGCCACCCTGGTGGACTGTAAGTATAAATAAGTTATATAACAAAGAAACATACTGATGTCTAAGAACAAGAGGGATCTTGCTCAACAGAGGAAGAATATCCTCCATAGCTTGAAAAAGCAAATCAGATATCTTGTAAAGTTCTCTGTAGCTAGTTACAAGACTAAATTAGCATCCCTAGCTAAAGACAACCATAAGGCATTCTTTAGCTATGTCAGAAGCCTAAAAGGGAATGTCCAGCTGTGTGGCTAACTTATAATGAATAGTACCACTCACACTGAACATGAGGAAATTGCCAATCTGCTAGATGACAGATTTGGCAATAACTTCACTCCCCTGTCCCCACCAGCCATATCCCAAAGCATTCCTGACACCAGTCCTCTACTGAGTATCTCCAAAGAACAGGTCAGACAAACACTCTACAAGGCCAAAAACTCTGCCTCTACGGGACCAGATAACATTCCAGATTGCTTACCAAGCAATCTAAAACAAGATCTAGTGGAACCATTTGGCACTCCCTTTAACCATAGCCTGAGCACTGGCTTTGTTCCGGCAGAGTGGAGAACAGCAACAGTAATCCCCTTGCACAAAGGGGGTCCATCAACCGACTCAGCAAACCATCGACCCATAAGGCTAACCAGCCTTATCTGTGAGGCCACAGAAAGAATCATCATGGACGTTATCAACAAGGACATGGGCAACCTTCAAACTGTTGACCTGACCCAGTTTGGTTTTGTCAAGGGTAGATCTTGCTTATTACACCTGGTGGACTTCTTTGAGAATCTCACCAAAGCCCTGGATGACAGAAAAGCAGTAAATATCACCTATCTTGATTTAGCCATGGCTTTTGACACAATCCCCCACTCAGGGATCATTGAGAAACACTCCCAGATGGGCATTAACCCATATGGGTTGCTTACTATCAGTGCAATCCAAATAGTTAATAACCTTTTCTTTTTTACAATTATATTCACCAGGATTCATGAAGCTCTGTGTCAGAATAGCGTTATTTCACCATGGAGTGGTTTGTGTCAGTGCAGAACAGCAGCGCTCCTTGAACATCAATGAAGGGCACTGCAGTAGTCCTACACAGACATGATCTTTGTGTATGAATGTAGGGGTTTGTCTGAGAGCAGTGTTCTCACAATACACACACCCCCTGCACTCCATAATTGCTGTATGGCAATGTAATGGCGGTGAGAGTGTCCACAAAATACCTCTCAACCTCTTAAAATGTAAAAAATCTGGAGAAAGGAAATAAAAGTCTGGTTCACAGACTTAAGTTGATAGAATAACAGGCTCTGCATTAGCATGAATGTGCTAAAAGGTATAAAGTGCAAAACACAAATGTCTGTCAGTATTTTCTAACTGCAGTCTTTAATTATTTGCCAGTAATCCGCTCGAAAGCCACAATTCTATGAAAAATGGGCCAAAAATATAAGGCAAATATCTGGGCAATGTGTGATAATCTGTACAGTTAAGAGGTATGGCAAACACTGTGAGCGTCCATGGAGCATATCTCAAATGCAAAGCCTGCCATGTCATCATCATTGTAAAAGCACAGCCCCCCCCACTGATAATGTTGCAGAAATCAATGTGCATATCCCTACAGTACAAAAATAAAACACAACAGTTTAATTGTTTTTCTCAGTCGGCAATAAAGTTTAAGTGTAGCTGTGCGAGTGTGCGCATCACCCAGCTCTGTTTAGCTTAGCTTACACATCATAAGGAGCTAAATAGGTATATACTCCAGAACACAGCAATGCAGAAATAGTGACATGGTTAGAGCGTTTGCCTTGCAAGTAATTGTTTCCGGTTTGATCCCTAGTAAAGCCAATTAATATTTTACATGTAAAAGCAGTACATAATTTATTTTTTTAATAATTAGGTAGTAAAGAATACATATTTGTTAACCAGAGTAGTGTAGTAGGTCCAGATGTGACGTGTGGGTGTAATAAAGTTGTAGAATCCTCATAGGAACACAAGTGCCCCATACAGTATAGTCACACAAGAATAAATGTAATGAAAGCACATTGGGGAATGTCAGGGAAGGTAAAGAAATTTATAATATGTCAGGAATGATGAATTAATCCCATACAGGTGGTAGTCCATAAAATAAAACATAAGCAATGCTAAGCATTGCACATATATGCTGACCTGGTGTAAGCATTGTGAAAATATGAATGCTAAGCAATGAGTAGCCCAGCTAAGTGGATTTGCCCATTAGTAAGCAGTGCTGAACCTGCCCCTTTAAACACTGCCAACCTTATCTAAGCAGGTTTGCCCGTAGCTTAGCTTAGCTCAGCATATTAAAAGCCATCCAATCACTGCAAAGGGCAGGAAATCAGCCATATTTAAACCTCGCAGGTGGGAATAAAGCTCATAACTGGTTGTAGCTCCCCACTGTAGGCAGTATGACAGGTGTTGGAGAGGGCATGTGCTTTCGGGCGCAGCACTGGGGCATGCAGGAATCCAAAGTCATGGTAGGACTCCTTGTAAAACACCATGATGTGAGACTGCTGCAGGACCAGTACCAGGGCTCCCAATACAAAGCAGAGGCCCAGGAAAGTCTCACCAGTGATCTTACCAGTGCCACTGGTATTCCTCGAGCTGGTGAGCAGGTCCAGCACCACTATGCTGACTTGAAGCGGAGGAAGAGGGAGCTCTTGGATCAGTGGGTCAAAGAAGCATGACAGAGGGGTGATGTCCCAGCAATATGTAAGTATTCATAGCAATAACTATTTACCAAAGTCCAGCATGCGTATTTGATGACTAGGTATGCATAAATGTTTCTCTATTGTCATTACAGCTTCAGCTGAGTGGGCTGCAAACCAGGAAGCCCATGCCAGCAGGGTGCAAAGGCTGTAGCAAGGCTGGTGAGTAGCATTCTAGCTTGTATCATTCATACCAAATAAATATAAAGGAGTAGAATGTCACCTGGCAGTATTAAAATGGGTATGGTTTGTACTGAATAAAGCAGACAATATTAGAGTAATAGTCTCATATAGGTTATATATAAATAAAACTGTAACTACCTGTCAATAAAATTCAAAACCCTGGACTGGTTGTAGTTACTCTGGTATGGTATGATTAGAAATGTGTACAGGTTATGCATAGCAACTATAGCTCTGAAAGCATTAAATAATCAAGTCTCATCTGACAAAGTTAGTGCCTCTATAAGACACGAGATTAACTGATATTAAAAATGTCACACACCAAGATCTGATATCTGAATAGTAATGTTGTGTTAACCATTGTTTTCCACACTGTGCTATGTCAAAAGCTATGTATAGGAATGTATGTATAAGAATGTTATAATTACAAGGTCAGATAGTACAACAAAGAGAGAATGAGAAATAAATCATTCATGGAAGAGACATCAGTTTCTCAATAGCTCCTTCTGATGAAACACACACTTGTTATATTTTTAGCGGAAACAACCACGGTTTGAATCCCAGGAGTGGTAGTAAGCTGTATGCATAATTTCAACTAGGATTTTGTGAAAATGTGTAGAAACAGTCAAGTAGTGTTAACAAACATTCCCTCCACAGGTATCCCAACTAAGAGAAGGTATAAAGTAGCTATAAGTAGGCTGTAGTTATACTGTGTCCAACACCCATGGTCCATCCCCAAGGCTGTAAATGACAACAAGATAAGTACATACACAAAGTGGTCTCCCCCAAAAAATATTCAAAAATGTCATGCTGTCACAGCTACTGGTCCCTGCTAACAACAACCCGGGTGATCAATAGAAATCAAGGCAGAGTGTGTCAGTAGCACACACTCACACACACACACACACACACACACACACACACACACACACACACACACATGCACACATGCATGCACGCACGCACACATACAGTATGAGTGCACATACTTGACCCTGACTATGTGAATATGGGTAGAAACAGTCATGTAGTATTAACAGACATTCCCTCCACAGGTCTTCCATGTAAGAGAAAGTATAAAGTAGCTATAAGAAGGCTGTAATTATACTGTGTACAAACATACCACTGCCCATCCCAATGCTATAGTTGTAATAATACCTGTAGAGTAATGAGTAGAGCAATGATCATTAAAGCTGTGACCACTGCAAGAATCTACATTTGTTAACTGACATCTCTCTCTCTCTCTTCCCAACCTTATCTTCACCAGTAATCTAAACACATAAATGAAGGGGTATGTTTTCCACCAACCTACTGTTGGGACATGTGTCCTGTTGTTCTACAAATGTTGAAATTTCTTCCAATTAATGTTCCCTGTTCATATACTATCACTGGTGGCCTGTTGCTATCAATGTAACCTGCATGCCGGTGTAATGCCCACTGTAGTTCCATATATGCATGTGTTCTGTTTGCTATGCAAATGTTCCAAATCTGTTGTTTTGGGTTAATGGGAATACTCATGTATGCTGTTATAACTAATCCTGGAATGTGTTTACCATTACTAACCAACATATGTTCTAAAACTGCAACACCATAGCATGTCAGGAGAGGCCAATTCCAGTGGATCTGCCTCTCCTGCCTCATCTGATTGTGGTACCAGACCCCAGCACATCCGGAACCCACCCCGGGACCTCCTCATCTGCTGGTCCTGTACTACCTTCAGGTGGAACTGCCTCAGGGGATGGGGCTCCTTCGAGCACAGGCGTGGACAAGATCCTGTCACGCAAAGCCAGGTCCATGGTCTGGTGCGTAGTGAGCTCCACAAGGAATTTGGAGATCTGCTACACCAGCTTGAGGGTTGTGTGGTGCAATTAGAGGGTCAGCCTGCCCTTCCTGCTCAGCCTCCATGACAGCCACCATCGAGGCCATGAAGGTGCAGTGGTGACTGCCCATTGGTAGAGAACTCAGTCCCACTGTATCCATTTGGGGGCTCACGGGCTTCCGATTACCAAACAGCCCCCACGTCCAAGGTGTTTACCTCCCACATGTGTCATATCCCGTCCCTGTATGCTGTCTTGTCTGTCTTGTCTGTCTTCCTACCCAACCTACCTCCCCAAATATACCTACTATCTTTCCCCAACATCCCACTCTCACCTTAAAAAAAAGGGGCAATCTGTTCCCCAAAACAAATGTCACCCCATACATAGCTGTCCATTTTGCACACATGTCCACTGGACACATGTAATCTTGTCTAACTGGCTTCACAACAAATTATTGTTGTCCTCTCCCCCCTCTCTCAGGGGGTTGAGTGTCCAAATGTACCTCCAAATTCAGTACACATGCACAGGTGTTGCTATAGAAGAAATGGACAGCTATGGACCTTCCCTACATCCATCCTGCACATCCCTACCTATCTTTCATATTGTTTTATCCTCTTTGTGCCCCCTTTTAACCATTTTCCTATCACCCCTTTTTTTCTTTTCTTTTAGAGGAATTAGCATGGGGGTAAGCAGGAGTAAGCAGTAGTAAGCGGGAATAAGCCTGTTTGCATGGTGCTAAGCGATGCCAGCACAGATTAAGCACTTTTAACACTAACTGTCTGTAAGCATATTTAACCAGAAGTTAGCATTGCTTACCACCATGCAAATCCACTTACAACTGCTTAAAAGTGCCTTAATCACTCTTTATCCAACAGCCCTTGTTCTGCCCAGCAACAAAATAATCAGCCCTAGCAAGTCTTGAACCCAGGACCCTGAATACCATAGCCACAACAGGTTACCAGTAAGCTGAGCTGTAGATATCTCTGATGTTTATTTAAACATATATATGTATGTGTATATATATATATATATATATATATATATATATATATATATATATATAGTGCAGTCAGACATCTGATCCACATTCTGAATCTCGTACTACAAAAATCTAACCAAAGGCTGTCTAAATGGGGGTGAAGGGGCCCAAACTATGGACCTCTTTCTGTTATTGCCATCATCCCTTCCTCTCCAGCAAAACTGTTCTGTCTTGCAACAAAATAATAAGGTTTGTCAAGTCTCTAACCCAGGGCCCTGTAAACTACGACCAAAGCACTGCACCATTACACCATCTGAGCCCATAAAATAGTAAGGACATTCCAAACATATCAGTTAGTACAGTCATTCAACAGTAGGGAAAGGAGTCTGTAGAATTAGTCACTCTATATATACATGTATATATGTATGGAGATGTATATATGTGGGGACATCTATAAATAATACACACACACACACACACACACACACACACACACACACACACACACACACACACACACACACACTGGTTAAAAGCACTATAATATATCCATAACGTCAATCCAGTTAAAAGCACTATAATATATCCATAATGTCCAGTTAAAAGCACTATAATATATCCATAACGTCAATCCAGTTAAAAGCACTATAATATATCCATAACGTCAATCCAGTTAAAAGCACCATAATATATCCAGCTAACACACACAGTATAAAGTAAAATGCACCATACACTTACCTGTCTGTTCTCCATACCATATCCTGCCTGTGCAATACTCACAAAGACCCGCGAGATTCCAAGCAAAGCTCCTTCCCGACGAGATCCCAAGTAAAGCTCCCTCCCGACGACGAGACTGTTCTGACTGCTGCTGTTGCAGTCCGGACCCGACACATAATCCCAGCAAATCTGTGCACTTTAAAAGTGCACAGACGTCTCCTTGTGTCCCTCTATGGGGACTGCCGGACTGCCTTGAGCATGCGCATAGACCGACAGTAGTCGGGACTACTGCGCATGTGCGAAGTCCGCGAAATTTAAAAAAATTTGTTTTCTAATTTTTTATTTTGAGGGGGCTGCAGTCCGGCAGCCCAATGCCACGAGCCGCCCCTGTTTAATAGTTAAGGGCATGCCATTCTTATGGTGGCCACACAAAGCCTTGTCCCCTACTTGGAAGACTGCTCTTAGTATATTAAATGTATAAATTGTGAACTTTACCTTGTGTCCACATACAGTAAGAAATAGCTTCAGATTCATATAATATGGTGAGTGATATATTTCCAGGCATATAGGAAAAAAAAACAGTAACAAGTGCCATACCTGAACATTTAGCGCCTTAACCTGATAATTTATGTATAAGCCCTTCACTGTATCTTTGCTAAATTATCAGTGCAACAAAGAACTTGTACTAACTTAGCTAACTTAGGAAGAACAAGACAGGATACAAACAAAAGGCTTGGCCATTCTCAGATAAAATGTGGCCCATCTGAAAAGATGTAGGGCTGGTAAAACTGCTGTGTCAGTAGTGCAGCAGGTATCACACTCACATTTGGTGCAGAAGGGTATGTACAGTTCTGTTCTCATACTAGGCTGATAGCTTCCTAACACTGCAGTGCAATATAAGAGGGGTGGGGGGTGCTACACTCCTGAGTGTGTCATCCTTTATATGAGATGTTAAACTGAGGTCCCATTTATAGTGGTCCTATATTATTTCTCTGTTGGTCTTCTGTAAATAATCACATGCATGTCTAGTTTATACCACTGTCTTTATGAAATGAAATATTTATGCAAGAGTGTTAAAAACAATTTATTTTACATTTGCTGACTGGGTTAGTCCGACTGAGCTGAAAAGCCCTTTTTCAGCGGTGGCCCGGGGAGAAAAGCTCCAATACATTATACAGTAAAATTAGCTGAAGTAATTTACATAAAGGTTACAAGTATTATTTATACATCACAACAATGTACAAAAGACCATTTTGTGATCTTGCTCACCGTGTGAGATCTGATTCCAATCTAATTATATTATAACTGTTCCTCTGATAACAGTTTTACTATACCAGCATTTTATTTTTTTAATATATTTATCTGTTTGCCTGAACAGCGGTGGTGGTGCTGCAGTAGCGTTGTTGCCTCACAGTTAGACGTTGCCCGTTTGATTCTCAGTTACAGCGTTTTCTGTGTGTCGACATGCGTGAACTGGTGTTCCTTCATTGAAGGTTGTGCATTAGGCCTGGCAAGCCAGCATGTAAAACTCTACTGCCAATCATTAGCAGACCAGAGTTCCGCTGTGGTGACTCCTAACCGGGAAAAGCCGAAAGACACAAACAAACATCTGTTTGCCTAATAAAAGAAATAGTTATCATGGACCTTTTTCAGCCATGACTCAGGTGACAAGGGCAAGAGTGAATACAATATATATGCAGACTTAGGATAGCCAATCAAGCAGCAATTTTTATTTCTCTGTTATTTTTTTTTCTGGACAGTAGAAAAAAAACAGAGTACTTGGAAAATTATTATGCAAACCGGAAGAATGTGTGAACTCTATACAAGGAATAATCAGAGATAATGATGAAACTCTGGACCTGAGGGGCAGAGATCTTAACCACAAAGTCAATGTGCTGCCCAACCTGTTGGAAAAAAATCCTATTTTCTAAATCACTCTTATGGTGAGGGTTGTGGTGATAGAAAGCTGAAAAGGGTATCCCAGTCTTTTTCCTCCCAAACAACAGTCTCTAGTTCATTCTGTGAGACTTCCAAGTGATTGCAGGCAAGATGTGAGACCCTTTGATGAGGCCTGGGACTGTCCCGAAGTTTTGTTTCAGTAAGCAGTATCTTGTGCTCTTCCTTTGATAAACACCCAAGAGGTAATGTCAAAAGATGTCTAAAACCACTTCATCTGACTGCTTTCACTCAGCCCGTGAGAAAAAGATACTACTCTTAAGAGTCTCCTGAATGGGTAAACCCTTCAGTCTCTTATATCCAGTGTGCCCAGGTACCCTGTGAAGGAACATAATCATACCTCTCAACCTCTTAACACAAGAAATCTAGCCAAATACAAAATAATGGGGGGGAACAAAGGCCAGGAAACAAGGACAATTTTTATAAATATCTTCTGCACCACTTGAAAAAATGATGGAATAACAGGTTTTGCATTGGGCATGCATTTTCTTAAGGGCATGACATCTGAAACTCAATTGTCTGTCATTATTTAATGATTTTAGTCCTCAATGACTTGTCAGAAAACCACAAATTTTATGAGGAATGGACCAAAACTATGAGGTGCAAAAATCTGGACAGTTGAGAAGTATGAAATGTCTGCTGCTTGTATCTACAGTTTCATCATCCAAAGCTAAGAACAAGAAACAAAGCTTATTTTGAGTTTGATCTGCACTTTATATCTGTATTTTATGGTATTACTGCTTTCATTTTTGCCTTTGGGACTATTTTTACTGTTTGCGCTTGCTTATTACCTGCACTTGTCTTGCACTGAAATATTGCTTAATTAGCACAGACTAGATGCAGACTTGCTGAATCTAGCCTGTTTTCCTACACTTGAACCCAAATCCAGCCAGCTCCCCTGCACCCTTGTGGCAGAGGAGTGTGGCTATAGCCTTGATTGAGCTGGGGACTGCTGCAGGAAGGATCATTGTGATATCCTAATGGCAGACTAGTTTGAAACTGTTTAATATTGCCTGTAGATAAGCCTTGGGTTTGCATGGTTCTTGGCTCAATTAATAGGAGCTGCTCTGTGTTTGGCGTCCTTTGCCAGAGGTCCAGAGTGTTTCTGCTTGAGTCCATGTCATCCAAAGCTAAGAACAAGAAATTAAGCTTATGTTGAGATATATCTGCACTTTTTCATCTGTATTTTATTGTTTTACTGCATTAATGTGTGCCTTTTTGACTGTTTTTACTGTTTGTGCCTGCGTATTATCTGCACTTGTTTTGAACTGAAATATTGCTTAATTAGCACAGACTAGATGCAGACTTGCTGAATCTAGCCTGTTTTTCATACACTTGAACTCAAGTCCAGCCATCTCCCCTGCACCCTTGTGGTGGAAGTGTGTGGATCATACCTCTCAACCTCTTGGACAAAGCCATAAATAAAATAGGACAAAGGCCTAAAAATATGGACATTTTTTAAATATTAGAAAGTTGATAGAAACCGGCTTTGCATTAGCATGAATTTTCGAAAGGATATGAAGTCTGAAACTCAAATGTCAGTCATTATTTTCAAACTTCAATATTTAATGATTTGCTGCTAATTTGTCAGAAAAACACAATTTTATGGAAAACGGAGCAAAAATATGAGGCAAAAATCTGGACATTCTGCAAAAATCTGTACAGTTGAGAGGTATGTGGATATAGCCATGTCTGAGCAGGGATTGCTAGAGGAAGGATCATTCTGTGAGTTCCTATTGGCATACTAGTCTAAAAATGTTTAATTTCACCTGTTTATAAGTCTTGCATTAGCAGTGCCTTGTATAGATGCAAATGCCTAAAAACAATTTTTTCCCTAGACACCAGTCAGTGAAACCCTCCTGGGTTCCCTGCTGCTCTCCGAGTAACACAGCTGCACACTTCTGCACTACAGCTTCAGCTGAGCAGTGAGCAGAGTTGCCCCACTTTTCATCCCTGATCTTCTACAGAAAAAGCCCTCCTGTTAATCCAAGAACAACAGCTGATCTAATTTGCCCTATCACAAATTAATACATAAAAATTACCTACTACTATCATACATACCTCTCAACTGTACAGATTCTCGCAGAATGTCCAGATTGTTGCCTCATATTTTTGGTCTGTTTCTCATAAAACTGTGTTTTTCTGGCCAACCACTACAAAATCATTGAGGGTTGAAGTCAGACAATAATGACAGACAATTAAGTTTCAAACTTCATATCCTTCAGAAAATACATGCTAGTGCAAAACCTGTTCTATCAACTTTCTAAGTTTGTAAGAGCAGTATTTAAAAAGTGTCCCTATTTTTGGGCCCTTGTCCCCCTGTTATTTATGGCTTTGTCTAGATTTCTTGCTCTAGGAGGTTGAGAGGTATGCTATGGACAGTCAATTTCCCAACATTTCTCCAGCCAGCTTGATTGACATGGGCATCCTGAGGCAATGTAGCAGTTGCCTCATGTATACTGACAACAACTTGCTCCTAAAGCAAACAAATACAGTATGTGAGAGATGCAACTATACCATGAAACTAGAATCAGTCCTGTCACGTAACAATAAACAAAACATCAAACAGGTTGTCAGCACACACGCATCTCCATTCACAGAACATAAGGTCAAGACACATAAATCCACATACGTGGAGGTATTCACTAACAGTCTGCCAAAAGACCAGAGGCCTCCCGAGTACAAGCAGCCTGCACATACTGGTACATGAAAAGAATCCACCATTACACATAAGAACATGCATATCAGTGTCTCAAAAATGAAGCCCCTAAGGCAAAACACCACAAATCCTAATGTCCTAGTCATAGGCCACTCAATAGCGAGACACACAGATGTCCCCCTCACCAGGTTGGACAAGGAGAAGGTCATGGTCGGCTGTCTGTCAGGTGCCAGAATACGTCAAATCACACACGCATTCAAGTCACTCAGCAACAATTACCATTATGACTGTCATTGTACATGTTGGAGTGAATGACTTGAGACATACCTCTCTGGACTATATGAAGAGAGAAATGACTGAACTCTTAGATTATGTGTCCCAGGCAGGTATGTCCCCAGCCTAAGCAGCATTCTACCTTCACACAGGATGATGCCACAATACAGAAAAAAGATAATTGATTTCAATAATTGGCTTAGCTTCTGGCATCACTCCAGGGGGATCCAGTATCTGACATCCTGGGAAGACATGCTCGACAGACCATGCTGCTTTGCCAGAGATGGCATTCACCTGTCTCCTCATGTTTTTTTTGGATACTGGCAAAGATGTTTTTCTCCCCCATAGTGCCTTTTTTAGGCAATGTCAAAACAACAAAACTTCTGATGCAAAGAAATCCACAAACACAAGGTCATGCTGCTTAATGCTAGAAGCCTAAACAGTAAACTGCACTTCCTGGAAGCAGTTCTCACCTTGGAAGATGCTGATGTCTGTGCAGTTACTGAGACTTGGTTCAAGGCCACAGAGAGCACCTGGCTGTACAAAGCTACAATGCCTTTCACACATTCAGACCTCAAAATGAACACGGAAGAACCAAAGGTGGAGGGGTATCCATCTTCATTAAATCCAAGTACACTTAGAGATTGGTAAAACAATATGACTCTCTTGATCTACTCCAGGTCCAAGTAACTATAGGCAAAATACCCTACCATATCATTGCTAGCTACAGGTCCCCATCATGAACCAGGAGAAGCACACTCCCTACCTGGGCTTGCTATAGCCACTCAGTATACAACCAAACACCTTGGTCATGGGAGATTTCAACTATCCTTCCATTGCCTGGGCAACCTACAAGAGCACAAACATGATTGCTCTGAGGTTTCTATATTTTGTTCATTCAAATGTCCTGGAAAAGTTGGTCTGCACCCCCACAAGGGACTCAAATGTTCTAGACCTCATTTTTATAAACATGGGGGGGGGGTCACTGCACTACCCCCTATGTTTTGCCCTACCTGGCAAAGTCAGACCATAAATCAGTCTCGTTTGAAATAAAGATCAGACCTGACACTCCCACAGCAGCAAAAAACTGAAAAAATGTCTCCAAAGCAAACTATAGCCTACTAAGCAATGGCATAAAAAGTTTCAATGCCCCTACTAACACAGCCAACAATGACTCCTATGCAGGAGAGTACACAAATGAACTATATAGCCACTTAAACAAATGTATTGACTCATCTGTACCTGACCAGGACTATAACCAGGTCCTCCCGAAAAAACAAGCCACCCTGGTGGACTGTAAGTATAAATAAGTTATATAACAAAGAAACATACTGATGTCTAAGAACAAGAGGGATCTTACTCAACAGAGGAAGAATATCCTCCATAGCTTGAAAAAGCAAATCAGATATCTTGTAAAGTTCTCTGTAGCTAGTTACAAGACTAAATTAGCATCCCTAGCTAAAGACAACCATAAGGCATTCTTTAGCTATGTCAGAAGCCTAAAAGGGAATGTCCAGCTGTGTGGCTAACTTATAATGAATAGTACCACTCACACTGAACCTGAGGAAATTGCCAATCTGCTAGATGACAGATTTGGCAATAACTTCACTCCCCTGTCCCCACCAGCCATATCCCAAAGCATTCCTGACACCAGTCCTCTACTGAGTATCTCCAAAGAACAGGTCAGACAAACACTCTACAAGGCCAAAAACTCTGCCTCTACGGGACCAGATAACATTCCAGATTGCTTACCAGGCAATCTAAAACAAGATCTAGTGGAACCATTTGGCACTCCCTTTAACCATAGCCTGAGCACTGGCTTTGTTCCGGCAGAGTGGAGAACAGCAACAGTAATCCCCTTGCACAAAGGGGGTCCATCAACCGACTCAGCAAACCATCGACCCATAAGGCTAACCAGCCTTATCTGCGAGGCCACAGAAAGAATCATCATGGACCTTATCAACAAGGACATGGGCGACCTTCAAACTGTTGACCTGACCCAGTTTGGTTTTGTCAAGGGTAGATCTTGCTTATTACACCTGGTGGACTTCTTTGAGAATCTCACCAAAGCCCTGGATGACAGAAAAGCAGTAAATATCACCTATCTTGATTTAGCCATGGCTTTTGACACAATCCCCCACTCAGGGATCATTGAGAAACACTCCCAGATGGGCATTAACCCATATGGGTTGCTTACTATCAGTGCAATCCAAATAGTTAATAACCTTTTCTTTTTTACAATTATATTCACCAGGATTCATGAAGCTCTGTGTCAGAATAGCGTTATTTCACCATGGAGTGGTTTGTGCCAGTGCAGAACAGCAGCGCTCCTTGAACATCAATGAAGGGCACTGCAGTAGTCCTACACAGACACGATCTTTGTGTATGAATGTAGGGGTTTGTCTGAGAGCAGTGTTCTCACAATACACACACCCCCTGCACTCCATAATTGCTGTATGGCAATGTAATGGTGGTGATAGTGTCCACAAAATACCTCTCAACCTCTTAAAATGTAAAAAATCTGGAGAAAGGAAATAAAAGTCTGGTTCACAGACTTAAGTTGATAGAATAACAGGCTCTGCATTAGCATGAATGTGCTAAAAGGTATAAAGTGCAAAACACAAATGTCTGTCAGTATTTTCTAACTGCAGTCTTTAATTATTTGCCAGTAATCCACCCAAAAGCCACAATTCTATGAAGGAGCTAAATAGGTATATACTCCAGAACACAGCAATGCAGAAATAGTGACATGGTTAGAGCGTTTGCCTTGCAAGTAATTGTTTCCGGTTTGATCCCTAGTAAAGCCAATTAATATTTTACATGTAAAAGCAGTACATAATTTATTTTTTTAATAATTAGGTAGTAAAGAATACATATTTGTTAACCAGAGTAGTGTAGTAGGTCCAGATGTGACGTGTGGGTGTAATAAAGTTGTGGAATCCTCATAGGAACACAAGTGCCCCATACAGTATAGTCACACAAGAATAAATGCAATGAAAGCACATTGGGGGATGTCAGGGAAGGTAAAGAAATTTATAATATGTCAGGAATGATGAATTAATCCCATACAGGTGGTAGTCCATAAAATAAAACATAAGCAATGCTAAGCATTGCACAGATATGCTGACCTGGTGTAAGCATTGTGAAAATATGAATGCTAAGCAATGAGTAGCCCAGCTAAGTGGATTTGCCCATTAGTAAGCAGTGCTGAACCTGCCCCTTTAAGCACTGCCAACCTTATCTAAGCAGGTTTGCCCGTAGCTTAGCTTAGCTCAGCATATTAAAAGCCATCCAATCACTGCAAAGGGCAGGAAATCAGCCATATTTAAACCTCGCAGGTGGGAATAAAGCTCATAACTGGTTGTAGCTCCCCACTGTAGGCAGTATGACAGGTGTTGGAGAGGGCATGTGCTTTCGGGTGCAGCACTGGGGCATGCAGGAATCCAAAGTCATGGTAGGACTCCTTGTAAAACACCATGATGTGAGACTTCTGCAGGACCAGTACCAGGGCTCCCAATACAAGGCAGAGGCCCAGGAAAGTCTCACCAGTGATCTTACCAGTGCCACTGGTATTCCTCGGGCCGGTGAGCAGGTCCAGCACCACTATGCTGACTTGAAGCGGAGGAAGAGGGAGCTCTTGGACCAGTGGGTCAAAGAAGCATGACAGAGGGGTGATGTCCCAGCAATATGTAAGTATTCATAGCAATAACTATTTACCAAAGTCCAGCATGCGTATTTGATGACTAGGTATGCATAAATGTTTCTCTATTGTCATTACAGCTTCAGCTGAGTGGGCTGCAAACCAGGAAGCCCATGCCAGCAGGGTGCAAAGGCTGTAGCAAGGCTGGTGAGTAGCATTCTAGCTTGTATCATTCATACCAAATAAATATAAAGGAGTAGAATGTCACCTGGCAGTATTAAAATGGGTATGGTTTGTACTGAATAAAGCAGACAATATTAGAGTAATAGTCTCATATAGGTTATATATAAATAAAACTGTAACTACCTGTCAATAAAATTCAAAACCCTGGACCCGTAGTTACTCTGGTATGGTATGATTAGAAATGTGTACAGGTTATGCATAGCAACTATAGCTCTGAAAGCATTAAATAATCAAGTCTCATCTGACAAAGTTAGTGCCTCTATAAGACACGAGATTAACTGATATTAAAAATGTCACACACCAAGATCTGATATCTGAATAGTAATGTTGTGTTAACCATTGTTTTCCACACTGTGCTATGTCAAAAGCTATGTATAGGAATGTATGTATAAGAATGTTATAATTACAAGGTCAGATAGTACAACAAAGAGAGAATGAGAAATAAATCATTCATGGAAGAGACATCAGTTTCTCAATAGATCCTTCTGATGTAACACACAGTTGTTATATTTTTAGCGGAAACAACCACGGTTTGAATCCAGGAGTGGTAGTAAGCTGTATGTGTAATTTCAACTAGGATTTTGTGAAAATGTGTAGAAACAGTCAAGTAGTGTTAACAAACATTCCCTCCACAGGTATCCCAACTAAGAGAAGGTATAAAGTAGCTATAAGTAGGCTGTAGTTATACTGTGTCCAACACCCATGGTCCATCCCCAAGGCTGTAAATGACAACAAGATAAGTACATACACAAAGTGGTCTCCCCAAAAAAATATTCAAAATTGTCATGCTG
>NC_056747.1:877710377-877712877 GCF_019279795.1 Protopterus annectens
AGTTGCAGATGTCACTGGGTTTGTTGTAACATCCTTTATGAGGAATATGACATTGGTAATACCAATAGATGTGAGTATTTACTGACAGCATTCCCCAGAGTCCACGACTGATTTACCAAGTAACGTGATGATACAATACATGCATGTGTGACTGCATATGACCTGGGATACTACTCAAGTATGAATCAAATACAAAGTGAAAAGGTTGTGGTACTACCCATGTATACTCAGGTGTCCCATACAGTATACTCACACCCCTTGCTACTATAATGACAGCACATAGAAGCATATTATGTACATGGAATTAAATACACTTATTAAAGATATCATTACCCTGCTATTTTATCAGAGTGGAATGTGATCACTGGTTACCAGGGCTGAGCTATGCTTAACAGGTTTAAGCATTGCTTAACTGTAAATGCAAAGCAGATTTGTGCATTGGTAAGCAAAGCTTACACAGTGTAAGCACATATTCATTTAACCATACGTTAACACCGCTTAGCTTTGTGCAAACCCGCGCAAACCCGATTAATGCCACTTTAAAGCATCTTAATCACTGTGTCTCCATCAGCCCTTGTTCTGCCCAGCAACAAAATAAATAGCCCTTGCAGGTCTTGAAACCAGGACCCTGTACACTATAGTCACAGCACTTAAACACTAAGTCATCTGAGCTGTAAGAATATCTGTTGCTTTTTCAAATATATCATTCAGTACACTACTGAATAGTAGTGAAAAACTGATTTGGGTACTACAATTATTTACTACTTGTTAGTGGAAACACTGCTGAATTAGTCATGTTTCTATATCTAAATATACACATATCAGATAAATATGGTGAGATATATCTGAAAAGGAATATATAACACTCATATTTACTCATAAAATGTGTATATATATATATATATATATATATATATATATATATATATATATTAAATATACCCATAACATGCAGTGGAGTCATACCTCAGCACCATAACTCTCAACATCTTAGTGCAAGGGGAAAATGTAGAATGTTGCTACAGTAACAGGGTTTGTGTCAGCATACATGTTCTGAAGGAAGGCAGTTCTGAAACACAAATGTACACCATCAGTTACTGACAGACATCATGAAATCATTATAGTGAAATACCACACAAATCACATTAATGATTCTGTGAAATACAGCAGAAATATGAGCAATACACCTGGACATAAAACACAAACACTCCTCTTCTCCTTCCAAAATTCAATACAACTCTGACCCATTGACCACCGACTGTGGTAAACTAAACAGGCAACTGAATAAAACAAAATTTCTTTATTTTCTAGCACTTCGGTATTTCCACCTTCAAGGAATATCAAACAATAAAAAATAGTACATAATACATGTTCTTATATATCACATTCAATTAATAACACACACCCATTAATTAAACAATGAATTCTCCTCTTAAAGCAAACATTTCCAGTTTAACTCATTATTTAAACCAGTAGCTGTTAAAGTTTTATACTTCAAAATAAAAATACCTTCTTTATATAATAACTTTTGTTTTAATACATTTTCATCATTACCTAAACACTTCACAGTCTCTAAAACAGTACCTTGTAACAAAGTTATATCGCTGTTATGAAACATTTTAAAATGTGTAGCAATTATTTTATCTTCCCTTACATTTTTGACATCCCTAATGTGTTCCATGAATCTGATGCGAAATTCCCTTTTTGTTTCCCCTATGTAATAAAGTTAACATGGACATTTTAGTGCATATATCACTCCTTTACTCATACATGTGTAGATGTCTCTAGGTTCAATAAAAAATAATAATTCATTTAAATAATAATAATAAGAAATTTAGTTTTATTCAATTGCCTGTTTTATTTACCACAGTCGGTGGTCAGTGGGTCAGAGTTGTATTGAATACACCTGGACAGTCTGAAACAATCTGGTCAGTCGAGAGGTATACACAGAACTCCTTAGTGCAAGAAATGTGGACCAAGCCTGACAAAGGGGATGTTTAAAGCCATGAAAATAGGGATATATCCCAAATACTGGAGTAGATAAGCTCACACAGTTGATGCAATCACATTCGCCTGTCTGTCCTAACATATATTAACTGGAGGAACACAAGTCACAAGCCCACATACTTCCCACTAGTTACTGACGTACATCTTCACAGCATCCCACTGCTTTGTCAGAAATACACAACACTTATGGTGGCCAGGCAAGAGTACATCTGACAAATATCTGACTGGACATAACATCACACTAGGGAAAATACACTGAGCTGCAGGCATGTCACCAAGCACTGTCTAAACTACAGGCAAACTGCCACAACACTAACCCAATTTTCCTACAGGGGAATACACATGTAATTGCAAATATAGCAGGCACTACAGGGATGTAACAGTACGGAGTAACAGACACCAGTGTGAAAGTGCATACCCACAACCAATCTCAACACAGTCAAATTCACAGAATGGTAAGCCTAATTAATAATACAGTATATGGACTGTGTGA
>NC_056747.1:877717877-878007877 GCF_019279795.1 Protopterus annectens
AAATGGCTTTCTCACAAACAACCCTCAAATGGAAGATAGTCCTATAAAATGTAATGATTGTAATCAAAATCCAGGCTTTGCAAAATGTTTTTTTTTCTTTTCATTTATTAAAATATTAACACACTACTGTGAATGAATCTGTAAATAGTTTCAACCTGTTTAGAGCACACACTTTATTAAGGAGCATGCAACTGTGTGTCAGGTATGATTAGCGCCACTTGGAACAAAGTAAAGTTTTGAGTTATTATCTCCCTTTACCAGCAATATAACAACACTCCCAGATGGTATTCAAACAACACACTAATCATAAAATGTAATACCACAAAAAGGAAGGGAGACAGGTGGGTAGGCATGGGGGGGGTGGGGTGAAAAAAGGTTGGAAGCCATCCTGTTCAAAAGTATGAAACCCATAAACAATTTTCTTCATCACAACAATGATTAAATTCGCTAAAAATACAAAAATAACCTAAAGCCATCTTTTATCTGTATGTAAACAACAGATAGCCAACCATGTACATAGTTGATACCTGGAATGTTAATGGGTTAGGTGATAGCAAAAAGCTAAATCTAATCCTGCACTTAATCTATCAAGCTAACTCAAACATCAGAGATGCACCTTAACAAAGAACAATGGTTAAAAATTAGCTCAAGAAAATGGATCAAGCAAATTATTTCATCAGGGGACAGCTCTGCTACAAAAGGAACAGCTATTATTATCAAAGAATCCTTTCAAGAGAACATAACAAATAGTAACTATGATACGAAAGGCAGATGGTGTTTTTTCACTAGCATGCATCCACAAACAAAACGCAATTCTCTCTTCTTGAATATATATGGCCCATGTTCAAACCAGCATCTTTTTTATACAAAATATACAACCTGCTATTAAACTTTGCCAATCATTCTATCATTATAGGGGATTGGAATTGTTTAAATGACCCACTTACAGATAGCTCAAACAAAAACAGAAAACAGCCAGCCCAGGTGACATCAGCTCTAAATGACCTCATACATAATCACAACGTTATTGTCCCCTACCTAATTTTGGACCATAACAGATCTATAAGCAAATACACTTTCTATTCCCCTCCACATAAAGTATGGTCAAGATTAGATTATTTCCTGATCTCCTTGAACCTTGGTAGGTTTTGCCAAAAATATGTAATTAATCACAGAATAATCTCAGATCATTCCAGAATCACAATTACTCTCAATAAAAATATCAATTCTCCTAATCAGCGAGGCCCCTATAACTGGTACTTAAACAACAACCTGTTAAACCATAAAGAGTTAAATGAGAAGTTAGGTAAAACTATAAAACAATTGGACCAAGATAATTCACAAAGCCAAATACCATTAGACATTCAGTGGGCAGCCACAAAACCTGTGTTAAGGGGAATCTTAATACAAAAAGCTTCACTGTACAAAAAACAAGAGCAAGAAAGGATTAGTCTGCTTGAGTCGCAATACAAAAAATACTGAATTACAATTACAAACCCATCACTTACAGGAACTAGGAAGGAACTGACAACAGATTCACCAAGAACTCTACTCTATACAAATTCATAAACACACAATAAATGAACTGAAACTACTATATAAGTATTCTGAATGGGCACAAACCCCTTCTAAGGTATTTGCAAGTATGATAAACATCAAAAAAACTCTCCATAATATCCCAGAAATACAATATAAAGAAAGGAATCTACAGAACTATGAAGATATAGTCAACTTGTTCTGGGATATTTACAACAAGATCTATAACCCTGAAAAGCAGAAACATTTACACCACCAGTCTCACATAGACCGATTAAACCAGCACCGGTAAAAAACACACGTAAATATATGAAAACATACTCGGAGGATCTAAATAAAAATCTGCAAAAGCAACAGAGACCTCCAAAGCAGACATCCAAGCAACCTCCACCCCCCAACACAAACCCTGAAACACATACTTCACAAAGTCAGTGAGCCACGCAATCCTAACCCTTAAGGCAAAATAACATACCCAACATACTAGTAATAGGTGACTCTATAGTCAGGCACACTGACGTCCCACTCACTAGGCTGAAAAAGGAGATGGTTACTGTTAGCTGCCTGTTGGGTGCCAGGATCCGCCACATAACACAAGCACTCAGGTCACTCCAGAACACGTACAAATACGACTCTGTCATTGTCCATGTTGGTGTGAATGTCCTGAGCCGTACCTCCCTGGTCTACATGAAAAGAGACATGGAAGAGCTCTCTGATCATGTAGCCTAGGCTGGTATGACCCTGACCCTGAGTAGCATCCTGCCCCCACCAAGAATGATACCACGGTATAAAGAAAAAATTATCGAGTTCAACAATTGGCTAAGTTTCTGGTGTCACTCAAAGGGGATCCAGTGTCTGCTTGGGATGACATGCATGACAAGCCATGCTGCTTCACTGGAGACGGCTTGCACCTGTCACCCTTAGGCTTTCGAATACTGGCCAAGGCTCTTGCCACCCCCATATTGACTTTTTTAGGCAAGGCTCAAAAGGCAAACCCACCACAGTAAATAGCACAAGTAACAAAAATCTGAGGGTAATACTACTCAATGTCAGAAGTCTAAACCTCAAAATGCACGCACTCGAGGCACTCCTCAGTATGGAGAAAATCAATATATGTGCAGTAACAGAAACCTGGTTTAAGGCTCCAGAGAGCACCCCAGCACTACCAGGCTACAACTCATACCATACATTTTGGCCACAGAACCCGGACCGAAAAACAAAAGGCGGGGGAGTATCCATAGTCATCAAGGATACCCACACCTCCAAGTTAGTGGCACAGCATGATGCTTCAGAGATTATCCATGTGCAACAAACAATGAGCAAAACTGCAATTCAAATTGTAGCTTGCTACAGATCACCCACCATGCCCCAGGACCCCCATTCCGCATTTCTGGAAACACTGGGTAACATAAAGTTCCTACCAAACACTCTAATATTGGGTGATTTCACCTACCCAAACATTAACTGGGAGAACTACTCAAGTACTAACTCCCTTGCCCAACATTTCCTAGAATTTATAAACTCAAACGCCCTGGAACAACTGGTCAACACTCCCACCAGAGGTGACAACATATTGGAACTGGTCATCACCAACATGGGTGACCGGTGTTCCACATGAGAGATCAACCCCTCGCTGGTTAGATCTGACTATAAACAAATCACTTTGGATATCCACATTCCACCCCCACCCCCGGACAAGGAAACCACAGTGAAAAACTTTTCAAAAGCAAACTTCACGTTACTTAAGATGGAGGTGGAAAGTTTCAAAGCCCCCATGCTAAAGGATAACACTGTCCAAGCTGCAAAATTCTTTACTAATGCACTCTGTGGGAACCTACAAGAATGCGTAGATCATGCTATCCCAAGCAAAACCAAGATTCACTCCTCCAAGAAAAGGAAAACAGTCTGGTCGACCCCTGCCATAAACAAGCTATACAATAGAAGGAGGAAAGTAGTACAAAAAAGAGTAAAATCCCAAGAAGGGAAGACATCCCTGATCAGTATCAGCAAGAAACTATGATCCCTCATAAAATCGTCCAAGGCATGCTTTGAAAGAAAACTTGCCAAAGACTCCAAAGATAACCACAAGGCATTCTTTAGCTATGTCAAGAATCTAAGTGGCAATGCTCAGATCTGCTCAGAGTTAGTGCAAAATGGCATAAAATACACTGAACCAACCGATATTGCAAATATCCTGGCAGACAGGTTCAGTGCAAACTTCACCCCCCTCTCACCCCCAAAAGGGCCCATAACCATACCAGAAGAATGTAGAGCCCCTGAAATCACAGACACTCAGGTTAAAATAGCCCTCTCCAAAGCCAAAAACACAGCATCAATGGGACCGGATGGTGTCCCAAGCTGCGTCCTACACGAGCTCAAAGACAAATTAATCCCTCGCCTAAACACACTGTTCAAACTCAGCCTCTCCACAGGCTATGTACCCATAGAGTGGTGCACAGCAACAGTTATTCCACTCCACAAAGGTGGAGCCACAACAGACCCCCGGGAACTATTGCCTAAGCCTGATTAGCTTGGTCTGCAAGGCTATGGTGCGTATCATCATGGAAGTCATTAACAGAGACATTGGGAACCTCCAAACACTGGACCCTACCCAGTTTAGCTTTGTTAAGGGCAGATCATGCCTCCTAAACCTGGTGGACTTCTTTGAGACAGTTACCAAGGCTATAGACGAGGGGAAAGGTGGTACACACAGCCTACCTAGACCTCCCAAAGGCCTTCGACACCATTCCACATTCTGGTATTATAGATAAGCTCACCAGCCTGAACATAAACCCCTGTGTCACAAGATGGATTGCCAATTGGCTCACGGACAGAACCCACATGGTGAGAGTTGCGGGAGCTAGGTCTGACTCTAAACCGGTTACAAGTGACATTCCCCAGGGCTCAGTCCTAGGACCCCTCCTGTTCAGCATATACTTCTCAGAGGTACAGACAAGCACAGGAGGACTATGGCTGACCAAGTTCACAGACGACTGCAAACTAGGGGCTATAATTGATTCACCAGCTGACACAGACATCCTCCAAAAGGGACTCACTGAGATGGATACCTGGTGTAAAAATCATGGCCTTAAGCTAAATGCCAAAAAGTGCATAGTTATTCCCTTTGGAAATAACAAAGTGCCCACAAGCTACCACATAGGTGGTAGTCCCCTAAATACAGAAAACGTAATAAGGGATCTGGGGACCCAAGTAGATAGTAATCTCTCCTTTGATAATCACATTGCCAAAGTGGTTAGAAAATCCTTCTATGTGGCCCACCTAATCACAAAAGGGTTTGCATCCAGAACAAAAGAGGTCATTGTGCCCCTCTACACATCACTCATCAGACCAATCATAGAGTACAATGCCTCATTTGGGATGTACCTTACAAGACACCTGCAACAGCTGGAAAGACCACAGAAGTACCTCACTAAAAGGATCACTGGCCTTAAACAGATGCCCTATGCAGCTCGACTGAAGAATCTCCAGCTGTACTTGGTTGCAGACCGCCTGCTCAGAGGTGATCTCTGCCTGACATATAAGGCCATGTCCAACCTAGAATTGATGGACATGCTCCACCTAAAGAAAACCTTATCCCCTCGAGCCACACACTCTAGGAATCTAAACCTCACCACAACAATAAATAGGACGTGCTGGAAGGATAGATTCCTGTCCCAGAGACTTCCCATGCTTTGGAACAAGATTCCAATCTACATTAGGCAGAGCTCCTCGCTAGCACTCTTCAAGAGAAACCTTGACGAGTGGATGGGAAAAAGAAAGTTTACCTCGGGGATCACTTCAGTAGCTCTACTGGACAAAGGCACAGGGAACTAATCTAAGGGGGCAGCAAAAGCCAACACATTCTGGCTAGGCTTATAAATGCCTTTGGGCAGATAGCCTACCTATGAACCTATGAACTTAGAATCTACAAGACAAATTCCTTAATAATTTAACATTTCCAAAACTCGATGTAGAAAAATATAACCTTCTGAACAGTCCTTTACCAATCAGTGAAATCAAAATTGCGATTAAAAAAAAACTAAAAGTCAACAAATCCCCAGGCCCTGACAGATTTACAGCCATGTTCTACAAAAAACTCAGCAATATACTAGCTCCAATACTGCTAAGACTTTACAACTTTATTATAGAAAATGGCTTTACAGATAAATACTTAAATAATTCAAAGACAATTTTAATCCCAAAACCTAATGTAGACAAGATGAATCCCACAAATTACAGGCCCATCGCCCTTATAAATCTGGACATAATGATACTGTCTTCAATGTTAGCTAATAGATTACAAAAAATCTTGGATAAAATTATTTCCCCAGAACAAATGGGCTTTGTGAAAAAAAGACAACTAAGCGATAATACCTGTATGTTAGACACCTTAATTTCTCTGTTAACTAAAGATAAGCATCCAAGATACACACTTACAATAGACTCCTCAAAAGCATTTGACAATGTGGACCAAGATTATCTTTTCTCAACAATGTCAAACTTCAACTTCCCCACTTAATTTATAATGGCCATCAAGATGATTTATAACAATGCCACAACCACACCAAGCATTAACAAGTGGTAGTCTAAACCTATTAAAATCACAAATGGAACTCGTCAGGGTTGCCCACTATCTCTGTTCCTTTTAATATTTATCTAGAACTGCTACTACTCCATATCTCCCAAAACACATAACACAATTGTAAAATACTCAGCTTTTGCTGATGACCTAAACTTATACTTCAAACTCCCTAATACAGACTTACCAAAAATTCTTTCCTCAATAGAACAGTTCTCTACAGTTGCAAATTATAATATGAACCCCAAAAAATCCTGAATCTTCCCTCTAAATCCCATGAACCATAATACAGTATACGTCCCATTAGTCGACACACCCATAACATACAAGCTAAAATAACTAGGCATAAACTTCTATCATACTTACAAAGAAATGCATAGCTTATATTTCCTAAACACATGGGATAAAATTAGGCAAGACATCTTAAAATGGGAAAACTTAAACCTATCGGTTCGCTCTAAATCTGCCATTATTAAAATGAACATTCTTCCCAATTTCTGTTTCAGCTAAACTCTATTAACCTCAATATACCAAAAAAAATACTCAAAAAAAAAATAGAAAAGGCCTTCTCCAAATTCCTATGGCACCCTAAAACTACAAGAATAAGCTACGAAAACCTTACAATACCAAAAATAAAAGGCGGGCTAGGGCTACCAGATTTTGGCCTATGTTACCTTATCAAAGCAAACAGGTTGATCCAAATTGCAGAATATGAAAGACTTAGTACCCAATATGGGTTAAAATATGGGCAAATTTACTAAATTCCATAAACATAAATGCCAAAGCTGTTCCTTTCTCCAACCCCAACAAAACATTTTTCACAAACTACACCCAATAATCCAAAATGGTATTATTGCATTCCAATCCTTTTTTCTTTCTATCAATCTGCAGAATTCGTTAGTACTGTTACAACCTATACATATGAACCCGAATATTAAGTTAAATAATACAATGATTGATCTCAAACCATTCCCAAGAATCAAAAAACTAATAGTATGGGATATCCTACAGTACAAAGATGACACACTTGATAAACTAAGAGAAAAATTCAAGTCACCAGCTTTCTATAATTACATTCTTAGACAAAGGATACCAATAATAAACCTAAAATATTCAAACCACAAAATAGAAACACAAAATATAGAAAATACTCAAAACATAATCAAAGCTCTAAAAGCTAAAGAAAAAATGTTATCAAATTCATATCAGTTAATAAATGAGTTAAAACACCAATAAGCATTACTATACTCAAAATGCTGGGAAAATGTAAATAATAATGTCTCTGTAATACAAAAACAAGAAGCCATTAATAATACCTTAAAACTTACACCTTTCAAAAATCTCATATACACACAACTGAGTAACAATAATACATATGATCATTATTAGTAAAAAAAATGAGCACTCATAAAATCAACTAAGGCCAATTTTGAGAGAAAAATTGTCATGGATTCAAAGGACAATCATAAGGCCTTTTTCAGCTATGTTAGGAACCTGGGTGGAAACTCCCAGATATGCTCAGAATTAGTCCAAAATGATACAAAAATCACTGAATCCACAGACATTGCCAACATACCCCCCTCTCCCCCCCTAAAGGAGAGATAACTATCCCAGCGGAGTGTAGCCTCCCAGACATCTCAAATGCGCAGGTGAAAGCTGCTCTCTCTAAAGCTAAAAACACAGCATCAATGGGACCGGATGGTGTCCCTGGCTGTGTGCTACACGAGCTAAATGAGGAATTAAACCCGCACATAAGGCAGCTGTTTAATCTCAGCCTTACCACAGGATACATGCCCAAGGAGTGGCGTATGGCAACTGTGGTCCCACTCCACAAAGGCGGTGCCTCTACAGACCCTGGTAATTACCGCCCCATAAGCTTAACAAGTCTAGTCTGCAAAGCTATGGAGAGGATCATAATGGAGCTCATAAACAAAAATATAGGGGACTTGCAGACATTGGACCTGACCCAGTTTGGCTTCGTCAAGGGCAGATCATGCCTTTTGAAATTGGTCGACTTCTTCAAAACAGTCACCAAGGCCATTGATGAGGGAAAGGCAGTCCATACAGCCTACCTTGACCTTGCAAAGGCTTAAGACACAATACTCCACTCGGGTATTGTAGAAAAACTTACCAGCTTAAATGTAAACCCATATGTCACAAGATGGGTTGCAACACAGGGTTAGAGTTGCTGGCGCTATGTCAGACTCCAAGCCGATCACAAGTGGTGTCCCACAGGGCTCGCCCTTGGCCCCTATTCTTGGCATCTACTTCTCAGTACAGGCCAACATGGGAGGACTTTGGCTGACAAAGTTTGCAGACGACTGCAAACTGGGTGCCATAGTGGAAAGTGCATCAGACACGGATATCCTTCAGAAGGGACTCACGGAAACAGATAGCTGGTGCCAGAGCCATGGCCTGAAGTTAAATGTCAAAAAATGTATAGTCATACCCTTCGGGAAAAACAAGGTAACCCCAGGCTACCATATAGGTGGCAATCCACTAAGCACAGAAAAGGTTATCAGGGACCTGGGGACCCAGGTTGACAGTGGCCTTTCTTTTGACACTCACGTTGCTAAAGTGGTTAGAAAGACCTTCTACATTGCCCACCTGATCATGAAGGGATTCACATCCAGATCTAGTGAGGTCATTGTTCCCCTGTACTCTTCACTTATCAGACCAATGATCGAGTACAATGCCCCATTCGGGATGTATCTCACCCGACATCTGCAGCAATTGGAGAGACCCCAAAAGTTCCTCACCAAAAGGATAAAGGGACTCCCTGTCATATGCTGTCAGACTGAAGAAACTCCAGCTCTATTCAGTCGCATACCGTCTGCTCAGAGGTGACATGTGCCTGACATACAAGGCCATGTCCAACCCGGAATTAATGGACATGCTCCACCTCAAAAAATCCAAATCCACCAAAACCACAAGAGCAAGCGACTTAAACCTTAGCACGGATATAAATAGGACATGCTGGAGGGATAGATTTATCACTCAGAGACTCCCTATGCTGTGGAATAAAATTCCGGTCCATGTGAGGCAGAGCACCTCACTGGCTCTGTTCAAGAGAAATCTTGACCTTTGGATGGGAGATCGGAATCATCTCTGTGTCACTGCTGGACAGAGGCACAACAAACTAATGGGCACAGTATTTTTTTCATATAAGGGTAGGTACAAACTTTAGGCTAGGCTTATAAATGCCTTAGGGCAGATAGCCTAGTATAAACCTATGAACCTATGAACCTATTATACCCCAGCTGTTCTCAAAAAATTTGCTTACAAAAAAGCTCACTGTGCCCCTTCTGCTCTAGGGAAGATGTGGATATTCTGCACATCTTCTGGAGCTGTGAGAAAATCTCCAAGCTCTGGTGTTCTCTAAGAATGCAACTAGAGAAAGTTGGATACACAAAAAACACTCTCTCTTGGGAAACAATGATCCTGCATATTATTCCTAGTTCAATCATAGGAATGCGCAAACATGTCTTAGTTACAGTATGCTCACTACTTAAATTCTATATAGCTAAGAACTGGGTCAATAGCAAAAACATCTCATGCAACAACTTTAAAGAAATGGCAATTAAATATATCACCTCTGACAAACTAGCTACTAAAAGTATTAAAAAAAGATTATACTTCCAAACACACTGGAATTCTCTCTTAGAGACTATTTTGATTAACATACAGAATACTTAAAATTCAATGTCAGGTAGGTGGCTGATTTAAAATAAATCCTCTATGTTACTGAACATAAATAGTTGTATCAACGATATAGAAAAGACATTTCTGTGATTCAACAAAAGGATGGCTTCCAACATTGTATATATTGTATATAATGTAAATATTTTTTTTTCTAGGTTTTGTAAAACTTTAAATTTTTTTTTCTTTTCTTTTCTCTTTCTTCTTGTTTTTTTCTGTTTTCTTTTTTCTTTTTCTTCCAGTCTAGACAATTAAAGGTTTCTTGCATATACAATCCTAATTTGCAACGTCCTCAGCATAACTCTGCACTAAGTAATCCCTAGATATGTGGTAACCATCTCAACTGTAAATCATAAAGTTTCTTGCAAATGTTTAAATGTTTTTCTTTGGAAAGTTTGGATACCTATATTCAATTATGTACTACATGCTGTATTGTCTGCAATCATTTTATACTTTTACTTTTATTATGTATTTGTGGAAAATGCAATAAAAAGGATTTTTCAAAAAAAAAAAATAAACATGTCCCCTTCACACCTATGAAGTTCCATAAAAGCAAGCTCTGCCTCCTCATTCTTCCTTAAACCCATGATGCACTGTAAAATACCTCATCTCTTCTAACTCATAACGCACTGCAAAAGCCTGCCCTGCCTGCCTCCTTAATGGGACATTTCTGTGGTGTAACTGTGCCCCACACCTTCAGCAAATTTCTGACTCTGCTCCTGTTTAGTAGCCCATGAAACTGCCGTGGTTTCTCTGCAGTTTCTGGGAAGAAGATACTTACAGTGGAACACAAACTTATGTTACAATTCCAGGTGAACAACTCAGGTTACCAGACCAATGTGATTACAGTATATATATATATATATATATATATATATATATATATATATATATATATATATATAGATGTCTAATAAGTATATCTCAATATGCATTTGTGTGTTCTGTACAATGTTACAGGTTTGAGTTTATTAACTTGCATTGTACATACACACATTAAACTAATGCTGTTAAATAAGAAATGTCAGCAGTGTTTTCAGTCTGTGATCACTATAATAAACTAATTTAAACCTGATTAATCTTATGAACAGACTTAAATGACCATACGATGTGTGCAAGTTTAAATGCTGATTGCTGTTTAAGCACATTGTAGGCCACAGAGTGGAAGATAAAATAAAAAATCAAGGGGCTTGGCAGACACACATGCAATAGTTTCCATCTAGAGGTAAGTTCTTCCCCACAACAGTAATAAAATACACCAAAAAAGGAGTATAAATAAGAGCCTGGTCTCTTTAAGAGATGTTTTTCCTTCTGTTCTTACACACACACACACACACACACACACACAGCTAACACCCACATTACCATGGTAACCCATAACAGAGGTAAGAAACTCCAGGTCTGTTTTTCATTAGCAGTGACTCTTTGTAGTAATGGAAACAAAATGGATGCTTGCCAAGCTTTTTAAATCTGTCTGGTCTGTAATCATTTGAGTGTGCTAGGAGTTTAATAAGAATCTTTACATACTGCTAGTACTATTAAGCTTCACCATTTAATCTGTTGTGACTCTGTGACAGTATTAGCTTCACAGTCTCTATAAGTGAAAACATACTTTTTTTTAAGTTTTGCAGCTTTATGCTACTACCCCCCATTGCAAAAATGAAGCCAACACCCTTTTCCGAGAAACCATTATGTTTTAATGCACATGTTCCAGCTACCTTTGTTGTTCCAAAAAGAAAAAGCCTAGTGAGGAGTTATGTGACCTGTCAAAAAAGTCATGATGACTAAATCAAGTAGTGCATACAGGGGAGTGGCAGGCTTCTCATGAAACTCTGTACTACTTTTAGGAAAGGAAGTGAACTTTAGTAGTAGTGTAACTATAATTTTCATGTGTGCAGAGTACTTGGTAGTAACATAAACCAATACAGTCACCTTATTTAGAATAAAGATTACTTTATAACTACTTTTGAAAAATAAGAAAGTCATACTTGCTTTTTGTTTATAAATGTAGTCCTGCGTAGCTGCAGTGGATATAAAAAGTGTACACACCCATATTAAAATGCCAGGTTTTGTGACATAAAAAAATGAGACCACAATAAATCATTTCAAAACTTTTCCCACCTTTAATGTGACCTATAACCTGTACAATTCAATTGAAAAACAAATCTGCTAGGGGAAAAAATATAAAAAATAAAAAAACGTACAATACGCTGGTTACATAAGTATGCACACCCTTAAACTAACACTTTGTTGTGTGCACAGCCTTAAACTAATACTTTGTTGAAGCACCTTTTGATTTAATTACAGCATTTAGTCTTCTTGGGTACACACCTGCTATCAATTAAAGAGACTCTGCTTAATCCCAAATAAAGTTCAGCTATCCTAGCAGGATTTTCCTGACATTTACTCAGTTGCCTGCTACAGCAAAAGTCATGGTCCGCAGAGAGCTTACAAAGCATCAAAGGGATCTCATTGTTGAAAGGTATCAGTCAGGAGAAGGGTACAAAACAATTTCCACAGCATTGGATATACTATGGAACACAGTGAAGACAGTAATCAAAAAGTGAAGAAAATATGCGACAACAGTAACACTGCAAAGAACTGGGTGTCCCTGCAAAATTGATGAAATGACAAGACGAAAACTGGTCAAGGAAGCTGCCAAGAGACCTACAGCAACTCTGAAGGAACTGCAGGAATTTCTGGCAAGTACTGGTTGTGTACTACATGTGACAACAATCTCCCGTATTCTCCATATGTCTGGACTATGGGGTAGGGTTGCCTTTTCTTACACAGAAAAACATCTAGGCCCGGCTAAAATTTGCAAAACAATACATCGTCTCCCAAAAGCATGTCTGAAAATGTGTTATGGTCTGATGAGACTAAGTCTGAACTTTTTGGCCACAATTCCAAAAGATACGTTTGGCGCAAAAGCAACACTTTGCATCACTAAAGAACACTATCCCCACAGTGAAGCATGGTGGTTTGCACATCCTTTCATATAACTATTGTTTTCTGCTAGCTGTTCTGCTTTCCGTCCTATAACAAAGACTTTCTGTGGGTGAACTGGCAATTTTCACAATTGCCTGAGTGTATATGTCATACCTGAGCGACTGTGTGACTACATGCTGCAATAGGCTGGCAATCTACCCATTACAGGATTAGTTTAACTGCCCTGCACCCACTGATTGCTTGGACGGGCTCTCAGATAATTGGAAATGAAGAAAAAAAAATGTTTCTTTTTATTTTGAGCTATATGGGGCATTAACAAAGACCAAGATAGACAAAGCTTGCATCTGATTTTTCATAGTTGCTGCATTAGTGACCCATCCCCCAAGGAATGGTTGACTAACAGATGTATAAAGCAGTTAGATGAAAATGCAGTTGTGCTTGTACAGCATGGTCATTGATTCAGAATAAAAAGGTTATGAATCTGCATGTCTTTTATTCTGACTGGAAATTATTTTAATCTGAGCTGTATACTCTTTTTCAGGTACATGTTTTAGTTTTCTGTTTGTTTATTTATTAAGTAGGTATTGACCTTGTTTTTTTAACTGTCAGTGCAGGTGAGTATAAATTGCAAACGAAGACCCTCAATTATTTTGACATTATCTGAGAATGACCACATTTTCTTACCTACATCTTCTCTTCCCATGATAACTTCTTGTATTTGTCTGAGATGAGTGAATACATTACTATTTGCTAGCACTTTATCTTGTCTTGTAACCCTGCCTGTAACATTGCTGTTTCGTGGTCTTACTACAGTTGAATTTACTGTCCCTGCTATTCTCAAAAAGAGATTATGTAGCATGTTTTGTAGCACCATTGATCTGGTCTTTCTGAAACATCTCTCCAGTAAAATGGAAAATTATCTAACCTCTGTGAATGTCTGAAAAGTATTCTAGGGCTGGGGATAAAACCTTTTCAAGTTATTTATTTTAATGATTTTAAGGCATAAAATTGTATTAAGAAGCAATTTTGCAGTTATGGAAATTCTTATTGAAACACTCGACTTTCCAACTTATGCAGAAACATGTTTAGCAATGACTTAAAATTTCTGTGGATCTTTAAAGCTAACTTTTATTTATCTGTAGACCTTTAAATATGACTTCAGTTGTCAAAAACGTGCTGCAGGCTTAAGCAAACACACATCACAGATGAGGAAAGCAGAGATGTGCCAAAGAAGGTGGGCTGTCTCTGCAATTAATTCTGCACAGCAAAGATGTTTCCTCTTAGTATTGGCTGTTCTCATCTCTCTCTCTCTCTCTCTCTCTCTCTCTCTCTCAGATTCTTGGGGCAGCAAGTTTTCTTTCTTTCTTTTTGCTAATTTTTTATTAAAAAATTAAGGCCGATTTATTCTGACGAACATCCAATTCCATTTTCTGGCTATTGTATACTGAAAAATAAAATATTCACCTCCCTCCACTTTTACACCTCCCAGATATGCCGACCCACATGAGCACAGAAAGACAGGCACACATGCACACACCTACAGACACTCACACACACACACACACACACACACACACACACACACACACACACACACACACACACTCTCACTGAAAAAACATTCAATGTGAAATCTGAAGATGCTTTTCAGCAATGAGCTAGGCCAAATGACACAAAGTAGGATGTGCAAGATTATTTATAGTTTTTATTCATATTGCTGAATGCACAGGAAAGATGTGATAGAATTATATAGCAAGGACTCAGGAAATACAGTCATCATAAATAAAATCATGTTTCTTCAGATGTTGCCCTGACTACCATCAACATACTAAAAGTAAAGATTATGCTAGAATATTTCATGAATACTTGTAGAATACAGTTTAGAGAAGCCTCGAGGTGACCTATGGTAGAGATTAGCTAGGGGCAGAGAGAGAGAGAGACAGTGCACTCAGAACTATGTTCACAAGATTCCATCTGCAAGTTATGGTCACTTCATTTATCTTAGAATTGGTTAAACTGCACTCCCTGATGATGTTAGGCTATTTTCTCTATTACTGCTGTGGAGACATTTCAGATTAAGCAGTTTAAGAGACATACTGTTTCCTTTGTGTAACTGGAAAGCCCTTTCACTGCAAGCAAGACAGTAGAAAGGGAGAGCTCATCTCAGCTGGGTAAGGACGTGTGGGGGTGGTGTGTTGTATATCACAGCCATTCATCTCAACTGGGTAAGGACATGTGGGGGTGGTGTGTTGTATATCACAGCCATTCATCTCAGCTGGGTAAGGACATGTGGGGGTGGTGTGTTGTATATCACAGCCATTCATCTCAACTGGGTAAGGACATGTGGGGGTGGTGTGTTGTATATCATAGGTTCATAGGTTCATAGGTTCATACTAGGCTATCTGCCCTAGGGCATTTATAAGCCTAGCCAGAATGTGTTTGGCTTTCGCCACCCATTTTAAATTTATTTTGCTATGCCCTTTTTCGAGGTTAGTATACTGTGCCTCTGTCTAACAGTGACACAGAAGTGATACCCAGGGTAAACCTACGATCTCCCATCCACTCATCAAGATTCCTCTTGAACAGAGTCAATGAGGGACTCTGCTTAACCTGGACTGGGATTATATTCCAGAGTGAAGGGAGCCTCTGGGTTATGAATCTGTCCCTCCAGCATGCCCTATTTATTTCAGTGCTGAGGTTCAAGTCTATCTAGCGCGTAGCTCGATGAGATTTGGATTTTCTGAGGTGCAGCATGTCCATTAATTCCAGGTTGGACATGGCTTTATACGTCAGGCACAGATTGCCTCTGAACAGGCGGTATGCCACTGAGTAGAGCTGGAGTTTCTTTAACCAGGCAGCATATGGCATCTGTTTGAGCCCTTTGATCCTCTTGGTGAGGTACTTTTGGGGTCTTTCCAGTTGCTGCAGGTGTCTGGTAAGGTACATCCCAAAAGGGGCATTGTACTCAATTATGGGCCTGATGAGGGATGAGTAAAGAGGCACGATGACCTCCCTGATCTAGATGTGAATCCCTTCATGATTAGGTGGGCTATATAAAATGTTTTTCTAACCACTTTGGTCACGTGGTTGTCAAATGAGAGATTGCTATCATCTTGGGTCCCCAGGTCCCTAATTACTTTTTCTGTACTTAATGGATTACCACCTATGTGGTAATTTGTGGGCACTTTGTTTTTGCCAAAGGGGATGACTATACACTTTTTGGCATTTAGCTTGAGGCCATGGCTCTGGCACCAGTTGTTTGTTTCTATGAGGCCCTTTTGGAGGATGCTTGCGTCGGCTGGAGAATCAATTATGGTGCCCAGTTTGCAGTCATCTGCAAACTTGGTCAGCCACAGTCCTTCCGTGTTGGCCTGTACCTCCAAGAAATATATACCGAACAAGAGAGGTCCCAGGACTGAGCCTTGTGGGACACCACTTGTAACTGGTTTGGAGTCTGACATGGCTGCAGCAATTCTAACCATGTGAGTTCTGTCCTTGAGCCAGTTTGCAATCCATCTAGTGACATAGGGGTTTATATTTAAGCTGGTGAGCTTATCTATAATGCCAGAGTGGGGTATTGTATCAAAGGCTTTTGTGAGGTCCAGGTAGGCTGTGTGGACCACCTTCCCCTCGTCAATGGCCTTGGTGACTGTTTCAAAGAAATCAACCAGGTTTAAGAGGCAGGATCTGCCCTTAACAAAGCCGAACTGGGTAAGATCCAGTGTCTGTAGGTCCCCAATATCTTTATTTATGAGGTCCATGATGATCCTTTCCATAGCTTTGCAGACCAAGCTAGTCAGGCTTATGGGGCGATAGTTTCCAGGATCCGTTGAGGCACCACCTTTATGGAGAGGGACCACTGTTGCTGTACGCCACTCTTTGGGCACATATCCTGTAGTAAGGCTGAGATTGAACAGTAGTTTTATGTTTGGGTTTAGCTCTTCTTGGAGTTCATGTAGGGCCAACCGGGACACCGTCTGGTCCCATTGATGCTGTGTTTTTGCTTTGGAGAGGCGGCTCTTACCTGAGCATCTGAGATGTCAGGGGGGCAGCACTCTGCTGGGATAGATATTTGCCCTTTTGGTGGGGAGGGGGGGGAGAAGTTTGCGCTGAACCTGTCAGCTAGGATGTTGGCAATGTCTGTTGGTTCAGTGTATTTTTTGTCATTTTGGACTAATTCTGAGCATATCTTGGAATTACCACCCAGGTTCCTAACATAACTAAAGAAAGCCTTGTGATTATCCTTAGTGTCCTGTGCAATTTTTCTCTCGAAGCTGGCCTTAGACAATTTTATGAGTGCCCGTAGTTTTTTGCTAATACTGATCAGTGATGCCTTCCCTTTTTGGGATTTTATACTATCATTTAGTAGCTTCCTCCTTCTGTTGTATAATTTGTTTATGGCTGGGGTCCACCAGACAGGACGTCTGCCTTTGGAGGATTGGGTCTTGGTTTTATTTGGGATCGCATGATCCATGCATTCCTGAAGGTGTTCATAGAATGCATTTATAAAGGACTGTGCAGTCTGGGCCGTATTTTCCACAGGCCCGGGGGCTTTGAAGGATTCCACCTCGGTTTTGAGGAGTGTGAAATTTGCTTTAGAGAAGTTTTTCACTGTGGTTTTCTGGGCAGGGGGTGGGGTCGGGATGTGAATATCCAGTGAGATTAGTTTATGGTCTGATCTTACCAGTGAGGGATACACTTCTGGTCTGGAGCATAGAGTCCCCATGTTGGTGATGATCAGGTCCAGTATGTTTTCCCCTCTTGTGGGAGTGGTAACAAGTTGTTCCATAGCATTTGAGATTATAAATTCTAGGAACCTTTGGGCTAGGGTGTTGGAGCTAGAGTAATGCTCCCAGTCTGTTTGGGTAGTTGCAGTCGCCCAATATAATGGTGTTTGGAGAGACCTTCATATTTTCCAGTGTTCTCAGGAAGGTCGAGTGGGGTTCCTGGGTTTGAGAGGGTGGTCTGTAGCAGGTTATAAACTGGAAGGCAGTTTTACCCACTGTTAGTTGCACATGGATAGTCTCTGATGCTTTGTGCTTTGCCACCAACCTGGAGGTGTGGGCATCTTTGATGAATATCAATACTCCCCCTCCTTTTGTGGTTAGGTCCAAGTTTTGGGGCCGAAAAGCATGGTATGAGGTATAAGCTGGTAGTGCTGGGGTGCTCTCGGGAGCCCTGAACCAGGTTTCTGTTACTGCACAGATATCGATGTCAGCCATTCATCTCAACTAGGTAAGGACATGTTGGGATGGTGTGTTGTATATCACAGCCATTCATCTTAGCTGGGTAAGGACATGTGGGGGTGGTGTGTTGTATATCACAGCCATTCATCTCAACTGGGTAAGGACATGTGGGGGTAGTGTGTTGATACAGCCATTCATCTCAACTGGGTAAGGACATGTGGGGGTGGTGTGTTGTATATCACAGCCATTCATCTCAGCTGGGTAAGGACATGTGGGGGTGGTGTGTTGTATATCACAGCCATTCATCTCAACTAGGTAAGGACATGTGGGGGTGGTGTGTTGTATATCACAGCCATTCATCTCAACTGGGTAAGGACATGTGTGGGGAGTGTGTTGTATATCACAGCCATTCATCTCAACTGGGTAAGGACATGTGGGGGTAGTGTGTTGTATATCACAGCCATTCATCTCAACTGGGTAAGGACATGTGGGGGTGGTGTGTTGTATATCACAGCCATTCATCTCAACTGGGTAAGGACATGTGGGGGTGGTGTGTTGTATATCACAGCCATTCATCTCAGCTGGGTAAGGACATGTGGGGGTGGTGTGTTGTATTTCACAGCCATTCATCTCAGCTGGATGAGAACATGTGGGGGAAGTGTGTTGTATATCACAGCCATTCATCTCAGCTGGGTGAGAACATGTGGGGGTGGTGTGTTGTATATCACAGCCATTCATCTCAGCTGGGTGAGAACATGTGGGGGTGGTGTGTTGTATATCACAGCCATTCATCTCAGCTGGGTGAGAACATGTGGGGGTGGTGTGTTGTATATCACAGCCATTCATCTCACTGGGTAAGGACATGTGGGGGTGGTGTGTTGTATATCACAGCCATTCATCTCAACTGGGTGAGAACATGTGGGGGGAGTGTGTTGTATATCACAGCCATTCATCTCAACTGAGTAAGGACATGTGGGGATGGTGTGTTGTATATCACAGCCATTCATCTCAGCTGGGTGAGAACATGTGGGGGGAGTGTGTTGTATATCACAGCCACAGATCTAGACTACAGAAGAGCATGTAGGATAAAGAACAACAATGTTAGTGTTTAACCTATCTCCAAACTGTCTTTTCTAGCTGCATCATATGTTAACAAAGATTTTATTTAAAAAAATCAGGATATAAAACTTCAAATAGGAACCCAACGCTTAACTCCAACAAAACAAAAACTATATTATTCTGCACCACTCAAAACTCAGTAAAATCCATGACTCCCTAATAATACATGATCAACTGAATACACCATTAGAGTAGGTCAAATGTTCCAAGTACCTTGGAATATGGCTAGATCCATCTTTCAGTTTCCATCTACAATAGCAAGTACAAGCATAAAGTACACTGCTTTTCTGGTCTAAAAAAAATATTCTTCATAGCTTCCACACTCCACCGGGTCAGTCTTTGGCAAGGTCATAGCTTGAATATGGGCTCCCAATAAAATCTAAATAAAAATATTTGAAAAAAAAAGAACTACTAGAAGTAACTGATAAGCTGTCATTGCCAATCAGTTGATTGGGTTAAGGCATTGCTTTTAACTTTGCAGAACTGCACTGCATCTGAAACATTAAAATATTTTACAAAATTTACCTGTTATTATTAAAACAATGTTTGATTTAGAACAAGGTCAACTATGTGTGTGTGTGTGTGTGCACGTTAAACCATGATCATATGCATATTCATCTCTATATGCACATGTACTCAAGCTTATGCGTTTCTATGTGACACACCTTTGAAAATACAGCAACTTTACTTGTTTATAGTTTTGACAACTATGACTGATTTATACGGGCATCCAAAGTGATTTAAATGATGAAAAATCCAGAAAAAAACAAACAAGTCATTTTATGGACTAATGCAGTCTTTAAAAACATCATAACTCCAGATGAAGGGCACTTGCAGTCCAAAATGTTTGTCACTTATATCTTAGGTTCATAGGTTCATAGGTTTATACTAGGCTATCTGCCCTAAGGCATTTATAAGCCTAGCCCAAATTATTGTGGCTTACGCCACCCCTTATATGAAAAAATACTGTGCCCATTAGTTTGTTGTGCCTCTGTCCAGCAGTGACCCAGAGATGATTCCCGGGGTAAACCTCGATCTCCCATCCACAGGTCTAGATTTCTCTTGAACAGAGTCAGCGAGGTGCTCTGCCTCACATGGACGGGATTTTATTCCACAGCATAGGAGTCTCTGAGTGATAAATCTATCCCTCCAGCACGTCCTATTTATATCCGTGCTAAGGTTTAAGTTGCTCTAGTGGTTTTGGTGGATTTGGATTTTTGAGGTGGAGCATGTCCATTAATTCGGGTTGGACATGGCCTTGTATGTCAGGCACATGTCACCTCTGAGCAGGCGGTATGCGACTGAATAGAGCTGGAGTTTCTTCAATCTGGCAGCATATGACAGATTTTGGAGTCCCTTTATCCTTTTGGTGAGGAACTTTTGGGGTCTCTCCAATTGCTGCAGATGTCGGGTGAGATACATCCCGAATGGGGCATTGTACTCGATCATTGGTCTGATAAGTGAAGAGTACAGAACAATGACCTCACTAGATCTGGATGTGAATCCCTTCATGATCAGGTGGGCAATGTAGAAGGTCTTTCTAACCACTTTAGCAATGTGAGTGTCAAAAGAAAGGCCACTGTCAACCTGGGTCCCCAGGTCCCTGATAACCTCTTCTGTGCTTAGTGGATTGCCACCTATATGGTAGCTTAGGGTTACCTTGTTTTTTTTGGCGTTTAACTTCAGGCCATGGCTCTGGCACCAGCTATCTGTTTCCGTGAGTCCCTTCTGAAGGATATCAGTGTCCGATGCACTTTCCACTATGGCGCCCAGTTTGCAGTCATCTGCAAACTTTGTCACCATGTTGGCCTGTACTAGTAGATGCCAAACAATAGACACCACTTGTGACCAGTGCATTGGTCCAGTAAATATATATTACTTCCTGTTGTCTAAATACATATTTGCTTCAATACTAATATCAAAATAATTGCCCAAAAAATGAAAATGCTAGCTAGGAGTTCAAAAGCAAAGGAAAAAAATATCAGCAGGTTGAAATACACTGTGATCAGTGTAGTGATAAATCAAAAACACAGACTGAGAGACTATGAACATCAAGTTTATTTGTCATTATCAGCATTTTTGTATTCTTAGTCTGAACTTATTGACATGCTTGTAAAGTATTTCAGTCTTGTACCAGATCTGACATTTCTTTATAAATTCAAAAGCTGTCAAGATCTTTGCAGAGCTGACCATGTAGTCCTCATGATTTTCTTAATATTTTCATCTCGGGCTGGGGGTTGCCCTTTCTTCTTCATTCAGAAAAACTGAACTCAATTGCCTAGTCTAGGCTTTGCTTTTTTTATGCTGTCTGTAGAAAGTTTTCTGGTAAGGAGAATGTGGTGTCCAGTTGAATGAGGGGAGGAGTCTATGTAGTTTACTGTGATGGACCTCCCCCTGAGCGATTCTTAAAGTGACCACATTGTTTTAGAATAAAGGTTTTCTCTGCAGTACACTAAAGGATGACATCATCCTATCATGCCTTCATGTGACAGATTGATAAAATTAACTCCCTTGATGTAAATGGTACAAGCAATGGATTTGTCTTCTGATTAGGGCATACTGACTGTACAAATTAAGCATTCTGCTACTGTGAGTCTAAAAGTTCACTGGGTGGGAATAGAGTTTTTGTTAGGAATACAAAAAATAAATAAATAAAATAAACAGCAGCAGTGCAGTGTTCACTGATCTATAGTTTGCTGAGTTGCAAATTATTTTTGGAAGCTCAGCAATCAGAAATATTTTGGATTTTTATATAGTAGTTGAACATAGCAAAGTATGAAAGAAGTCATGACAGAATTTAATTAATTGTACTAATGTATTTTCTGTTGACTCTCCTTTCTGTATCTCATACATCAAATTGTTGTTCTTGTCTTTAAGAGATAACTCTATTAATTTAATTATTTAAATTGTATTTATATTTTGTTCACTGGACAGAGCCCATTTACAGAAGAGACTTAGAGAGAAAATATCACTCAAATTATTAGCATTAACACATAAGCATTAACATAAATTAAATTCATGATCAGTAACTACCTTCCAATAATTTATTGTTAATTAGCACATAATATATATATATATATATATATATATATATATATATATATATATGTGTGTGTGTGTGTGTGTGTGTGTATAATGTGAAGCACAGCAATTTCTTGTTAAATAGCACACTTACTGTACCTATAACCAGAAGCAATAATTTATTGTTAATTGAAACTTATATATTACGTTTAATTATATATTTAAGAGGTCTCCAATATTTTTTATTAACTGGTACATATATTGTACATATAGAAAAACAATACAGTATCATAGGAGTCCTGTAAGTCAGAAGGAAAATACACCCCCCCATATTTAAAAATCAAATATATATGATTATATCATGAAAGGTCGAAAACACAAAAGAGAAAAACGTCAAATGCTTGAACACAAAATAGAGAATGCACAAAGCAATGAATACCAATAATAGTGAATCACAAAACATTACATATTTATCCACAACTAAAAAGATATACATCACTAAATCACAGCTACAAAACTGAGACGAAATGCACTGAATTGTGGTATTGTTAGGAAAAGGGCTTTTAGTAATGCAAAATGTAGGGTTGGGTTTAGTGGCAGAGGAAGGGGTAGGGTTGGTGCACATAAGGGTGGGCAGGGGGGGCATTACAATCTTGCTTGAGTTAACTCTTGGACATTATGATCTACAAAAGTGAAAGCTTCTAAGGCTTTTGTGAAATCTGTCACTATCATGTATAGATAGGGCTTTTCCAAGAGTGGAAAAGCTGTTAATCTGACAGTCACGATTACTTTTAGATACCATGCCTTTTCTAGAACTGTGCTGGGCTTCTGTTAATTTACTGAATTATGGTAAATGGTTTGTCAACTGATTTCTAATGTCTATAACGAGGGATTTAAGTATGATAATCAGGCAATAGTTTTCCACGTTTTGTGTGTCCCTTCTTTTGAAAAGATGAATAATCTTGGCCTTTTTCCATATGTTTCGCATAACCCCTTCTTTAACAGTTCTTTTGGTAAGTGTGGAAACAGGCAGTAAAATGTTATCAGCTACCTTTCTCATAAATGCAAGTAGAAATTGGTCACAGATGATGAGCCACACTTTTTCATTTCATTTTTTGTTCTGCTTTTTGATATTACATACAGCTGATACATTTTATTGGACTGAGTCTGAAATTATCCCTTTTAAAATCAGTACTGTTAATTCCTTACATTAAACGATTGGAAAGGCTTACTACTAGTTCATCAGTGATGGTTGGAAATATGCTTTTAAACCTTTCAGCTGATATCATGTTTGAAGATAGCCGCAGAGGGTATTGAATGCAGTCACACGCCATTCTAAGTCCACATTAAAGTCAAATACTGCCTCAGTCTGACCTGCTCAGCACAGTTGTATAGCTTTCTCATTTTTTAATTTTATTTATTTATTTATTTACTGATGTCTGCTTACCAGGAAAGTTTGACTGGATACAGGTGTCCCTTTTTGGTGGAGGCCTGGGAGAAAAGCTCCAGGGTATCATATTTAATGGAATCAAAATTTACACTCATAAATTTTATAATGCAGTTTCAATAAATACATAGCACAGTAGTTGGTAGAATAAAATTTGTATTGATATTCATGAACATTAATTTTACAAGCCTTGTACTGAGACTTTACAGAGAGAAGAGTGGTACATAAGATAGCCTGGAGTAATTTAAGAAATGCATAAGAGTGAGGTATTACAGGAGATAACCAAGTTTAAGTGTTATTAGAGAAGTCAAGATGGAAAAGTAATTTGGTTGTACTAATTAGAAGTAGGTAGAGTAGCTTATGAAGTACAATAAAGTGAGATATTAGAAGTGGATAAGTAGGTTAAGTGATTTAGTGCTTTAAAGGGAGGTATAAGAAAGGTGTTACAAAGCTATGTCCCAGATGAGGAGCAGGGACAAAACCAGGAGGGAAAGAAGAAGTCTTTTACTTATGGTTTTAAAAGATGAAGGTGTGTGATAGACTTGATTGATACAGGAGTTTTAATTCCAAGTTCTAGCTACACTATTGGAATAGAGACTGAACCCAGCAGCCGCATGTGATTTGTAGATGGTAAATAGTTGTTTATTATTTGACTGAAGGTTACAGTTTGGAAGATAGTGTTGGACTACAGGTCTAATTCCTGGGCAGGCAGATAAGGTATGGATTATTTTATTGGTTAAGTTGAACTGAGTATAAGATAGGTGTTGAAGAAGCTTGGGCAAGTGTTTTTAGTGCTAAACAGTTGTGGGTCTGGTAAGGTTTGTTGCAAGCCAGTCTTCATTTACAGCATGTAGTTTGGATGAAGTCTTGCAAAACTTAAAAAAAAATTATCTCACTGGCTCTTACTTTATGGTGCCGATCATATCATATCATATTTGAAGGTCTTTGGCTAAGTAAAATCCCACACATCAAGGCGTTGTATCTATGGCCATACACAGATACCTTACTTCTTTTCCTCTGCATCATAAACCTACTTGGCTCTTCTAGTCACATAAGAAAAATGGTATAAACTCCCCTCCAAAAAAGCTAGGTAATACATGGCAGCTGCAATATTTATATTTTGTGCTCTGTTTCCTACCAGACACATGCCTGCAGTTCTGTTCAGTTTATTTTTATTTGGCTTAATGGTGACTGAAGTAGAAATCCTGGGAATTGCCAGATCTTTGTTTGGCAATACTGCCAAAAGTGTACATTATCTTCTTGAAACCCATGGCAGTGAAAAGTAGAATAAATTAAACATGATCATCTCATAAGTATACTAATATTTACTAATATTTTATTACACAGTACTGATAGTTCTGCTTACATTTCTGCTTAGAACAATGTACTATGTCTCAGCTCATCAAATTCATTCAAGTGCTCTTTTTAAAACTTATTGATATCTTAGAGTTAAGCCAGTGGAAATGTATCTCTGCTTTCCTACCACTGGTAAGCCTGCCTACTGAGATGGAGGATAGCCTTGCTCTATAACCACTGCCTACTGAGATGGAGGATAGCCTTGCTCTATAACCACTGCCTACTGAGATGGAGGATAGCCTTGCTCTATAACCACTGCCTACTGAGATGGAGGATAGCCTTGCTCTATAACCACTGCCTACTGAGATGGAGGATAGCCTTGCTCTATAACCACTGCCTACTGAGATGGAGGATAGCCTTGCTCTATAACCACTGCCTACTGAGATGGAGGATAGCCTTGCTCTATAACCACTGCCTACTGAGATGGAGGATAGCCTTGCTCTATAACCACTGCCTACTGAGATGGAGGATAGCCTTGCTCTATAACCACAGCCTACTGAGATGGAGGATAGCCTTGCTCTATAATCACTGCCTACTGAGATGGAGGATAGCCTTGCTCTATAACCACTGCCTACTGAGATGGAGGATAGCCTTGCTCTATAACCAATGCCTACTGAGATGGAGGATAGCCTTGCTCTATAACCACTGCCTACTGAGATGGAGGATAGCCTTGCTCTATAACCACTGCCTACTGAGATGGAAGATAGCCTTGCTCTATAACCACTGCCTACTGAGATGGAGGATAGCCTTGCTCTATAACCACTGCCTACTGAGATGGAGGATAGCCTTGCTCTATAACCACTGGTCTGCCCCTTTTGATATCTCTTACCAAGAGGAAGCATGCATCTGATCTCTGAACTCTGAGTGGGTGGGCATCCTCACTATCTGGGTTTACAAAATGATTTCAGTTTTCCGCCATTGCAGTGTCATTCTTAATTATCCTTATTATCTAACTTCTCCATGATCTTCCCTCTAGAGGCTCTGTGAAAGGTTTTCTCTGAGGGATGTATGCTACTTTGCTCACCTTATTCAGCTTCATTGTTTCCCTTTGTTGAATGGGGGTGCTACTACTCCTGTTGCCACACTTTGACCAAAAGGCCATCTTTCACTATGCCCAAAAAATTACGTCTGTTCTCTTTTCTGCTTTGTATATCCTTTCCTCTTGGAGCCTTTCCTCCCTCTTCCAGTGTTCCTTGTAAACCAGATTATGTATGAGAATGTGAATGAAACTGTTGAAAAGCTCATGAACTGTGTACCTCAGAGACCCCATCTTCCAGGTATATCTTTTAGTCCCATCCCTTGGTTCATAAGTTCATAGGTGTATACTAGGATATTGAATACTTGGACCCTTATAAGCCTAGCCATGCAACTCAAATGTGAGCCACAAATTAGATTTATATTTGATTATAGGGGGTGATCTACTGATTGCATCTGTCCATCAGAGACAAAGGAGCCAGACCCTGCATGAATTTCCAATTACCCATTCATTAGTGCAAGTAGCACTTAGATAAGGATAGGGGTAGGGAGGAACTCTGCTTCACATGGATGGGGAGACTGTTCCAGAGAATGGGAATTCTCTGAGAAGCATATCTGTCTCTCCAACATGTCCTATTTATGTTGCAAGCAAAATTTAGATCTTTTAATCTAGTACTTTGTTTTGCAAATGTGCAAAAGATTCATCAAAAGAGGGTCCAGGGATGCCTTCTATGACAGGCAAACATCCCTTCTCAGATGTCTGTATGATATTGAATAAAGAGACAGGGTTTAAGATGATCAGTATAGCACAATGTGTTTACTCCCTGTATTTTTTTTTTTGTAAGGAATCTTTGTGGACGTCCCAACTGCTGCATGTATCTTTTACAGATAAATATGAAAGGGGGCATTATACTCTATGATGGGCCTGATGAGGGTTGAGTACATTTGTATGATGACCACTCTGGACCTAGATGCCATGTCCTTGCTTACAAGATGAGCAACACTGTAAGTTGCCTGCCCCCACTGTAGATTTGATCTGGGACACTCCCCCCAGTCCCATCCCTTTACCTCATTCTACCTGATAGACTCCTTCTGCATTGTTTTTAGTCATTTTTAATTTAATTGCATTTTTTAAACTGTTTGGTCTAACATTGCTACATACTCAAGTGTGCTAGCTTGCACTGCGTTTGAATTGTTTTGACTGCTGTTTTAGCTACTTTTCTGTATATATATAAAAAAAATACCTTTCCTGTAACTAGTGTAGTCCAGATTCAGATTTGCTATATCCAGGACTGTATGTAAGCTTCTGAGCCTCCCCAAGCTTTCTGCGTTGGAGGAAAGCCTTCTAGCTTATCAGTGGGAGTGGTAAGCACTAGGTAACCTATCTACCACATAACATAACATTTCTGGTTCTGGTCCAGAAATTGTAGTTATTGGCCGTTTGGGCAGTTTTTCCATCTCTCTCAACTTCCTGATTTAAAAGCCCACATTTGCACTTGTTTCCCCCTTTCCTGTAACTAGTTTAGTCCAGAAACAGATTCTTACTTTTAGCACTTGAATTTGCTTATTCGTGATCAGCACTTGTTCAGAACTTGTAAGCACTAAATAACCTACTAATTACTACAGCATTCAACCTTCCTCATTATCTAGAGGAAAACAGTTTTTGCACTTACTTTCCTCACTTGCTTAGAGAAAAACAGCTCTTGTACTAACTTTCCTCACTTATCTAGAGGAAAATAGTTTTTTATTCAGGCATGTCCAAGGGTCAGCTCCCAGTGTTCTCTCCTGTTTATCTGATGAATCTGGGCATCCTGGGGCAATGTAGAAATTGCCTCATGTACACAGACAACCCTCTCCTCCTACCACCCAACACTACAACCTGTGAGAGATGCACTTATCTCGTCAAACTGGAGGTAAAGCTCTCTCCAATCAAGACTGAACTTGACAGTCAAGAGGAGAAGGTAAACACTTGTACCACACCACACTCATCACATAGTCTCACTAAATCTACACCACCAAAATCCACACATAGAAATGCAAAAACATTCGCGGAGGCTCTCAATAATAAGCTGCTCAAGCAACAGAGACCTCCAAAGCAGAAATGCAAGCAACCTCCACCCCTCAACACAACCCAAATGACACATAGCCTGCAGACTCAGTGTTTCACTCAACCACAGCCAATAAGGCAAAACAACGTACCCAGCACACTAGTCATAGGCGACTCTATAGTCAGGCACACTGATGTCCCACTCACCAGGCTAAACAAGGAGAAGGTTACTGTCAGCTGCCTGTCGGGTGCCAGGATCCGCCACATAACCCACGCACTCAGGTCACTCCACAACAAGTACAAATATGACTCTGTCCTTGTCCATGTTGGTGTGAATGACCTGAGATGTACCTTCCTGGACTACATGAAAAGAGACATGGAAGAGCTCTCCGATCTTGTAGCCCAGGCAGGTATGACCCTAGCCCTGAGTATCATTCTGCTATCAGCCAGAATGATGCCGCAGTACAAGTACAAAATGATTGACTTCAACAATTGGCTAAGCATCTGGTGCCATTCTAAAGGGATCCAGTATCTGTCTGCTTGGGATGACGTGGTTGACAGACGATGCTTTGCCAGAGATGGCCTGCACCTGTCACCCCGGGGATTCCGGATACTGACTAAGGTTCTTGCCGGCCCCAATAGTGCCTTTTTTAGGCAAGGTTCAAATGACAAATTCACCACCATAACAGGAACAGGCAAGCAAAAACTGAGGGTGATGCTACTCAATGCTAGAAGTCTAAATCTCAAAATGCACTCACTCGAGGCACTCCTTAAAATGGAGGACATCGATATCTGTGCAGTGACTGAGACCTGGTTCAAGGCTCCAGAGAGCACCCCTGCACTACCAGACTATAACTCATATCACATTTTTCGGCCATGTAACCTGGACCGGAACACCGAAGGCGGAGGTGTGTCCATATTCATTAAGGATATCCACACCTCCAGGCTAGTTGCTCAGCATAATGCAGCCGAGGTTATCCAAGTGCAACTAACTCTGGGCAAAACTGCAATCCAAATTGTAGCTTGCTACAGATCGCCCACCATGCCCCAGGATTCCCACTCCTCTTTTCTTGATGTACTGAAAAATATTAGGGTTCAACCAAACACCCCAATAATCGGCGATTTCAACTATCCCACCATTAACTGGGAAAACTACTCATGTACCAACTCCTTTGCTCAACGCTTTCTGGAATTCATAAACTCCAATGCCCTGGATCAACTTATCCACACCCCCACCAGGGGCAACAATATCCTAGAGCTAGTCATTACCAATATGAGTGACCGGTGTTCCACACCTGAAGTCAACGCCTCATTGGTCTGATCCAACCATAAGCTAATTACCCTATATATCCACATCCTGCCTCCACCCCCCATTAAGGAAACCATGATAAATAATTTCTCCAAAGCCGACTTCATGCTTCTTAAGACAGAAGTGGTGAACTTCATGACAGCCATGCAGATGGACAATACAGTTACGACTACTGAATCCTATACAATTGCACTTTATAAGCACTTACATGAGTGCATGGATCATGCTATCCCAAACAGAACCAAGACGCTATCCTCCAAAAAAAGGAAGCCAATCTGGTGGTCCCCTGCCATAAACAAACTGTACAACAGAAGGAAGAAACTCTTACAAAAGAGAGTAAAATCCCATGAGTGGAGGAGCTCCCTGGTCAGCCTCAGTAAGAAGCTCTGATCCCTGATAAAATCCTCCAAAGCTAGTTACAAAAACAAAATCGCCACTGATTCTAAAGACAACCACAAAGCATTCTATAGCTATGTCAAGAATCTCAATGGCAACACTCAGATCTGCTCTGAGTTACAGCACAATGGCACTAAATATACAGACCCAACTGATATTGCCAACATCCTGGCAGATAGGTTCACTGCTAACTTTACCCCCCTCTCACCCTCTAAAGAGCCCATCTCTATACCGGAAGAATGCAAAGTTCCTGTAATCACGGCTGCACAGATAAAAACCACACTATCCAAAGACAAGAACATAGCATCCATGGGATCAGACAACATCCCAGGCTGCATTCTACACAAACTACAGAACGAACTGGCACCCCACCTAAGTACCATGTTCAATCATAGCCTCATCTCAGGCTTTGTGCCTGCTGAATGGCGCACAGCAACAGTTATCCCACTCCACAAGGGGGGAGCCACCATGGACCCCGGGAATTCCCGCCCCATTAGCCTGACGAGCCTGGTCTGTAATGCCATGGAACGTATCATCATGGAACTTATAAACAAAGACATTGGTAATCTCCAAACTCTGGATCCCACCCAGTTTGGGTTTGTAAAAGACAGATCATGTCTCCTAAACCTGATAGACTTCTTTGAAGCAGTCACCAAAGCCGTAGACAAGGGCAATGTGGTTCACACAGCCTATCTAGATCTTGCCAAGGCTTTTGACACCATCCCCCACTATGGAATTATAGATAAACTCACTAAACTAGGTATAAATCCCTATGTCACAAGATGGGTTGCCAAATGGCTCACTGACAGAACCCACACTGTGAAAGTAGCAGACTCCAAATCCAACTTCAGACCAGTGACAAGTGAAGTACTACAGGGTTCAGTCCTGGGTCCTCTCCTGTTTGGTATCTACTTCTCTGAAGTACATACCAAAAGGGGCGTTGTACTCTATAATAGGTCTAATGAATGATGAGTGGAGGGGAACAATGACCTCTTTTTTTCTGGATGAGAAACCTTTTGTGATGAGGTGTGCCACATAGAAGGATTTCCTGAATACTGTGGCGATGTGATTATCAAAGGAGAAAGTAGCCAAAGGGCTAACGAAGTTCACAGATGACTGCAAACTAGGAGCCATAATCGAAACTCCTAACGATTTGGACATCCTACAAAAGGGCCTCACTGAGACAGATGCCTGGTGTCATGGCCTCAAGCTCAATGCCAAAAAGTGCATTGTCATTCCCTTTGGTAAAAACTCTGTACCCATGAACTACAAAATAGGTGGTAGTATACTTAACACCGAAAGTATGATAAGAGATCTTGGGACACAGGTGGACAGTAGTCTCTCCTTTGATAATCACATCGCCACAGTATTCAGGAAATCCTTCTATGTGGCACACCTGATCACAAAAGATTTCTCATCCAGAAAAAAAGAGGTCATTGTTCCCCTCTACTCATCACTCATTAGACCCATTATAGAGTACAACGCCCCTTTTGGTATGTACCTCACAAGACATCTACAACAACTGGAAAGTTGCATAAATACCACACAGAGAGCATTACTGGCCTCAAACAGATGCCCTATGCAGACCATCTCAAAAACTCCAGCTTTACTCCGTCGCATATCGCCTACTCAGAGGTGATCTCTGCCTAACATACAAAGCTATGTCAAACCCAGAGCTGTTGGACATGCTCCACTTAAAGAAATCCCAATCCCTCTGAGCTACATGCTCTAGGAACCTAAACCTTGTCACCACAATAAACAGAACATGCTGGAGGGATAAATTCCTGTCCCAGAGACTTCCCATACTTTGGAATAAACTACCTATCTATATCAAACAAAGCTCCTCATTAGCACTCTTCAAGAAAAATCTTGATGATTGGATGGGAAATAGGAAATTCACCCCGAGGATCACATCTGTGGCTCTGCTCGACAGTGGCACAGTTCTTGGGTGTCAAAATCCAGGGTACCTTTTTGGCTGGGCTTGTATAGGCCCCAGGGCCAATAGCCTAGTACCTACCTATGAACCTATACCTTGGACAAGTGTTGGTCGAAGGCTAGGTTACTATCTACATAAGTTCCCAGATATTTGACTAGTGAATCAACTTTTAAGGGTATTTTATTTATGATACAGTTACTCAGAGTGGAATACTTCCCAAAAGATACTATAATGATACAAGGACATGTGTTACCTCCAGACACTGGATCCATCCCAGGTTGGTATGGCTTTTCAGCCATGGCTTTGGCACCAAGCATTTGTCTGTATTAGACCTGCCTAAAGGTTGTTCTCATCTTTGGGAGATTCAATGACTGCTCCCAGTTTGCAACCATCTGTGAACTTGGTTTGCCAAATGCCTTTGACATGGCTTTGACATCCAAGAAGTAAATGCGAAAGAGGAGTGAGCCTAGCACAGAGCTCTGGGGGACTCCACCGGTGATCAGCCTCCTTGTGGAGGTGGCCTCACTGATTCTAACCTCCTGGTCCTGTCAGTGAGCCATATCCAGCATGTTATAAAGTGGTTTATATCTCATTCTGTGAGTTTGTTGACAATGTCATAGTGGGGGTATTGTATCAAATGCTTTAGGTAGGTCTAGGTAGGCAGTATGCACCATTTTTCCCTTATTCATTGCCTTAGTGACCTTTTCAAAGACATTCACCAGATTCAGTATGTATTATCTTTCTTTGACAAAGCGAACCTGGGATGGATCCATCTTCTAGAGGTCACCCATGTCCTTGTTTCCATGATAAGTCTTTCCATGGCTTTACAAATAAGACTACTCAGACTAATGGGTCAGTAGTTTCCTGGATCTGTTGAAGGTCCTCCCTTATTAAGGGGATGACTGCTGCAATCCTTCATTTATGTGACACAAAGCCTGTTTTAAGGCTATGGTTAAATAATTATTCCAACTGATAAGTTGTATATAGACTATTCTTAAAGCATCCTGGGATTTTATTGAGGCCCATTGAGGCATGTTCTTGGCTTTTGGGAGTACAGACAGTACATTTTCCCCACTTATAGTTGGAGGACTTATGTTTGGCGGCATTATTTGAAGGATGGTTGTAGCTGAAACTGAACTTGACTACTAATGGGTTCACTGTGTTACCAGGCTCAGTGAATGTGGCACCATTAACCAACAGTTCAGCACATTGCTGTGTGCTGCCCTTGAGGATTCTGACATAGCTGTAGAGGGTCTTATGGTTATCTTTCACCTGGGAAGATATCTTAACCTCAATGCTGGCTTTGCTTGGCATAATTAGCCCTCTTAGTTGCCTGTTTTCTTTGATGAAAGAGTTTTTATCTTTATGGGAATTACCCTTCTTGATTTTTGCCATATTTTTCTTCCTTTTGTTTTATATCCTGTTAAATTTGGGATGCCACCAGAGTGGTTTGTTTCTGGGGCTAGTTCTGAGCCTACATTTAGTAGGTACAGTAGCATTTATGCAGCCATTGACATGGTTGTACAGAGTTTTGACAGCAATTCTGCATAGGCTATTGTGTTCTCAGGGTTTGGAGGGTTATCGAATTTTTACAAACCATCACTTAATAACAGGTAATTTGCTTTGGAATAGTTCTTAAATGTTACTGGTTTTAATGGGATTGCAGAGTTGATTTTGATTTCAAAGGGTACAGCTTTATGGTCAAACTTTACCAGGGAGGACAATATATTGGATGGGAGGTGCATAATTCTCCTATATTTGTGACCACAAGGTCCAGTACGTTGGGGCCTCTAGTGGGCGTATTCAGTATTTGGTCAAGGATCTTTGTATTTTTGAAGTCCAGGAATCTCTGTGCCTGTAGATTTGAGGCCATGTAGGATTCCCAATCAATAGAGCAATAATTAAAATCTCCCATAAGTAGGGTGTTAGGTTGAATGGTAAGTGTCTCGAGTAGGTCAAAGTATGCATTGTCAGCATTTTGGGACATGGAGGGTGACCTATAGCTGGCTAGGATATGCTACTTGATTTTGTCTATGGTGATGTGCACATGGAGGAACTCCAGCACATCATCCTGTATGACCAGTCTAGAGGTATGCTGGTTAGTGATGTATATTGAGATTCCCTCACCTCTAGCCCTTGTTTGTGCAATTACTGGTGTAAAAGTGTGGAAGGCACTGACATGTTGCACTGCTGGGGTACTCTATACTGCTTTAAACCATGTCTCGGTAACTGCACAGATGGCTGTATTCTCAAGTGTGAGGAGGGCTTGGAGAGAGTAAAGTTTTTCTATTTAGGCTCCTGGCATTGAACAGTAACACCTAAGGGTTCTGTTGAGTTGATTTTGCTATGTTGCTAGGTTTGTCAATTTGGCATTGCCTCCAAAGGCACTATGGGAGTGCATAAAGTTTCAGCCAGTATTCAAAAACCTAGAGGAGAAAGTTGTGGACAATCCTTGGCAAAGCAGCATGATCTACTGATCATGCCCTTCCAAGCCGACACATATTGGATCCTGTTATAATGACACCAGAAAAACAAGTCAGTTGTTGAAATGCTCATATTGTGGCATCATCATCCTCGGTGATGGTAATATACTGCTCAACGTTAGGCTCATACCAGCCTGAGACACATAGCCGGAAAGCTCCACAATGGCTCTCTTCATATAGTCCAGTGAGGTAAGTCTCAGGTCATTTACACCTACATGGACTATGATTGAATCATACTGGTACCTGTGGCATCAGAAATGTAGCTAGCTCAGCCAGTGTCCTGTGCTGGTACCATGAACCAGCACCCCACCCTCTCAGTTCTTCAGCTGAAAAGTAAAAAAAGACATAAAAGCACTTTACTTCATGTGTATTCCCCAAGCACTTCCACTGAAGGGCAAAGAAAAACAAAAAACAAACAAAAAAAAAAAAAAACAAACAAAATGGATATAGCTTCTGTTGCCACACCAGCCAGGTCCTATTTCTGTGCCCTGCCCCCAACCTTCCTACCTTTTATTAAAAAAATAATTAAATACAAATTTCTTCTTATAAACTGTGACAAACTGCTTGCAACAAATCTAGCAAAACATTGCTAAAGTTTGTACCCTGCCTCCATGGAGCACTATGGCACTCATGTTTAAGTGAAAAAAAAATTTCTTAGAAAATGTAGCAAACAGTTGCTACAGTTTATACTCTACCTGCATAGGGTGTTACAGCACTCATATTTAAAAACACAATTTTTTTTCTAACTTTTAAATTGTAACACACTGTTTGCTACAATGTACAGTGCACAGGTTTCACAGGAAATGGAGTATTGGCTTTTAACAGCCAGTATTGTGTCAGCTATCAGAATTGGCTGACTGTGACCCCTAAAACTTTGTACTCAGGGCAGTTGTCCCTCTCACCCAGTCTTTGCTATGCTACTGTGTGGTGTAATGATTTAAAAAGCATGCTCAGTTTGGGGGATCCTGGCTCCAGATAAGCAAGTTATAGTTATCTTCTCCTTGCTCAGACTGGTTAGAGGGGCATCAGTATATCTTACAATGGAGTCCCCTGTGATGAGAGTCCTGGGAAGTGTATTTGCCTGTCTTATGGCCTTAGAGTTTGGTGCTCCGCTGGAACAACAGTATATGTGGTGCAGGTGTTGGTTTTTTTTTTTTTGAGTGTCTTTGGGCTTGCTGAGGCATATTTTTGGCAATGGAGGTTCTAGGTGATCTTTGTTGTTTAGAAAGATTCTTTTTAAGTACCTCAGCATACATTAGTCTATGTATGTGTTACCTCTCGCATACTGTGTTTGATTCCTGAAGGATTAAGTGGTTGTCAGCAAACATGAGACAATTGCTAGATTGACTCAATATGCCCAAAGCACATATCCACCATGCTAGCTACAGAGAGGATAGGAAATTGCATATCCATACTGTCTAGTCTTTTGATATGTGAGCTACAAGTGTATGGTGTTTTGGAGTTAGAAGGCTATTAAGGGTGCTCTGTTTGTGCAGACTAATAAGGGTACTTTATTGGGGCATATTATGTTAAACATTACTAAATTCTACTAACTTTTATGTTTACACAATATTGAAATCTACTAAATCTGTAGGTATTGCCACTACTAGATGCTCTAAGCTTGTCGGTGCTCAAGGTATTTGCACTATATCACTGCTTTTCAGGTTACAGTTTTATGGACCATTCTGCAAAGACAATCTGCTTTCTAGTTGTTTTCTACTGTACAGAGCACTGCTAATCCATGCATACATGCAACATTTACAGCAGCACAGAAAAAACAGAAAATTAACAGTACTCCCTCTGGCCAATAAAATGACTAAACTATGAGTCCTTTTGTGTTGTTTTCAACTCAGATAGACCAGGCAAACCCATCCTGACACAAGATGGCTGAACTCAGTCCTCCTTATGTAAAAACACAGTAGAAGAGACCCACAAGTGCAATGCTAACAGCAGCCACTTAAACAACTAGTTGGAAATCCCTTGCTGAAGGCAATTTCAAGACAGTTTTTTTTTCAAAAAATTCAGTGAAATGCACACACAAAAGCAGGAAACAAATGTGGTCACTCAAAGTTTAGCAATAAAAGGTACTTAACTTTGCCTTGATGTCACTGGGTACAAGTAAAACTCTTCTGGAATGCAGATTAAAACTACTAGCTTTGCTGAGTTCCAGGAAATGAGCAGGAGACAATTTGTAGTAAAGGAGGAGGATCACTCAAGAGCAGTACTGGTTTGTTGGGTGAGCACTCAGTATCATGAACCTATAGAAAACAATGGGTGGGAAGAGTACATGAATAACTTATATGTAGTGCACCCGCAGGTGTAGCTAGATATGGGTTCCTTCCTACCTGACTCTGGTGACACCACTAATAGGCCAGACATACCAAGGTGGCAAGAATGACAGACTTTTTCCTAGGTGATGCATCTAGTTTAAAAGGCAATAGCACATCCACAAACAAATTATTTCAACAGTGCACCAGTTAGGAATAAGGCAAGTTGAGATATGCATGCAATGATACCATACATCCACCCTTTTCCCCAGAACGAACAGAAAAAGGTCTTGTTATTCAAACATGCACACAGAAGGCAGTATCAAGGAGCAGTAAAGTTTTGACTGGAGAAAAATGCAATATCATTAGGCAATAAAAGAGTTATAGTACAGCAATACACATATGAGAAAATGCAATGTCAGTGCGCAGCAAAATTCTTGAAGGCAACAGTACTAACACAAAAAAATGCGATGTCATTGAATAATGAAGATTTATAATAGAACAATACAAATAGGAGAAAATGCAATGTCATTGAACAGCACTAACACCCTCAACCCCCCCGATCAACTCTAAACAGACTAAATATGAAACACTCTATTATACCTTGTTCACTGACCAGTGACTACTTACAGTCTTGTTGCCAGCATGATGGGGCCCAAGTTGTAGCTCATAAGGATCCCAGTTATTTGTAATCCACAAAGCATTTGGGGGGGGATCCACAATCTTATAAAAATATAAAATGATGGCCAAAGCCTCTCACCACTCCATCCAGAATATCCTAGTGAGGAGGCACTGTGGTTCCTCTGATGATTAAAGTAGAAAAATCACCTGCCAGAACTCTGGTAATCATCTATGGCTTCTCTGTACTAAGCTCAGAGGAACTCCATTCTTGCTGAATCATATGCAGGTGTGGAACTACTGATTTCAGACTTCTCTCCTGATCCCACAAAATACCACCATCCAGGATTTCAGCAGAAGACAGACACAATCTGCTACTTCATGTCCCTGTCCCAAAAGCACCAGAAAAGAAAATCCAGTCATGCTACAAGGCCCTTTTTCCCTTCAGCTCCCTGTTTTAGTCTTCCCTCCTTCAGCTAGTCTTCCAGTCTCCCCTTTCACTCTCGAAGTTGTCTTTTATATTCTTGAAAAGAGCTCCGCCTTGTGGTGCAATGAAAAACTGCAGTCTATTACTTTTACAATGAAAAACAGTAACAGCTACACTCTCCCCCCACTTGAAAATCTTGGATCCTCCCAAGTCAAAGGTAGATTAGCAGAAAAATATTTACACTAATACACCATCAACTGAACAATATTTTTGCATTCAAAAGTACATTCCACCAAGGGTAATCAGCCTTATATGTTACTTGGGAAGGGGTGTCATCACTGGAGTAGGAGTCATAGGGATTATGGCTGCAGACTCTATGATGAGCTGTGGTCACAAGTTCCTGTGCATTATGCCCCAAACTGTTATATGTAAGTCTCTGTGGGGGCCGAATCAGTATCTGCAGTTTTGGTTCGGAAGAGACAGCTAAGGATTTTTCCTCAGATGGTCTGTTACCCACATCATATTCAATGCCCAGTTCTTCAGTAGACATATTGTCTATTTCTAAGATCTCCTCTTGTATAACTTCACTTTTGTTTTCCATAATGAATGACTGTCCTCAGCACTATTTTCTGAAGTTTGCATAGCAGGGCCTCCATCAGTATCAAGTTCTCTAAGAGGCACAGAAACATTACTTAGTCTATTGTTAGGTCTGGGCTGCTCAAAATGACACAGAACAAATTTCGGTGCATTTACATTGAGATTTCAGCCCACGGGGTCTTGAACATCCCCATAAAAAAACTCACTGAAACCCCAGTCATCATTACTGTCCTCCTCTCCTTCAGCAGGAGGGAGCATAGGCTCTTGAACATTGAAAGGGATAGTTCCTCTCCACCTTAGCCTTCTGGATTGCCTTGAGTTAAGATTCCACTAAGCAATTCTGGGTCCCGGATTCATGAGTCTCACTGATTTTGCCAAAGGCATTAAGTTGTTGCGGTGCCAGGTGTTAATGGGTCCTTCTCTCCCCTCAGGGCAAACTTGACAAACAGGGATATTAGGTAGCTGAGAACAAATTATGTAAATCTCAGATCCCAAGTGGTCAACTAGTTTAGGCTTTCCTTGTAGTCACAAATTTCTCAACAGAACTCTGTCCCCTGGCTGCAAGTCATGCATCTTTACTTTTTGTCATAGTGAGCCTTGTTTCGCTGACGTCTTTGTCCTGTTGATTTTTCAGCAAGCTCATAAGCCTGTCTAAGGTTCATCTTGAGTCTCTATACATAACAGCCATGAGATTGCACTGGTGTATCATCAGGTGTGACTCCAAAGGTGATGTCAACAGGAAGACGAGCTTCTCTTCCAAACATTAGGAAGTAAGGCGAGAATCCTGTAGCATCATTTTTAGTACTGTGTAAGCATGCATCACTGTGGCTACATGTCTACTACATTGACTCTTCTCAGCAGATAGTGTCTTCAACATGTCTAGAAAAGTTCTATTGAAACGCTCAGGCTGAGGATCCCCTTGAGGATGATAAGGAGTGGTGCGGCTTTTTTGGACTCTCAACAGAGTGAGTAGTTCATAGACAAGCTTGCTCTCAAAATCACATCCTTGATTCGATTGTATCCTTTCTGGAAGGCCATAGTGTACAAAGAACATCTCCACTAGTAGTTTTGCTACTGTAAATAGCTTTCTGATCGTGAGTGGGAAATGTCTGAGTGTATCTGGTATAATGGTCTGTCACCACCAGCACATTACTGATCCCGCCTTCATCTGGTTCAATGCACAGAAAATCTATACAGACCAGTTCCATGGGTTCACTACTTTCCATTTGACCCAATGAGGAAGCTCTGGTCAGCAGAGTCTTTCTCTGAATGCAACAAAGACATGTACGACAATAATCCTCAACATCTTGCTTCATGCATGGCCAGTAGAACCTGTCTCACACCAGACCCATAGTTCTAGCATAACCAAGATGACCATGTTCATCATGCAATGACCAGAGTACTACTTCTCTATACTTCTGAGGAAGCAACAATTGCCATTTTCACTGCTGAGTGCACTTGGAGATCTCCTATACACTAGTCCATTCTGTATCTGGAGTCTGTCCCATTCTTTGGCCAAAAGACTTGCCAGAGGGTGAATATCCATGCAAAGCATATTAACTTGTTTCTTCTCTAAAGCAGCTACCACCAGCTGACCTAAGGGGTCTTCTCTTTGATCTTTCCTGAGGTCACTGTTACTCAAAGCTGGTAGCAATGAAGCCTGTAAAGTGACCAGATTACAGTAAGCTTGGGGTATGCTTGCTGCAGACAGACCCAACTTCTGGGCCCAACATTCCATGTGTTGATAGCATATTGCAGTCTGACACATAGCTCTCACCCCTGGTACTGGAATTTCCACCCACTCATCATTGGGGTGTAAATCTCCCTGAGGTCTTCTGGACAGACCATCAGCATCTCCATTTTTGTGTCCTGGGTGATATTTCAAACTGAAATTATAGTTGCATAGAGCTGCCATCCATCTGTGGCCAGTAGCATCTAGCTTTGCAGTGGTCTGGATGTATGTCAGAGGATTGTTGTCAGTCTGCACTTCAAATTCAGCCCCATAGAGATAGTCATGCAGCTTGTATATTACCACCCACTTTAAGGCCAGGAATTGCAACTTGTGTGCAGGGTAGTTTCTTTTTGTGGGGGATAAACTCCGATTGATAAATGCCACAGGTCTCATCTTCTTGTCATACTTCTGGTAAAGGACTCCTAAGCATACCTCTCAACCTGGAAACATCAAAATTCTGGACAAGGCACATGAAAAATAGGTACAAATCTGTATGCTGATTAATATCTAATTTGCATACATAATTACATAACCCCACCCACTCCAATGGAATTGTGGGATACCAACTTTCAAATGCAAACCAAAGAACAGACAACCAAAATATGGCACCAGAGTCCCCCTGCAGCCATTCTAATGTCCCATTACCTGGCTATTTCACCCCATTTACCATAAACACTAATGTATGCATACTGCTTTACTTCTACAATGGTTATTTGGATTTTATTTTTACATTTTACAGCACAACAATGCAGAAACACTAATAGACATCATCTGGTAAACAAAGCAATACTGTCTCACAATGAAAATAGGCTTGGCATTAAAACTTCTCTGCCCTTGAAACTCACATTCATTGAAACAGCATTGAAGAACACATGACTAAGAGTTTTACACTATACACCCTCAGATACTAAAGTTAGGAACAAAATGATTTGCAAATGAATGACACGAATATTTAGCCTATCACTAACCACCAAGACACAGCCTTACTACTTCATACACAACTGATATTTCCTATCCCTAAAGTCTCCACACTTTCCTCTGCAGCAGACTACAGGACTGTTATGAGTCTCTGCTATAACAAAATACTTGAAAAGCTAGCTTATAATCAGATTTAGTTATTTATTTAACTTTGTTAACCCGGGTAGAAAACTGATCACACATGATCAATTTCAGTCTCCACCCAGGAAAGCATTAAAATGTAAGAATTGCTGAGATACTTTTTTGAGACTGTATAGGAATTCTTTACTGTAATATAGATAAATGTTTACATATGCAATTTCTGCGCTGTCATAAGATGAGCATGTTTATAAAATATGCATTGTATTGTTACACAAAGTTATACACAAATTAATTTATTTTTAGCAGATGGTTATAGAGATGGTTGAGACTGCTTACAATGAAGATCTAGATTACATCCAGATATATGACATTTTCTCTGACATGCATCATAGCTTTCATCCAAGCTGTAGAACTTATACAGACTACTTATAGTCTTGCTGCCAGCATGATGGGGCCCAAATTGTAGCTCATAAGGATTCCAGTTATTTGTAATCCACAAAGCATTTGGGGGGATCCACAATCTTATAAAAATATAAAATGATGGTCAACGTCTCTCACCACTCTATCCAGAATATCCTAGTGACCAGGCACCATGGTTCCTCTGATGAGAAAAGTAGAAAAAGCACCTGCCAGAACTCTGGTAATCATCTATGGCTTCTCTGTACTAGGCCCAAAGGAACTCCTTTCTTGCTGAATCATATGCAGGTGTGGAACTACTGATTTCAGACTTCTCTCCTGATTCCACAAAATACCATCATCCAGGATTTCAGCAGAAGACAGACACAATCTGCTACTTCACTTCCCTGTCCCCAAAGCACCAGAAAAAAATCCAGTCATGCTGCAAGGCCCTTTTTTCCTTCAGCTCCCTGTTTCAGTCTTCTCTCCTTCAGCTAGTCTTCCAGTCTCCCCTTTCACTTTCAAAATTGTCTTTTATATTCCTGAAAACAGCTCCACCTTGTGGTGTAATGAAAAACTACAGTCTATTACTTCTACAATGAAATACAGTGGGAGGTACATATACAATAGACAATTGCAAGGAAAGGGGGAGGGAGAGACTTTGGAAATCAGATAATCATATGAGGTGGAGAACAGAGACACAGCCATATAAAACAATTAAAGCAGAAGTGGGAAATTTTCAAGGAACAAGCAGGCTAGCTACAGATACTAGAAATCAAATAAAGGCAATATTTCATCTCTTTCAAAAACTTTAGGTTAATGTCTTAGTGGGGGATGGGTCTGACACAAAATGCAATCAGGTAAATGATAAGCAGAATATAAAAGCACCGAAGCACAAACTGGAGCAGAGACAATTCTCTCACTGTTGAACTTCTACTAGTTTAAAGTTCATGTCTAAATGTGCAAAATTACCTTTGTTTTTTGTACAAAAAAAGTTTTCGCACTGCACCCATGTCTTATAAAATAGTTTTTAAAAAACTGCTTCCAAATGTGGAACACTAAATATAGTAAGCTGTGCTTACAGCATTAATACTCATAGGAAGGCAGGGAGCGATGACATCATTCTGGGTTCCAGCTCTAATGCTACTGCATTAGTGTAAGTAAATAATTGTAAATTAGGGATGCAACTGCCAAACTGTTAAATTAAAGTTTGACAGAAAACTATATCATGATTTTTTGCCAAACTTAATTTAACAGTTACATCACTAATTTACAGTTACTTACCTACACTAATATAGCAAAAAATTAAGGCCCCTAGACTTTGTATTTCTGATACTCTTTGACTTATGAATATGTAGGAGAGTCATAAGTGTGGGGTTTGTGGATGCCTTATAAGGCAGTCATAGATCACCCTTCAGCAATCTGTAGGAGACTGAGTAAAGGGAAAGAGCTTTAAGGTGCTCTACACAAGGCAGGTTTGTTACACCTTGTATTTGTTGCTGCATATGCCTGGTCGGGTACATACCAAAGGGAGCATTGTACTGCATAATTGGTCTGATAAGGGTGGAGTACAGTGAGATAACGACTTCTTTGGACCTATATGCCATGTGCTTATTTATAAGTTGTGCAATATAAAAATATTTCCTTACCATCCTGGACCATCATTGTCATTGCCATCATTCCACTGTCCTCTCTGGACTTTGGAGTAATCCACTGGCAGAGTCTGAGCTTGAGTCCTGGACTCTGTAACATGACAGTAACACAGATCTGTCACATTGTATTAACAAGCAATGACACTGCTGCCAGATAATGTTACAATCTATGCTAATATATGAGTTTCAACGTGTGCAGTATGGAATTACCCTTGCATGGGTGTGTACATATTTTGAGTGGTATCCCATCTGTATTTCTGATGTAATAATGTGAAATGCATGCAACCCTAACACAATATGCATTTTACTGTTCTGTCTGGTAAAGTATTAATGACAGCACATGTACAAGACAGCTGTGTAAGCATCTCAACAGGCATCAAAGTTTAAGAATAGATCTGACAACATCTCAGTAAAATTCGGGAATAACACACATGGCATGCTGCAGCTGAGAGTATATGGTCTGCCAAGGGCACAGCTGTATTGGACACCCAGTCTCCACTATGTGTGCAACCAATTTATCAGATGTGTAACAGGAGAGAGCAAATGAGACATCATGCAACATGTCAATACATCAACAACAAGTACATTGATATGGATACATGTGTTATGTTATAGCAAACCTAACAGCATTGACCCATATGGATGAGTAATACAATTACGAGTGAGGCTGTGACATTGTAGACTCCATTGGCATCATGGGGAGGGGGGATTGACATAATGGTTAAGGTCTTTACCTCACAGATACAAAATACAGACACAAGGTACAGGATTTGATTCTCACCTTTGGTCAATGTCTAGTCATTGGCTAGGTGTGTAATAGCCTGCAGACCGATTGCCTAGTATTTTCCTATGAACAAGGGCGTATGCAACATTAATTTTCATAAAAGGATGAGATGTGCAGAGTGAGTGTAACAACCAAAGTGGAAAACAGTCCTTTACTGTGAAATACTGGACAGAAAGATCCTGTGGGACTGTAGGAGTAATAATAGAATAATGTGCACATTCCTCATTGACAATTGATTGTCAATCATCATCATCATCATCATTCATTGGCAATACATTGTGCAGCTCACACGGGACTACTACCCAAAGGAGTAAAGCATTATCATGCCTAATACTAGATATGAAGCCATACAGTGCAAATTATGAGATAGACAAGAGAAGTGCCAATAGACTGCCATTTGAATAGCACATTCCTCCAAATAACTTGTGATGTCAATAATATAATAGCTTATAATAATGTGAGTGGCATGTAAACCATGTGGTAAGTCACATTTTTGGATGTGTGTTATTAAGCCATGGTCTACATGTAAAAGTTGCATGAAAGCAAAGCAATATGTATGCAAAGTAGTGAAGTGCTGCATTATGGGTAATACAAAAATCCTGATCGCATCTTAAGATTGCAATGCAAGTGGAATGTATGGGTCAGATCTCTACACATTGTCTAGATAATACGTAACATAAATATGTTCAGCTGTATGTACCTATATATTTAATTGAAACCACAGTGGGACCATAGGATCATAGGATCACAGGAGGTTACTAGGCTAATGGCCCTGGGGCCCTTACAAGCCTAGCCAAGAGTTTATCCTGAAAAAGAAACCTCTGTCAGCACCCGTAACCCCAGTCAACAAAGGATACATGTGGAACCCTGGGTACAAATTTGTGGTTTTCCATCCACTCATCAAGGTTGCTCTTGAAGAGGGTCAGTGAGGTACTCTGTTTGATGTGTATGGGAAGTCTATTCCAGAGATGAGGCAGCCTTTGGGATGCAAACTGGTCTCTCCAGCAGGTTTTCTTGATGTTGCATATTAGGCTCAGACCTTTTAAGTGGGTAATGCATGAGGAGTTAGTCTTATGGATATGGAGCATCTCTAGTAGGGAAGGGTCTGAGATTGCATTGTAGGCGAGACCCAGATCACCTCTGAGCAATCTGTAAAATACCAAGTAGAGTGATAGTGATTTGAGCGTGTCCACATAGGACAGGTGTTGAAGGCCATGGATTCTCTTTGTGAGGTATTTATGTTGCCTTGTGGTAATCAGTAGGTCACGTGTTTCTGCCGAATGGTATGATGATACTTTTTTTGCATTTAGCTTGAGCCCATGACTTCAGCACAAGTCATTAGTTGCTGTGAGACCCTCTTGCAGTATGTTAACATAATTTGAGGAGTTAATGACAGTACCCAACTTACAGCTGTCTGCAAACTTGGTCAGCTACAGGCATTTTGTCTTTGCCTGGACCACTGAGAAGTAGATGCCAAACAATAGGGGTCCCAGGACAAATCCCTGGGGAACTCCACTAGTGACAGGTCTGCTATCTGGGGTGGATGGGCCTATTTTGACCTTGAGGGTCCTGTAGGTGAGCCAGTTAGCCACCCACCTGATGAGACAGGGATTTATGCCAAGTTGTATTAGCTTTTCAATGATGCCTGAGTGGGGATTGTCTCAAAGGCCTTGGCCAAGTCAAGGTAAGCTGCGTGTACTGACATTCCCTTGATCCAGGGCCTTGGTGACAGTCTCAAAATCAGTCAGGTTGAACAGGCAAGATCTTCCCTTGACGAATCCAAACTGGGTGGGATCAAGTGCTTGGAGATTGCCTATGTCTTTGTTTATGAGATCCATAATAATATGCTCCATGACTTTACAGATCAGACTTGTCAAGCTAATGAGGCAATAGTTTCCCAGGTCAGTAGTGGCACCACCTTTGTGCAATGGGCTAACAATGGCAGTTATCCACTCTGCTGGAATGAAGCCTGTACTTAGGCTGTGGTTGAATAGGGTGCTCAATGGCAAAGACAGTTCTTGCTGGAGATGATGCAGAATACAGCCTGGGATACTATCAGGTCCCATGGAAGCTGTGTTCTTTGCCTTGGACAGGGTCTTTAACACTTGATCTGCAGAGGTGTGAGGTGCAGGACAAGTATCAGCAATGTTGAAAGGGCCTTTGTGGGGACAGGGGGTGACATTTGTGATGAACCTATCTGCTAGCAGGTTGGCTAAGTCAACAGGATCAGTGTAAGTGATACTGTTAAGTATTAATTCGGAACAAACCTGGGCTTTGCCGTAGAGGTTTCTGACATAACTGAAGAAGGCTTTGTGGTTTCTCTTTGTTTCAGAGGCTAGTTTCAATTCATAATTGGCTTTGGAGATTTTCACTAGTGATCTAATTTGCTTGTTGAGGCTAAGGAGGGAGTTTTTCCCATTTGGAATTTGTTTCTTTTTTCCCTTGGACAACAGTTTCTTCCTTTTGTTGTAAAGCCTGTTGATAGAGTATGTCCACCAAACAAGTTTATGTTTCCTTGAGGAGCAGGTTTTAGTTCTGTTGGGTATGGCTGAGTCCATACAGTTGTAGAGGTGCTTGTATACTGCACTGGCATACTGTTCAGCATAGTTGTCTGCATCCTCTGAGGGGGTACGGTGGTGTGATGCTACAGATACCCTCCCTTAGGAGGCTGTAGTCAGCTTTTCAGAAGTTTTTTTAGCTTGAGTACTGCTGGGGAGGGTTGGGTGGGATAGAAACTTTGAATGAGACAGTCCAATGATCTGATCTCACCAGGGAAGAACATACTGTGGGAGAGGAGCAGTGGTCACCCATGTTTGTGAGAATGAAGTCCAGAATATGACATATATGTGATGTCGTATGATGAAACACCACGGGCAGGTTACATATCATAAATGTGTTTATCAGCATGAAACAGTGTATGCAGGGCAGATTGTCATACTTGGATATACACCAGCAGTGTACCTTAATACAGTTATTTGCAAAAATATATGCAATGCTGATAAGTATCATAAGAAACATACAGTTGCACCTAAGTCTGTGTGTAAGAAAAGCTGAACCCAAACACAACACAGTGATGTACTTCTGTTACAACTCCTGCTAAAGTGAGGTGACAGACACACAGTTAACAGCTGAACAAGCAAGATGCACACACCATAAAGTTAACAAAGTCTCACTAACATACCTATACGCTGTTTACAATGTCTGTTGCTAAACCAGTGACACCACTGTCAGCAGCAAATACCAACCCAGCAAACATACACAACTTATATGGAACACCAATGCAACTACACTCCAAAGAGAGGTATAACACAAGTTGTCATCAATATTGTGTCAGTAAAGTTAGTCTTAAATTACAGCAAACAGTTAATTATCAGCAAACTATGACCTGCAGTGGAAAATATAAGAATGGAGTCAGCATGGGCATTACACACTATAACAACAGTTTGGATATATATTCCATCATGGGAAATGTGAATAAACAATTGCAGTTACTAAAGTCAACTGCATAAATATTCCTATATGGAAGCATTGTAAGCTTGAAAGCCCATTAAAATTGAAGGAACAGCCACAGCAGCAAAAAAAAAAAATAATAATAATAATAATACATAATCCATATATACCTCTTTTCCATCTGTGCTCCTCTATTTGGGGTATGTATTCAATGGACACAGTATGGTTGCACCCTTTATCCTCAGCACTTGTAAGAATATACAATGAGTTGAAAGATATTTCAAAAACTGCAATGTATGTGTCTTGTGCAATTGTACATCAAATTTAATCAGGAATTGAATAATGACATCAGTTCAAAAATGTATCTAATAATATGAAATGCAAAGATTTGGTTGTAGTACATGGACATGTACCATAACCACATAGAGGTAGTTAGATGTGCCCGTGCAAAACTATCTTGTACACAAGTATTCCTGACAACAACCTAGAGGATGCTAGCATCAAACCTACAAGAGCACCTGATGTCTACACAAGGGTCCAGTACCCTACCTGCCTAGCTACATGCACTATGCTAAAGTAAAATGTAGAATGAGGTCCTGTAATTCTGCCAAGTATAGGCCAGAGCTTTACACATATATCCCATACTATAATGTCACAGGTATTTATTTTAACTCAGAAAAATGAGCAATAATGAAAGCATGGCAAGTACAATGTAAAGATGTCCTGCCATATGATTTGAAAGGTGATCTTATCATCATCATGTAAAGTGGATTGTGTCACAAAACAGTTCTAATGGCATATCTACAGCACTAAGCAGGTATTTGAATGTATAAAATGTATCATGTACACCATATTCATCTATGTGGACAGTAAAGACTGTGACATAATTAACCGCATTGGTAATTAAATCGCATATATATATATATATATATATATATATATATATATATATATATATATATATATATTGTTAGATTGAATTTACACTTACCTGAATGTAAAAACATTGAGATGAATCAAAAACTGAAGGAATGAACCAGCAATAGTTTTAACAGGGAAATTAACCACTTGCCACCGGGACACAAAAAAAGAAAACAACGGAAGCAAACTAAACCCATGCAAGTGGGAGGCTGCACCCCCCCCCCCCAACTAAATATAGCAACTCCGAGATTGCAGTATACTGGGAAAAAGGGCAAAGTTCACCCTGGTGGCCAACTGGCTAGTTTCCCTGTTAAAACTGCGGGTGGTTAGTTGCTTCGGTTTATTAAGTTTTTGGTGGAGTCTTCAAGATGTTTTGATGTTCAGGTAAGTGTAAGTAGAGCTATATATATGTATATATATATATATAGATATATATATATAAATATATATATATATATATATATATATATATATATATATATATATATACAGATACATATACATTATTTATTTATTTATTTATTTATTTCCAGTTTGATAACCGGGGAGGTCCACTGGGCCGTTTTCAGTGGAGGCCCGGGGAGAAAAGCTCCGTATTACATACAATAGAACATATATAGAGTTTTACATTTAGGTCTGGAGAGAAAAGCTCCTTATTACATACAGTTAAAACAAACATACATTTAAGTAATTATACATACAATTATAAAATGTTTTAGAAAAGAAAGTATGATTATATTTGGTGTTGTACCAATTAGAAGGGGAGCACAAAGAAATGGAGAAAAAATAGGGAGGAAAGAAACAGAGCGAAGGGAGACAGAGCTATGTACAGTATTTACGTCTGGACATTCTTTAGATTTCAGACCATGGAAGTTGTGGGGAAGAAAAAAAAAGAAAAAAAATAGCCAGTGCATGAGGGAGTAAATGTATAAGTGATATTAAGAGGGGTTAGGTAGGAAGCAGAAAGTAAGGAAGAAAAAGTAGCGAAAAAAGTAACAGAGAGAGGGGGGGGAGAGAGCCATGTACAATATTTACATTTGGGCATTCTTTAGATTTCTGACCAGGCAGGTGTAGGGAAAGAAAAGAAAAACAAATAGCATGAGCATGAGAGAGTGAATGTATAAGTGATATTAGAAGGAGTTAGGTAGGAAGAGTCCAATTGCATTTCCAGTTTTGGGAGAGGTGGGAGTGGAGCAGGGATTTGAAGAGTTCTAAGCTTGAAGTGATTCTTAGCAAGGGAGGGAGGGAGTTCCATTTTTTGGCTAGAGAATAGGAAAGGAGAAACTGGCCAGGGGGACGTTTTGGTTTATATACAGAAAGAAGATTTTGTTGGGCAGATCTAAGGGGTCTGTTTGGAGTGTAGAATTGTAAGATATTAGCAAGACCAGGGCATGCAGTAGGTTTAAAGATTATTTTGTGGGCTGTAGTAAGCTGTAGGTAGACAAGGTGGTTAGGAAGCTCAAGCCACTTTAGCATATTGAGAGAGGTGCAATGATGGGAGGAGTGTTTAGATTTAGTAGCAAATTTAGCAATTTTGTTGTAGCAGCTTTCTAGTTTTGAGGAGATGGCAATAGAAAGATTGATTAGAAGTGGAGTACCGTACAATAGTGAAGGGAGTAAATAAGTAGAAGCTAGAGTTTGCCTTGTAGATGGAGAGAGAAAGTGAGCATTTCTATATAACATACCTAGCTTCTGATGTTTTTTTTTTTATGTTAAGTTGGACGTGTGTATCGAATTTCAGGTGTTCATCGATAGTGACCCCAAGAAGTTTAGCAAAGGGGACAACTTCTATAGAGGAGTTGGTGTGGCTGAAGATATTGAAGGATTGCTTGTCAAGTGTGACAGTTTTTGAGGGAGAGAAGAGAAGGATTTTGGATTTATTGGCATTAAGTGAGAGATGGTTTTGAAGCATCCAGTGCTCGGCAGTTGTAAAGGCCAATTGGGTTTTTGCCTGGAGCTCAGTGAGACTAGGAGAAGAGCAGACTAAAGTGGAGTCATCTGCATATTGCACTATTTTAGTGTTAGGAATGGCAGTGTGAAAGTCATTGACAAATATATTAAAGAGCATAGGTCCTAGTATGGACCCCTGTGGAACCCCGGTGGGGGTAGGAAGGAAAGTAGAGATTTGACATTTCACAGCCTGGGATCTGTTAGAGAGATAACTGTGGAACCAGTTAAAGCAATTTTGAGAGAGATTAAGGTTAGAGAGATGATTCAGAAGGTGGGTATGGGAGATGGTATCAAATGCTTTGGATAGATCAAGGGCGACAGTGGAAACAATATCTCCAGAGTCACGAGCAAGGTTTATTATGTCTAAGAAAGAGAGGAGAGCAGTTATAGTACTATGTCCAGGACTGAAGCCATGTTGGGTAGGGGTAAGAAGTTGATTATTTACGAGGAAGGGCATGAGTTGGAGATGGATGCATTTTTCAAGGATCTTTGAGATTGGTGAAAGAATGGCTATGGGTTGAAAGTTGGAGATGTTATTATTTTTGCCTCCTTTGTGGAGGGGCAGAATATAGGCTGCCCGCCACAGTTTGGGGACATACGATTCCTGTATGGATCTGTTGATGAGAATGCTGATGGGAATGGCAATACCATCTGCGGCAAGCTTTAGAAAGACTGAGGGAATATTGCCAGGGGCGTTGGAGCATGGCTTAAGTTTAGAGAGTAGCTTTTTGATGTAGGAGGTTGAGATGGGTTTTAGATAAAAAGTTGGTGGAGGATCGGGAGTGGGGGGTTTATGAGAAGGAGGGGCAGTAGGATTGAGAGGAAGGGAGGAGACCTGGTTGGGGAAGGTCTTAGTGAGTTCAGCTATAGAGTTAGTAAAAAAGGAGTTGAAGAGGGTAGCAATTTCTGTATCAGTTTTTTTGTTGTCAGGGCAGGGATTCATTTTGTTACCTGGATGCAGAAGAGAGTTAATGGAGTTCCAGAATTGTTTGGGATTTTTGGAGTGTGTAGACTGAAGTTTAATAAAATATGATTTTTTGTCTTTTGTAACAAGCTTTTTGGTTAAGTTACGGAGTTATTTATATTTTTGGAAGGTAACAGGGTGTTTATTTTTGTTATAAACTTTCCAGGTTTTATCCCTTTGTAGCATGAGTGTTTTGGTGTCTTTAGTTAGCCATGGTGTGGAGTTGGATTTTATTTGTTTTATTCTAGGTGGGGCTTGACTATTTAGGATGCTCAGGAAGGTTGTATTGAAGGAATCTATGGCTTTGTCTAGAGGAAGAGTTTTTAGGTTGTCCCAGTTTGTTAGTTTTAGGGTTTCAGAGAATAAACAAGGGTTAAAATTTGTAAGATTACGAGTATGGGTATATTGGTGTTGGTGAGGAGAGGAGTGGGTAGTTCGGTGAATGATAGCAGGGAGATGATCACTTATGGTGTCTGGTAATAAACCAGAGTATGAGATGTTATTTGAGTGGGAGACTAAGATCCAGTCCAGAGTGGACCCTGGGGGGATTGTTACGATTAGGTCTGGTAATATCATTTATTAGTTGAGTGAAATTAAGAAGATTGATAGATAGGGAGGGATTGTTGCTGTTGATTCTATTCCAGTCAATATTCACATCACCTAATATGTATGTTTCAAGTTTAATGTTAGCAGGGGCCTGTGGAAGGATGTTTTCTAGAGTGGTAGTATTGTTTCCAGGGGGGATATAGATGGCCATGACACAAATACTTTTATAGTTATTCAGTTTAAGAATTCCTATGACTAGTTCAGCATTGCTGAACTGAGGAATAGGGTTTTGGTAGGGAGAGATATTCAGTAGGCTAGTATAGATTAAGGCTACTCCTCCTCCTTTTTTATTTTGGCGGTCACATCTGAGTGCTTGAAAGCCATGGGGAAAAATCTCAGAGTCAGTAATGTGGGGTTGTAACCATGTCTCTGAGACTGCTACTATATCAGGAGTAGTATGAAATAGCCAAACATGAAAGAGTACTATTTTGTTTTTTACACTTTGGGTGTTAATGGTAACTATCAAAAAGACAAAATCCACCCACAAGGGCCGAAACTAGTGAATTGCAAACCACCACAAAGCACAATCTCACTTCCAATACGGCAGCGTTTGTAGATACTGACACCAATTACACTCCTTTACAAATAAAGCAGAATAAGTTTATTGTAACAGTTTTCTTAACAAAATCCAGTCCACGACTAAGCGCTTTCGCCAACAATCTGGCTTCTTCAGAGTCGTTTGTTGCAACATTGCCCACCAATATATATCCCCCACAAACAAATTCCATTGGTTAAAACTAAATGCCACCCATCAATTGATTAAAAAACTTGATTAATGTGAAAATATACATATCCTTATTCATCTACTAAAACATTGATATATGTGTGTGTGTACAATACATACTTATTAAACCTGCAATTAAATTTCAATAATTCATACAATATAACAATACATCAAAGATAAATGCAAAAACAATTTACCTTAAATATATAAATTCACTGTTAAAACATATAAAAAATTACCTACACAACCTCTAAAAACAAGTTTGAAACATCAAATCTGCTGGGACCTAAGCTTTAAAATAGGTTTAAGTGAAATGTAGTCATTCAGGCCAGGTGATCTACAGGCATCTAATCTTATCTGCCATTCTGCCTCCAGTGCTCCTACCTTGTTTGGTACATCACCTCCTTCACCATAATCCAACACCCGCCCTATGACAAAAAATGTAAACTTTTTGAAATCCACACACCTCCTACTATGCAAATAAAGTGCATTGTGCATATCTTTCTTTTTGATGGACCTAGTGTGTTCTGCAATCCTGTCACGTAACCTCCTTATAGTTTTACCTACATAATACACCTCACACGATGTACAGGTTGCCAAATAAACTATATTCTTTGTGATACAATTACACTGTCCAGGACATGGGATTGTATATTTATAACCTTCCACACAGACATATGTGCCCTCATTGATATATCTGCACCATCTGCAAAATCCACACTTTTTCATAACAGACCTATACCTGTTTTTGTTTTTCCTTTCCAAAATACCCTTCAAATTTTCACCTCTACTATACACAATCACTGGCTCCAAACCCAAAATGCTCTTACTCTCATCACTTAAAACAAAATTCCATGCAGCTTTCATTATATTAGTCAACTCATGCGTCTTGTGGTTGTATTGTAATACACATCTTAAATCAACACATTTTTCCTTTTGTTGTTCCTTGATTAACTCAATCCCATTGCGCAAGATAGGTGCATATCTACCACCCCTTTCCCTTATCACATCCCTCCTCACGCTAAGGAGTAACTTCAATGGATATCCTCTATCTAGGAACATCCCTATTAATTTGAACACCTCTTCTCTGAATGTAACATCATTACTCACCAACCTTGATGTTCTTATCATTTGCCCCTTGATTACTCCCTTACGCTGATGAAAGGGGTGACAACTACTAAAATGTAATAATGAATTGGAGTAATTCTCCTTCCTATAGATGTTACTCTCAAAGCCTCCATTAATCTTACCAATTGTCAAATCTAAAAAGTTGATCCTTTCCTCATGCCATTGAAATGTGAATTTCAAAAATTCAGTTGTTCCATTCAAAAACCTAACAAAATCAATGGCCGATTGCTCATCCCCCTTCCATAAAATCAAGATGTCATCCAAAAATCTGTTGTACATTATTATACTGTCTTCATAATTCTTGGATGAAAAAATGTGTGTTCTCTCCCATGTCAATAAAACTGCGTTTGCAAACACTGGAGCACACCTTGCACCCATGGCAACTCCTGACACTTGCTGGAATAGCTCACCCTCAAATAAAATGAAGTTGTTTTTCAAAACAAGCTCCATCAAACTACGCAAAAAGTTAGCTTTTGTCCCTTCTATCAAACCACTCTCAGTCATAGCCTCATAAAACATTTCTAGTCCCTGCTCGTGTGGAATGACAGAAAATAAATTCACAACATCAATTGTGAGAAATCCAAAAGTAGTGTTCCCTGTCTCCAGTTTCCTCAATCTGTCAAGACAATGCCATGAATCTCTCACAATATGTTGAGCTGCACTAACCACAGCTTTGACTGATACATCTATATATGCTGCTAGGGTTTCTGTTTTCGAACCCCTTACCGACACAATGGGTCTAAACTGCAGTTTGTCTGCTCCTTTGTGCACCTTTGGTATACCAAACAAGTTAGGCAATCTAGGAAACTCCACGTGTAAATAATTATATTCTATCTCATTAATATATCCTTGAAATAATGCATCGTGCAAATATAAATCAATTTTGTAATATGCTCTGTTAATCTCACCCCTAGAGACAGTGGCATATGTATCGTCACCATTCAAAATGGCAGAAATCTCTGAGATGTAGTCAGTGTTGGACATCACTACCATCCCTCCCCCTTTATCTGGCTTCATAAATCTATAATGCCCAGATTTCTTAAGACAATCCAACAATTCTCTTTCTTGAGGTAATAGGTTGTCGTTTACAAAATTGCCATTAATTAAACTCTTCCGTATTTGTACTTCCACTAATTTTTCAAAACTTACTATCTCAGAATTAAAAGGGGGGATAAATGTACTTTTTCTTTTAAAACTACTTGTGTTACTACAAGCATTCTTATTAACATCCCAGACTAACCTTTCCTCATTTGTAAACAACATTTTCAAGTGCATTTGTCTGGTGAATAATTTAAAGTCCATCAAAACATGAGCTATATCAAGTTTGAACATAGGTACAAAACTTACACCCTTACAAAAAAGGTCGAAATGTGTTTCACCTATAACCAGTTCAGTGTAATTGTAAATACAGAAACCTTTTTTCTTTAGCAGCTGATAATTTGTACTTTCAACAATTACCATGTCATTGCCATTCTCCAGAGATACAGTTGCATTATCAACAATTGTATTACCAACACATTTCTCATCATAATTATCATCAGATGACATATCTAAAACATCTCCACTTTTAATTTCAAAACATTCATTAATATCAGAATAATTAGAAACTTCCTTTTCCACATCACCAAAACCATCAATGACTTCACATGTAATATTGTTAACTGTCCCAGCATTTGTGTTCAGACAAACATTTAATATCTCCCTCTTCTGTTCATCCTCCCCCCCCGGGTATGATGTTGTACTTCCCCCACAGTCATACCCCTGTTTCTCAATCTCTCCGATCTTCGGGGACCATTCTCGGTTTCTGAAAAACTGTCATTATCAACAAACTCTTCATGAAAGTCTAAATTACCCACATCGTTTTCCGTGTTGTTCACTTCCATCCTAAAAACACGCGGCTTAAGTCCCGGGGGATAGGCACAGTTGTTCTTATAGTCTACAGTATCTCTTTCAAGTTTCTTCTTTTTTGTAGCTGATGTTTTAACAACAATAGATTCTACATTCTTAATTGCCCTTTCAAAATTACCACGAGACTGTGTAAATAACAAATCTGTCGTAATACTCACATGTAAACGACTGATTTTGTCCTTAAGTTTAGCAAGTTTTACCTCGTTGTTCCGGATAATAATATCAAGCATGTCCAATCCCGTTTTGTTGAATAGGGTAGTTAACTCACGAAATGCCACGGAACCTTCCTCAATCCCCATGGGTCTCTTCCATATACGAAGACCCATGGGTACTTGATTCAATTCTTTAGATTGTTTAAGAAAAGAACTATCCAACTGGATAGCTCGAAATTTAGTGCATAACTTTTCATATTGAAAGATTTGCTCCTTCAGGCAAGGAAGCGACGTCGCTCTATCGTTGACACCAACTGCTTCACCAAGAGCTGGTGCCTGAAACCAGGAAGTGAGGTCAAAACGTTCTTCCTGCGTTCTCCTGCTCGGGACCTCACCAGTGTTCACAGCATTCATACTCCGTTGTTGAACGCCAGCTACATTCGCATATGAGTTGGTCCTAGTACCCTGCCCAGATGGAATCGAACCAAGTGGTGAATGCAAGGTGAAAAGCTGAACTTCAGAATCAGTCGGACTTACTGCTCCAACCCCTCCATCATTTTGATTATTGTCCACATTGTTGTCAGTGTATACTTTAATTAGTCTGTCAACCACGGTGGCTAACTCCTTTAATATAGCTTCCATGCTGCTAGTGCCACTAACGTCACCAAACTGAAAGTGAAATGTCCCAACGGTAACGTAAAACAATCAAAAAGACAAAATCCACCCACAAGGGCTGAAACTAGTGAATTGCAAACCACCGCAAAGCACAATCTCACTTCCAATACGCCAGCGCTTGTAGATACTGACACCAATTACACTCCTTTACAAATAAAGCAGCATAAGTTTATTGTAACAGTTTTCTTAACAAAATCCAGTCCACGACTAAGTGCTTTCGCCAACAATCTGGCTTCTTCAGAGTCGTTTGTTGCAACATTGCCCACCAATATATATCCCCCACAATCAAATTCCATTGGTTAAAACTAAATGCCACCCATCAATTGATTAAAAAACTTGATTAATGTGAAAATATACATATCCTTATTCATCTACTAAAACATTGATATATGTGTGTGTGTACAATACATACTTATTAAACCTGCAATTAAATTACAATAATTCATATAATATAACAATACATCATAGATAAATGCAAAAACAATTTACCTTAAATATATAAATTCACTGTTAAAACATATAAAAAATTACCTACACAACCTCTAAAAACAAGTTTGAAACATCAAATCTGCTGGGACCTAAGCTTTAAAATAGGTTTAAGTGAAATGTAGTCATTCAGGCCAGGTGATCTACAGGCATCTAATCTTATCTGCCATTCTGCCTCCAGTGCTCCTACCTTGTTTGGTACATCACCTCCTTCACCATAATCCAGCACCCGCCCTATGACAAAAAATGTAAACTTTTTGAAATCCACACACCTCCTACTATGCAAATAAAGTGCATTGTGCATATCTTTCTTTTTGATGGACCTAGTGTGTTCTGCAATCCTGTCACGTAACCTCCTTATAGTTTTACCTACATAATACGCCTCACACGATGTACAGGTTGCCAAATAAACTATATTCTTTGTGATACAATTACACTGTCCAGGACATGGGATTCTATATTTGTAACCTTCCACACAGACATATGTGCCCTCATTGATATATCTGCACCATCTGCAAAATCCACACTTTTTCATAACTTTTTCCTATTTCCTTTCCAAAATACCCTTCAAATTTTCACCTCTACTATACACAATCACTGGCTCCAAACCCAAAATGCTCTTACTCTCATCACTTAAAACAAAATTCCATGCAGCTTTCATTATATTAGTCAACTCATGTGTCTTGTGGTTGTATTGTAATACACATCTTAAATCAACACATTGTTGTTCCTTGATTAACTCAATCCCATTGCACAAGATAGGTGTAACTGTTACAATAAACTTATGCTGCTTTATTTGTAAAGGAGTGTAATTGGTGTCAGTATCTACAAACGCTGCCGTATTGGAAGTGAGATTGTGCTTTGCGGTGGTTTGCAATTCGTTAATGGTAACTAGCTTGAGGTATTTATGATTGGAAGTATTTGGAGAGATAGGGGGAGGGTAATTGCCATTAATCTTTAGTCCAGGGTTGGGGTGAATGTCTCCTGCTAGGACAAGGCAGCTAGAGGAAGAGAGAAGCCAGACCTCTGGTTTGTAACTTGTTGTTTGTGTGTAGAAAAGTATTACTTTTGGTGAAAGATGTTTAGTTGAATAGACAAGATGTTTTAGTTTAAAATAGTGAAGTGGGTTAGGTTGTATTAGCGAGGGGGATATGTTGTGAAAGTGGGAAGAAATGAAGTTGGGATGGTGGAGAGTAGTAGAGGTATGGGAGGAGAAAAAGGGGGGTAATTTGAAAGAGGAATAGGAGGTGGCATTGAAGGTAGTTGCTAGGAGAAGAATGCTTATAGAAGAGATAAGAAGTGTATGTGAGAGTGTATGAGTCATTCTTAACTAGGGTGGAGAAAATAAGGAGGAGGCAGTAGGATTATAGGTGAGAAATTATGTGAAAAGGGAACAGGGTTAAAGTTGAGAGTACAGGAAGGAGAAGGAGGATTAAGTGAAAAGGGAATAGGGTTATAGGAGAGAGCACAGGAAGGAGAAGGATGCAGATAGGGGAGGGATTGGTTAATTGGTTATTGATGGGAGGGGGAAGAGTAGTGATATGATTGGCTCAGAGGAAGGGGGGATCCAGGGTAGGAATAAATGTAGAGGTACTGGGGGTGGGTGAGATTTGGGGGTAGGGTAGGGAAGCGTAGAGGGGCAGACCTAAAGGACAGACACAGCAGCAGGATGGTGAGGAAAACAATCAGTAAAGTTGAGAGTAAGTATAAAGGAAGGTAAGCAGGATGTAGAGGAAGAGATGTGTAGATGTTAGTAATGTAAGTAGACAGGCTGTAGGATGAATGTTGTAGGATGAATACGGACTGGGATATGAGTGAAGAAGTGGCGAGTAACAGACTAAGGGATTATAAATCTATAGATGGAAAAATAGTGAGAGAAGTGTTAGAGACAGGTAAAGACTGCCATCTAGTGGAAAGAACAGACATAGCACAGAGTGGAGACCACAGGAGGAGATTGGAGGTAATAAGAAATTCAGAAAGGTTTGAAGAAAAATAGCTACAAAAAGACTAGGATAATCTGGGTGGGGGCTTCAGAGTAGAAAAAAGCAAAGTAGAGAAGAAGAAGAGCAAAGTAGAGGGGGGTATGTCTGCTGGTTGTTCTGGTAGGTTTAGACTACAGACCTAGCAAGTTATTCAACAAAATCATTAGAAAGAGGAGGGAGGTAGAACCTCGTTTGACATACACAGACATATACAATTACCCACATGCATGTAATTGAGTAGCTATATGTATACATATAAGTGTGTGTGTGTGTGTGTGTGTGTGTGTGTGTGTGTGTGTATTAAATATCTGTTAAAAAGCCTATAATGCTTACAGATTTTCACTTTATACAATCACTGTAAGTAATGAAGCTTTGCAGATGCCGATGAAATGCTTAGTCAATCACAGCCTGCATGGAGTAGTTGCTGTACAACACAGATGTTTATAAAGAAAGTGTGACATAACAAAGGGAGGTCATTAGACAATAAAATTATTACAAATGACTGACGTGGGGATAGAATCCACATACACCCAACAATCAACTTAGCAATGACTGGCTGTTTTGATTCTGTGACCTCTGTTGCTATACTGCATTTTCATGATTCCATAAAAGCAATTGCGTTAAGACAAGAGTAAATGTATATTCTATTTTGTTACAATGCCTTCCAACCTGCACTGTTCACTTATCTCGTATGAGTAAATAAGTTAGTGTGTGTTCATACTCATAGATATACATTTAACACTGAAGTTATGCAGTTGAGTGTATCTAAAATGGATGCAGTTAAAACTCAACAGTATTTTTACATTAATCTGAATAAAAAAGAATAGTCTTGGAATGTTGCAGAGAACATAGAAATGCCTTTTCATCCATGGCCTACTCGAGGTAAGCATTTATGCACAATGGCATTAGTACATGTCTACACATAAATTAAATGGAGCATCTGAACAGCCTACAATATCATAGTACATAAAATACTTCAGAAATGTATTGCACATGCAATAGAATACAAAATGCTTACAGGGGCTTAAACCTCCAGTCACATAGCTTCACACACTACTGGTATGGTAATCAATCAGTTGAACTACTCTATGTAAAAATATGAATGTGCCAGGAACACTGAGGAGGCACATATCATTACTACACAATAACTGTGTAGAGAAAAGGTGTTAGAATATGGAATATTTGACTTACTGTACGGATGTGGGGATATTTGACTTACTGTAAGGATGTGGGGATATTTGACTTACTGTAAGGATGTGGGGATATTTGCAAGCATCATCAATCTTCCCCAGCAGTTTCTTCTTTTCCCTATGATGAAGGTCATCATAAGAGTTGTAGACCTGCACGCCATTCCTGAGGATCCCAGTTAATCTGCAAAGCTCCCTGGTAGTCCAGTTCCACACGTTGATCTGGGAAAATTTCCTCTGGCATGCCTGCACCCTCAGTTTGTGTTGGATATACATGACCAACATCTGCATAGTCTCTTTGTCCATCCAGCTGGGCACTTGGAAATGCTGCAGTGACCTCTTGGTTAATATTTTACTCATAGTTGTTGAATATAAGTTGAAGAATGCCTTTTGAAAATTGCTTACTGAGGTACCACCCAGTCCGCAGACAGCAAGGGAATAATTTGTAAGTGTATCATTTTCACCTTTTAAAACTGGTGCAGTGAGGTTGGTAACAGCCTATTGGTAGGCATCAGGCACTTGCTCTACATGTACCCATGCACTGGTAACTATTTGGCATTTGTGCTGAGCATTGAGCACTTATGCTGAGCTATTGGTTAATGGACTGAGATTAAAGAACTTACATGGATGCTCACAGATGTGATTCCAAAAGATTATATGCTAATTAGGCTAATTAATTATGCATGGTGCAAATAGTACTTAATAGCTGTGTGCACTGAGATGCTCCTACTGTTAGGTATACTTGCTTGACTCAACATAACCATAAGGTAAATTTTCAGCTGCTTGTGTTTCTACATTCACAAATTGAGCCTATCATTATTCAGGAACAGTCAGGTTTTCCTGTGTGCACCATTTTATGTCATAGAACACAGAGATCATAGTTAGAAGCACATGAACATGTAATGAGATAAAGGGCACATTTTGGCCTCCTACCATATTTCTTGCATTCCTCAGTCAGCTGCAGATATGGACAGATTCTAACCATATCTGCTGGGAATACCACAATGGGTTATAGCATTGTCCACAAAGCCTACATATGAAATATCATTTGTGGATATTGCATATTGCTGAACCATTATATTGGATGCTTCTATTCCATTCAGCCTGCATCTCTCTGCATGTGGTTATATTATGACATCATTTTTTAGATGTAGATGTCCATTGATTCCTAATGTGCTGGTGTGCTGTTTTCCACAAATTACTCACTGTTTGGGTCACATGTTACTCTTCTATATATGCCCAACACATTACACAGTTCTGCACTTCTATATGACTTACTGTATTGTTGTCTGTTCCATATATTCAATGTGTGCAGCTGACATGATAGGGATATGGAGCTCTGCAGGAGAATGTAGGTATGTATACACCCACAAACCGTGTTGCCTAATTGATGGTGTATTAGTAACGTGAATTATACAATATAAATATAACATATTTATATATATTATATTTTATATTTATATAAATATACATATAAAATATTTAAAAAATGGCAGTGCCCTCTGTGGCTGCAGCTGCTTTGGCTCAACAGGGAAATGTGCACTGGCTGTCTTGTTTTATGTCTAAAACAACAAAAAAATCCAAAAATCAACGGAAAATACTGAAGGTAAACTGTTATAGTAGAGGGAAACTTCTGTTAGATCTTCAAGCTCGCAGTGCTGCAGGTTTGATGAGCTGTTGTCTGTGAGGCTTGTTAGGCCTACTACACTCTAGGAACTCCACAAACTTAGTCATGGTCCAAAATGTCATGCTCAAGCAAATCTGACTTATAAAACTTCTAAAATGAGGAGAAGAAGGAAAGATGTGAACGACTGAGGAAAAATGGAACTAGAGACGGAATATATGCCAGTCTAAACAACAGCCCACAGAGACCTACACTTCCATCTATGCTACTGGCCAATGTTCACTCCCTGGATAACAAGATGGACTACATAAGGCTAGAAACTACAAAAAGCAAGGTGAGAAACAGTTGTGTACTCATGGCCTCAGAGACATGGTTAAACTATAATATCAATGTTAATGCAGTGCAGTGCATGCGGAAGGGCTGACATTATTTAGAGTTGACAGGAATCAGATCCTCAGTGGTAAATTGTGGGGAAGACGTGTCTTTATCTATGCAAATAAAACAGTGTAAGAAACATCTCTGTGTGGAAGATTTTCAGTCCATATATTTCTAGTTAATTACTGTATATTAATCAGATCAGACAATAGTAGTAGAAGTAGCGAATGTAAACTCGTCAAGTCAAAACAAAGCAAAACAAAAGGTAATAATAGAAAATATATAATTGTACAGCATTACTAAGTATTCAAAAGTAATCCAAGCAAGGCAGGCAGTCTGTTTCCAGTCGAAAATCCTTTATGAAGTACACAGACAAGCGATCCAAGTAAAACAAAAATAGAGTAATAATTTCCTCACAAGCTTTCTAAATATATATATACTTTTTATCAGGCATGGGAGCGGTTTAGGTACACATGTTGAATTCACATCCCTTCCCCCATCAGTGTGACATTCGAGCTGGTCCTGCCCTACTTAGTAGCTGTCATAATAATATATAACCCTTATGCACTTTAAATAAAATTATATAATGATGTGGTAACTCTTATTTAACCAAATTATTAAGTAGATTATTAAGTATGTGATTTTATCCAAGACAATATACTACATGGCTGGAAATATATCAACCTTAGTTCATTTGGCAATCAAATATATATATATATATATATATATATATATATATATATATATATATATATATATATATATATATATATATATAAATATATGCATATACATTTTGCATGCAAAAATCAATTTCTATTTTCATAACCTATTGTTAACAAAGATCGTTTTCGTCCTTCTAGACTTCTTCAGGTCTGTGTACAAGAACCCTAAAAACCTATATAATTGTATAATTAGTTAGTATTGTTATTACACATCATTTTGAATAAAGTGGAAAAAAGAACCAGAAAAAATAAAAATAAGAAAAATGTATGTATGATGATGGAAACAAAATATACACTTAAATTTCAACTGATTTAAATGGTATTTAAAACCAATTTGTAGGAAAAAATAAAATAAAATACAATTAGTCATGTAAACAACGTGGCAATTTTCTAAGTTCCAGTGTACTTTTAATTGAACAGTAGTAGTTTAGTCCAGGCTTCCTAAAAGAGTTCAACTTTAATTGCCACATGAGTTCATGTTTCTCCAGAATATTCGGGATGTCTCCTTCAAGATCACCCATGTCTATGCGATCCAGGATCTGGAACTTAAAATCTGTGTGTCTTTTATGAAGAGAAAGGTATTTGGCTAGTGCATTATTTTTACATCCAGAGCGGATTTCTGACAGATGACATGAAATCCGATACTTGAGTTTATTTACATCTTGCCCACATAGAATGCATCACATTCATTGCATTGTGCCCTGTAAATTACTTTTTTAGTCTTACAGTCACCCCCTGCACTGGTTTTAATGATCTGCTTTAAATAAGGGCAATAGAAACTATCACCTTGCTGTATAAATATACAAAATGTACAATTAGTTTCACTTCTTTTAGTGCTTTTCTCACATGGTCTAGGTTTAAATTCATCAAAACTTCTAATGTTCTTGGCCTTCCTATAAACAAATTATGGGGCTTCACCTACAATGTTAATCAGAAAAGGGTTTCCTGTGACAATGTCCCAGTTTTCTTCAATAATATTTTTGATACTGTGATAGTCCAAAGTGTATGTCAGGATGCAGCTATTTTTGCATTTGTTATTCTTTGTGGAATTACTTAACATTTTTCTACTAGGGAGGTTGAGTGAAGGTGCTTCAGTCCTTTTCAGTTCTATAATGGGTTCCAGGATGTTTTTTAACATCTGACTTTCATAGCCTCTCACTAGAAAATCATTCTCTAAGTTGTTCAGGTTTCTCAAAAATGGTTCCATCTCTGTGGTAATTCAAGCTAATCTATAGCCTTGGGACTTCACTACATTATACTTGTTTTTTGTAGGATGTAGACTTTTACTGTGGAGTAATAAGTTAACCCTCGTTGGTTTTCTGAATAGATCAGTGGTGATTCTGTCATTGTTGGTGTCCTTGGAAATCTGCATATCTAAGAAAGTTGTTGAAGTACAGCTATGGGAAGAGGTAAACTTCAGGAAGGGGGTTGTTTGATTGAGGTAAGTGATAAAATCTCCAAGCTGCAAGGTGTCACCTTCCCACACAATAAAGACATCATCAATAAAACGTAAATAGCATATGATATGCTGCATGTAATCTGTGTTGTTTAACACAAAGTCCTCCTCCCATTTGCCCAGGGCTATGTTAGCTATGCTGGGAGCCATGGCAGCCCCCATTGCTATACCAGTTTTTTGTTTGTAGTGTTTGCCATTGAAAGTAAAGAAATTGAAGTCCAGTACAAGATTAATGAGCTTGCTTAACTTTTGCAGTTGTGCCTGTGTACCCTGATTATGTTTCTTAAAATACTCTATAGCTGCTGTTATACAGTAATTGTGAGGGAGCACTGTGTACAAGGATTCCACATCAATAGTTACCAAAATACTGTCAGCTTCCACTGTAATGTTTTTTATTTTCTTCAAAAAATCCATTGAATCTCTTATGCATGACTTATTCTTTTCTGCTAGAGGTTTCAGCAGGTAATCAAGGTAAATGGCTGTGGCTTCAGTAAGGGAACCTCCACTTGCTACCATCAATCTATAAGGTTGGTCTTGTGTGGCTTTGGTATTCCAAAAAAGTAAGGTAAACATTGGCATGGGGCTCCATAAATAATTATAAAGATTTTCAGTGATGTTTTTCTTCCCATAATGTGGTGAGATTAGTGTTCCATAAATCATATGCTCTTTTTATGTCATCCATGGTAAATAACTCATAAAATATGTTATCCTCTAGCATGTTCTTTATCTTTTGATTGTAGCTAGTGGTATCAGTCACAAGTATACCTCCTCCCTTGTCTGCCTTCATTACACGCTTGGATTTATCATTGTCTAGCTTAAGCAATGCTTTTCTTTCTCCCTGTGTTGTTATAACATTTTTTCTTAGGAGGTTTTCTAAGCAGTTTCCTGATAGCCATCTCACATTTCACTTTGAAAGCAGCTAGTGTTTGATGTAGTGGCAGACAATAGCTGCTAGGCCTTTTTATAGTTTCATCAATAGGCTTATTTTCAGTGTCATTACTTTTGCCATGAAACTGTACCCTTAAGTTAAGCTTCCTCACAAACATTTTAAGGTCTATCAGTACCTGAGCAACCTCACTCCTGCAGCTTGGTACAAAAGTAAGTCCTTTGGACAACACGCTTTTTTCCTCTTCAGTCAGTGCTTTAACAGAGTGGTTCTAGATAAATGGAGCACCTGTTATTGTGGTACCTGTTGTTGTTATTGTACCTGTTATTGTAGTTGGTTCTTCCGTCTGAGCCTGGGACCTGGGTTGTAGTCGGGGTTCCAGTCGGGATTGCCCAGGTATTGTATTTCCCTCACCCCTGTCCACTGTTTAGTTCTCCTGTCTCCCTGGGAGTTTGTCGATAGAGTATGAGACCTCTGGAATTCCTCCTCTGCTTTCTGGAATCTCGGTGGGTTTTAGTAGTATTCCTTGCTGTGGTTGTGGTATGGGGGACCTGGTAAGAGGGACAAGCTCTGGGGCTCTGGTGGTGGTCGTTGTTCTTGTTCTGGTACTGGTGCTGGCTTTGGTATTGGTGTGGTGGTTGATGTCTGTGCTGTCGATATTGGTCTTCCTGAAGAAACTGGTCTCTTCACCTTCACTCAGCCTCCCCAGTAGAAAAATGTTAAGTAATTCCACAGTGAATAACAAATGCAAAAATAGCTGCATCCTGACATACACTTTGGATTGTCACAGTATCAAAAAATTTTTTGAAGAAAACTGGGACATTGTCACCCTTTTCTGATTAACATCTTAGGTGAAGCCCCATCATTTGTTTATAGGAAGGCCAGGAACATTAGAAGTTTTGTTGAATTTAAACCTAGACCATGTAAGAAAAGCACTAAAAGATGTGAAACTAATTGTACATTTTGTATATTTATACAGCAAGGTGATAGTTTTTATTGCCCTTATTTAAAGATCATTAAAACCAGTGCAGGGGGTGACTGTAACACTAAAAAAGTAATTTACAGGGCACAGTGCAATGAATGTGATGCATTCTATGTGGGCAAGACTGTAAATAAACTCAAGCGTAGGATTTTATGTTATCTGTCAGAAATCTGCTCTGGATGTAAAAATAATGCACTAGCCAAACACCTTTCTCGTCATAAAAGACATACAGGTTTTAAGATCCAGATCCTGGATCGCATAGACATGGGTGATCTTGAAGGAGACATCCCGAATATTCTGGGGAAACATGAACTTATGTGGCAGTTAAGCTGAACTCTTTTAGGTAGCCTGCACTAAACTACTACTGTTCAATTAAAAGTGCACTGGAACTTAAAAAATTGCCACATTGTTTACATGACTAATTGTATTTTATTTTATTTTATTCTACAAACTAGTTTTAAATACCATTTTAAATCAGTTGAAATTTAAGTGTATATTTTGTTTCCATCATCATGCATACATTTTTTCTCATTTTTATTTTTTTCTGGTTCTTTTTTTCCACTTTATTCAAAATGATGTGTAATAACAATACTAATTATACAATTATATAGGTTTTTAGGGTTCTTGTACACCAACCTGAAGAAGTCTAGAAGGACGAAAATGATCTTTGTTAACAATAGGTTATGAAAATAGAAAATTATTTTTACATGCAAAATGTATATGTATATATTTATATATATTTTTTGATTGCCAAATGAACTAAGGTTGATATATTTCCAGTCATGTAGTATATTGTCTTGGATAAAATCACAGACTTAATAATCTACTTAATAATTTGGTTAAATAAGAGGAACCACATCATTATATAATTTTATTTAAAGTACATAAGGGTTATATATTATTATGACAGCTACTAAGCAGGGCAAGACCAGCTCGAATGTCACACTGATGGGGGAAGGGATGTGAATTTAACATGTGTACCAATAACACTTTGTTTTACAGCACAATAAACCACTCCCATGTCTGTTTAAAAAAAAAAAATATATATATATATATATATATATATATATATATATATATATATTTAGAATGCTTGTGAGGAAATTATTACTCTATTTTTGTTTTACTTGGATCGCTTGTCTGTGTACTTAATAAAGGATTTTCGACTGGAAACAGACTGCCTGCCTTGCTTGGATTACTTTCGAATACTTAGTAATGCTGTACAATTATATATTTTCTATTATTACTTTTTGTTTTGTTTTGTTTTGACTTAAGACGAGTTTAAGTTCACTACTTCTGCTGCTATTGTCTGATCTGATTAATATACAGTCATTAACTAGAGATGTATGGACTGAAAATCTTCCACACAGAGATGTTTCTTACACTGTTTTGTTTTTGGACCCACTACACTTTAGTGGGTTGTTTTGAGACTTCGGGGATACCACGGAGATTACTTGTTATCTATGTAAATAACAGATGGAGTACCAACTGTGTGGCAGTTACCACTCACTTCTCTGAAAACATTGAGTTCTTGTCACTAAGGTGTAGACCTTTCTACTTGCCAAGGGAGTTTAATGGTGTGAGCATCACAGCTGTATATATGCCTCCCAGTGCCAACAACAACGAGGCATTGGCCATGTGTCACCAGTCAATCAGTGAACTGAAGAATCAAACTCCAGAGTTTAACCACATAATAGCAAGTGACTTCTGCCAAACAAAGCTAAAATAAATCCTACCTATCACCAGCATGTGGACTTTGCTATGAGGGCATCAAACACACTGGATGATGAATATGCCAGTGTCAAGCTGGCTTATAAGGCAGTACCCCACCCACACCTGGGTAACTTGGATCATCTGGCCATCATGCTAATCCCTGTGTATAAATTACTATTAATAAGAAGCAAGCCAACCAAGAAGCAAATAGGAGTATGGCCAGAGGGAGCAGTCTCAGCACTTCAAGACTGCTTTGAGAACATGGACTAGAATATGTTTAAGGACACAGCTATGAGGAAACAATGCATCAATCTGGATGAATACACGGAATATGTGTTGGCATACATATCTAAATGTGCGGATGATGTGACAGTCAACAAGACCATCACCATAAGGGCCAACCAAAACCCTGGATCACAAATGAAGTATATGAGCTCCTAAGAGCACACAATGTTGCCTTTAAGACAGGTGTCAAGGATGTCCTCAGAGAGACAAGAAAGAATATAAATAGGGGAATAAAGAAGTCAAAGAATGACTATGGACAGAAAATTCAGTCACTTCTCAGACCTAACATACTCCAGATGTCTGTGGCAGGGAATACAATTCTCAACAGAGTACAGACCTCTATCTTCAAAGTGTGATGACAACACCAAATTTCTAAATGAGCTGAACACCTACTTCAACAGGTTTGATGAAGGGAAGGGCAGAAAAGCAACAAAACTCACTACTGGGCAAAATTAAGTGGCATTCTGCCTTAATTCAGCCGACATTTAGAGAACTCTAAGTCAGGTGAACCCAAGAAAAGTAGCTGGACCTGACAACATTTGTGCTAAGACAGTGTGCTTTTCAACTGATGACAGTTCTTACTGACAAATTTAACACATCTCTATGTCAGGCCATAACACCCAAGTGCTTCAAGAACACAACAATTATACTACTAACCAAAAAGTCTCAATCTGCAAGCCTGATCATCCAATAGCTCTCACCGCAACTGTAATGAAGTGCTTCAAAAGACTGGCCAAAGACTATTTAGCAACAAATCCCCCTGCAGAACTGGATCCACTCTAATTTCTTATTGGTCGAATCGCTCCACTGTAGATACCATCTCACTGGCACTGCACACATCCATGGCTCACCTGGAAAACAAGAACTGTTATGTCCAACTATTATTCATTGACTTCAGCTCTGCCTTTAACAGTTATACCCTGGCATCTGATAAAGAAACTGATTTATTTGGGTGTCAGCACTCCCATGTGTAACTGGATTTTGGACGTCTTCATTCACAGACCTCAAAGACTGAGAGTAGATAATAACAACAAAGAGAGCACCACACTGAGCACGAGAGTCCCTCAAGGATGTGTTCTCTGTCCTCTGCTGTTCACCATGCTGAGCCATGACTGTGCAGCTAGGAACTGCTCAAATCACATCACCAAATTCATAGGCTTAATTAAATATGGTGATGAAACAACATATAGGGAGGAGGTGAAGCATCTGTTTGACTGGTGTGACAACAACAACCTGGCTCTGAATGTAAAGAAAACTAAAGAGGTAATAGTGGACTTCAGGAAAAACCATGAGGCATGCCTCCATCTCACAATCAAGGAAGAAACAGTAGAAAGGGGAAGAGCACCAAATTTCTGGGGGTGCACATCACAGAAGACTTGACATGATCCATTAACATGAATCACATCATCAAAAAGGCACAACAAAGGCTCCACTTCCTACACAGATTGAACTAAGCAAACCTTTCATCTTTGGTCCTCACAACCATCTACATAGGCACCATTGGAAGCATCTTGACAAGCAGTATCACAGTATGGTATGGGAGCTGCAATGCTGTAGATCATAAGGCTTTCCAAAGGGTGGTGAAGGTGGCAGAGAGGATCACCAGGTCCACACTTCCATCTATACAAGATCTGCACTATGCACAGTGTCTCGATCGAGCTACAAAGATTACCAGAGACCGAACCTAGGGACTATTCTTCTGCTTGACTTTGGGCAAGCACCACAGAAGTATACGTTGCAAAACGACTGTATTCAGATATAGCTTCTTTCCTCAGGCTATCAGACTACTAAACTTGAGTAGCAATGCAAGCCAACAGGTCACCTAGTCAGAGGCCACACAGTCTGAAGGGAATCTATTTCCTTAAAATGCAATCAACCCACTGTTAGGTTCTTCTCACCTGTGCAATATTTCATTGGAAGCTTTTTACCTTTTTGTGCAATAACTCAAAGAACAGTTTCATTCTGTACAATTGAAAGAGCTCTAGTCTCATAAGGCACAAGTCTCAACTGTGCAACATATCTACCTGTGCAATACTAAGTGCTGTTAATAGACAAGAGATGCAAAAATGTAATTATGTCCTAGTGTCATGTCAAATGTTACAGATGTTTTTATTTATATATGTTATATTTATATGTATTGTGCACACATAGAGCTTGAAGCAATGGCATTTCATTTAGCCTGCACTGAGCTGTGAGTCTAAATGACAACAAAGTTTACTTTGACTTTTGAAAATACTGTGAACATTTCCACAGACCAGGGCTAAAAACCCAGTTCTGGATGTATGACATATCCTAAGCTGTATACTAGGGAGTGTGTGTATCACATTAGGTGTATGTTTTGCTTTAACTAAATATACAGCACCTGTTAGCTGTCATGTGTGGTTATTACAGGTATCTGTAATAGATGGCTGTACATCTCTTACATTGGCATGTTGTCATTTTCATTGTAGTAAAATGTATATGTGGAACAGTAACGCATCTCACACCGTTGATGAGGTTCTGGGTATATGTGTACTACATGTGTATTTCATGGTATGTGCTTCTTTCATTTTGGCAGATGTCTGGTAGAAACAGATATGATAATTTCTCTGGATATTATTTCTCCAAGTTTTTTGGGTTTGACAGGAATGAACCTCATTCCTAAGTCAGGTATAATAAAAGTTGAAAAACTTACTATTGTTTCAGTCTTTGATGTTAGCCAAAAGTGCTCTTCATGGTACCCACAGTGTGCCCAGAATTAACTCCTTCTGCAATTCATATGGAGTTACATGTATTGGTACCATATCTTAAGCATGACTCTAGATTATTTGTATTAGATCCATTCCTCCTACTACTATTGAAATTGTCTAGGTATCTTTCTTCCACATTGTTCTTGTTTCTGGCTGCAAATCCTGGTATTGTATGACTTTGTGTCTCTCTGTACATTTGACACTGTAATCACTAGGTGTAGCAATTTCAATGATCAACGCTACTTTTGTTAATTTTTCAATGACTAATATATCTGTTTTTCTTGCATCTATTTTTGAACTGTTGGCAATCAGTTTTTTCCAAGTGATGAACACTTTATCATTCTCTATATTGCTCTGTGGTTCATGTTTCCAGTGCTCCTCAGCTATTTCTGTATTGCAGTGTTGGCACAATCCCCATTGAAACAGTCTTGTCACACTATTGTGCCTTTCAGTGTATAGACCCTCTGCCATGAGTGTATCACACCCAGTAAGAAGATGGGCGAGTGTTTCCAATTCTTTTTTTACAGAACCTACATGTGGCTGTTTCTCCCACATGCTCAATGGACTTTGTAACCCAATGTATATTTAGTCCACTACCCTATGCTGCCATTATTAATCTTTCATTTTTTTGTTTAAATTCACCTCTCATTAACCTTTCCTGTGTCAGATCCTGAACAATGAAAGGTTTCTGCAGGAGATCTCTATACTTGCCACTATATTTATGGCGTTTCCACATTTGTCTCCTTCTCATCTGATCCATCTCCTTATCTTTCGTTTGTTTTTCGGCACATTCAGTTTCTGTCTGATTTTTTGCTCTACTTCTGGTTTGATTTCTATTCTCGTTTCATATTGGAATGCTACAGCTTAGCTAAGCTGGAGGTCGTCATAAACTTCCGCTCCTCATGTTTTAAAACTTTCACTATGTTTGGGTCTGATGAGGTCAGTACACATGTATGCATCCACATAACTTCCGATCTACACATGTAATCAATTTCAAGGAGGTCCACACCCCCTTCATAAGAAGGAATATGTAATCTTGGTATACATTGATATTTATGTATAATTTTTCTTGTTTTCATGTCCAATTAATCCAATACATTTTGGGCCAGTCAATCACCACAAAACTGTAAGTCAGAACAGGAACAGCATATTGGTTTATAGTCTGGACTTTATTCATAGATATCAAGGCTGTTTTCAATATTATTTTTAGTCTTCTGAAGTATTTCTTGCTAAGTTTTATTTACATTTGTTCATGTTTTATTGCCGATCCTTTGTTGATTCCCAAATGTATTATTTTTTATTTTATTTTACATTTGTTAACCGGGAAAGTCTGACTGGATATATGTTCATTTTAAGCGGAGGCCCGGGGAGAAAAGCTCTACATTCAGACAAGAATCAACAGATTAGTACAAAACATTTATCAATGTGCAGTGAAATCAGGTAGGTATTACAGACACTACTATCGAGACAGCAGAAATACTTTTAACAAGTGGAAAAGAAAAACATAATTTTTATACAAGCAGGATACAATAATTAATTTCACATGGTAAAAAAGCATTGCGTAGTTAGCAATAAGATGCTTATCTGTAAAGGTTTACAGTAGTAATGGTGAGAAGAAACTGAAAGTTTTACTGAGGCTGTGAACTTTATGTAATACATGGGCATAGCCATTTATTTGTAAGGTGGGATATGAGTGTGTTAATGAAGTGTGATTTAGTAGGGGAAGAAGTTATAGAGGGGGGGAGGCTATTCTAGTTCAGTGCTATAGAATGGGAGAAAAGGGCTTTCCCAACATTGTTATTGGCCTTAGAGATGCAGAGGAGGGATTTGTCAGTAAAGCGGATAGGACGATTTGGCCTGTAGAGGGATAGTAACTGGCTTAGTGCTGGGTTTTTTTCAGGATAATTGATTATGTTATAGGCAATAACTAACTGGTGGAAGTTGAGCAGCTGAGGAAATTCTAACCATTTAAGTCCTCTTAGAGAATCACAGTGGTGGGTTTGGAAATTGGAGTTGTAGGCAAACCTGGAAATTTTGTTATAGTGGGATTCCAGTTTGGCAAGATCTAGCTTTCTAACTTGGGTGAGGATTGGTGTGGCATATGTTAGAGTGGACAGCAGATGAGTTTGGGCTAGAGTGACACGTGTCTGATGTTTATATAGTCCCTCCTACTCAGGTTCCTTTATATCACATTCATGTCCCTGACTGATATTTTCTTGGTGCTGCAACTTTCCTGCTGTAAACTTTGCTTCTGAACATTTATCCATACCAAGTATCATTCTTATATCATCAGAGAAAGTTTTAACCACTTGCAGTTGTGCTTTCAGCTTCACATCTGATGAACTGTACAGTTTTAAGTCACACACAGAAAGCAGATACAAAGTCTGTAAACAAGGTTGTTTTCTGGGAGCCAAATTGGAACCATGACCTAATCTGTTAAGTAAATAGCTTAATGAGTTATGGGCAAGACAAAACAACAGCGGTGACAAAGAATTACCCTGGAATATCTCTCTTTCTGTTTTTATCTCTGGAATAATAATTTGCTCTTTGTCATGGGTTAACTGCAAAGTGGTTTAACACTGTTTCATGGTCACTATAATGTAATTTGTCAATGTAGGGAGTATCTTATACAGCTGCAAGCATTCCTTTATCCATGAATGTGGGATGCTGTCAAATGCTTGCTTGTAATTTATACCATACTTAGATTCTTCCCTGTTTTACAGTTCTCTATTATAGCTTTATTTAGCAACAAATGACCCTTTGTTCCATATAACTTTCTTTTGTTACCATTTTGTTCTATTGCCTTGATTGAGTTTTTTTCTAAATGACTATAAACTCTGCATCATTACCAGTATATAGTCTGCACATCATCAGAAGGCAATTTGTTGGCTTATGGTTTTTAGGATGGCTTATGGGTTCACTCTTAAGGAGGAGTATTGTTTTTTTCAGTTGTTAACCAGGATGATATCTGTTTACGATAAGCATAAAAGCATTTCTTACTCAGGGTGTAATTGTGTAAAGATTTTAATACTTTTATCCAGAAGTTAGGCACTGCATCTGGCCCTGGGGTTTTCAATTTTTCTGGCTGTTACTTCATCCTATTTTGTATCCTTTTCACTTGAACTCCCTGCTGTTTTGTTTAATGCTTCTATCCATTCAGCGTCTTTGTTATGATTCCCAGGGTCCTCACAAATATATCTTCAAAATATGTCTATTGCTTCTTTGTTTTGGTGGTATTTCTATTCTTTTTGCTTTGTTTCCCAATTCTCTTGTAAAACTTGTTGGGTAATCAATGAATTGCTTATTTTGTAATTTTCTTTTATATTTATCTGCATATCTTCTTCTACCTGTGCTGTACAGGTTCATGGGTTTATAGGTAAGTAGTAGACTAGCTGCCCTTTAGGCCATTTCAAGCCTAGCCAGTTTCCCTTTTTGTTCTCAAAATAACCTATCCCATTTGGTTATATATTGGCCTTACCCCATCCTGTGGTTGATAATTATATAGTACACCTAATAAGAATAACTGGGATCATACCATAGATAATTTGAAGTGACCCATGTATGGGATAAAACATTTAGGAGCTATAGCTGTGTCTCTCCATTAATAGTACAGGGACAGTCCTGGGGTAAATTTTTTATTTCCCATCCATAGATCTAAGTTGTGCTTGAAAATGGACAGGGATGATGTGGATGGGGAGTATGTTCCATTGAAACAGTAGCCTCTATGACATATACCTGTCCCTCCAAACCATTCTGTTGATGTTGCAGAAGAGGTTTAGATCCGTAGACTGAGTATTTCTGATGCAATCTGACTTGCTGATATGAGTAAATCCATAAGTAGTGGGTGGAAGCTGCCTTGTGTGTCAGACACAGGTCACCTCTAAGCAGTCTGTAAGATGGTATAGTGACACGGCTTTGAGACAATCTATGTAGGACATGTTACCACACAACTGAGAAATGCAATAACGAAATGCCATTGCCACAGATGAAATACTAATAAAAAAGCTTTAATGTCTCTAGTGCCTCAGTCAAACACAGCCTTCAAGGAGTACAATTCATTACAACACATTATATAGCATCCAAATAACAGACTTAACAATCAATTAACATTTTAATTGATTAACTGCTTCCAGCTGCACTTATTGTTTAACCCGTTAGGAACCAGGGTACTGAATTTCAAAATATACATATGGAGAATTTTTAGAACTGTTGTGCAGTCAAGATGTACATGTTTTAATGAAGCTCATAAAATCACAGATATGTTTATTAGCAGGGCGTATTCTAAAGGGGATGTGCTAGATTCCCTGTGTAGAGTTGTTGCTGCTAGAAAGAATTTGGTGACTGATATTAGAGAACAAAAGAAGGATAGATCTCAGATAATTCACAGAGAATATTGTGGAGATTTTAGTAGGGGTAGGTATCCTTAAAAAGGAGGCCAGATTCACCAGTGAATATTAAGCTGGGTGCATATAGCTGCAATAAGTGCTCAGTATGTAATTTAGTGGTATATAACTTTAATAAAATTAATGGAATCAATTTTAGTCCTAAGCAACATTTTTAACTGTAATACTGAAGGAATTGTTTATGTTTTCCATTGCCCCTGTAATTTGTTTTACATCGGGGTAAGCCAGAAGTCTTTTTAAAATTAGGTTGCAAAAACATGTTAGAGACATCAGTAGTGGCCATTTGGAAAGCCCTCTAGGCTTACACTTTAAAGAATTTCAATGGGCATCTAAGTATGCCACAAACATGCAGATATGGTCGCTGATGGCAGTGTTCCATGTTTAAAGTAGTCCAGTACTGAATGTTATACCATACCCATCTAGATGTTTTTATTTTTTTGTGCACATACATGTATAATGGTGTTCATAGGTTCATAAGTTGGTACTGGGCTATCAGCCATAGGACCTATACAAGCCTAGCCATAACAATTCCCTGGCTATTTCTTCCCACACTATTTACTTCCCTGGACCCCTGTCTAGCAGGGCAACTGATGTGATCCCCAGGGTGAATTTCCTTTCTTCCATCCAATCGTTAATGTTCCTTTTGAAGAGGGCCAAAGAGGCACTCTGCTTGACATGTATGGACAATATGTTCCAGAGTCTAGGGAGTCTCTGGGTCAGGAACCTATCCCTCCAACATGTTTTGTTTATTGTGATGACAAGGTTTAGATCCCTGGAGCATGTGGTTCTGAGGGATTGGGATTTCTTTAAGTGTAGCATGTCCAACAGCTCTGGGTTTTACATGGCCTTGTATAGGTTCATAGGTTAATACTAGGCTATCTGCCCTAGGGCATTTATAAGCCTAGCCAGAATGTGTTTGGCTTTCGCCACCAATTTTAAATGAATTTTGCTATGTCCTTTTTCAAGGTTAGTATACTGTGCCTCTGACTAACAGTGACACAGAAGTGATACCCGGGTTAAACCTACAATCTCCCATCCACTCATCAAGATTCCTCTTGAAGAGAGTCAATGAGGGACTCTGCCTAACCTGGACTGGGATTTTATTCCAGAGTGAAGGGAGCCCCTGGGTTATGAATCTGTCCCTCCAGCATGTCTTATTTATTTCAGTGCTGAGGTTCAAGTCTCTCAAGTGCGTAGCTCGATGGGATTTGGATTTTCTGAGGTGCAGCATGTCCATTAATTCCGGGTTGGACATGGCTTTATACGTCAGGCACAGATCGCCCCTGAACAGGCGGTATGCCACGGAGTAGAGCTGGAGTTTCTTTAACCGGGCAGCATATGGCATCTGTTTGAGCTCTTTGATCCTCTTGGTGAGGTACTTTTGGGGTCTTTCCATTTGCTGCAGGTGTCTGGTAAGGTACATCCCAAAAAGGGCATTGTACTCAATTATGGGCCTGATGAGGGATGAGTAAAGAGGCACGATGACCTCCCCTGATCTAGATGTGAATCCCTTCATGATTAGGTGAGCTATATAAAATGTTTTTCTAACCACTTTGGCCACGTGGTTGTCAAATGAGAGACTGCTATCAGCTTGGGTCCCCAGGTCCCTAATTACTTCTTCTGTACTTAATGGATTACCACCTATGTGGTAATTTGTGGGCACTTTGTTTTTGCCAAAGGGGATGACTATACACTTTTTGGAATTTAGCTTGAGGCCATGGCTCTGGCACCAGTTGTCTGTTTCAATGAGGCCCTTTTGGAGGATGCTTGTGTCGGCTGAAGAGTTGATTATGGCGCTCAGTTTGCAGTCATCTGCGAACTTGGTCAGCCACAGTCCTTCCATGTTGGCCTGTACCTCCGAGAAATATATACCGAACAAGAGAGGTCCCAGGACTGAGCCTTGTGGGATGCCACTTGTAACTGGTTTGGAGTCTGACATGGCTCCAGCAATTCTAACCATGTGGGTTCTGTCCTTGAGCCAGTTTGCAACCCATCTAGTGACATAAGGGTTTATATTTAAGCTGGTGAGCTTATCTATAATGCCCGAGTGGGGTATTGTATCGAAGGCTTTTGTGAGGTCCAGGTAGGCTGTGTGGACCACCTTCCCCTCATCAATGGCCTTGGTGACTGTTTCAAAGAAATCAACCAGGTTTAAGAGGCAGGATTTGCCCTTAACAAAGCCGAACTGGGTAGGATCCAGTGTTTGTAGGTCCCCAATATCTTTATTTATGAGGTCCATGATGATCCTTTCCATAGCTTTGCAGACCTAGCTATTCAGGCTTATGGGGCGATAGTTTCCAGGATCCGTTGAGGCACCACCTTTGTGGAGAGGGACCACTGTTGCTGTGCGCCACTCTTTGGGTACATATCCTGTAGTAAGGCTGAGATTGAAAAGTAGTTTTATGTTTGGGTTTAGCTCTTCTCGGAGTTCATGTAGGACGCAGCCTAGGACACCGTCTGGTCCCATTGATGCTGTGTTTTTTGCTTTGGAGAGGGCGGCTCTTACCTGAGCATCTGAGATGTCTGGGGGGCAGCATTCTGCTGGGATAGATATTTGCTGTTTTGGTGGGGAAAGGGGGGAGAAGTTTGCGCTGAACCTGTCAGCTAGGATGTTGGCAATGTCTGTGGGTTCGGTGTATTTTTTGTCATTTTGGACTAATTCTGAGCATATCTGGGAATTCCCACCCAGGTTCCTAACATAACTAAAGAAAGCCTTGTGATTATCCTTAGTGTCCTGTGCAATTTTTCTCTCGAAGCTGGCCTTAGACGATTTTATGAGTGCCTGTAGTTTTTTGCTAATACTGATCACAGATGCCTTCCCTTTTTTGGATTTTGCTCTATCATTTAGTAGCTTCCTCCTTCTATTCTATAGTTTGTTTATGGCTGGGGTCCACCAGACGGGACATCTGCCTTTGGAGGATTGGGTCTTGGTTTTATTTGGGATTGCATGATCCATGCATTCCTGAAGGTGTTCATAGAATGTATTTATAAAGGATTCTGCGGTCTGGGCCATATTTTCCACAGGCCCGGAGGCTTTGAAGGATTCCACCTCAGTTTTGAGGAGTGTGAAATTTGCTTTAGAGAAGTTTTTCACCGTGGTTTTCTGGGCAGGAGGTGGGGTCGGGATGTGAATATCCAGTGAGATTAGTTTATGGTCTGATCTTACCAGTGAGGGATACACTTCTGGTCTGGAGCATAGAGTCCCCATGTTGGTGATGATCAGATCCAGTATGTTTTCCCCTCTTGTGGGAGTGGTAACAAGTTGTTCCATAGCATTTGAGTTTATAAATTCTAGGAACCTTTGGGCTAGGGTGTTGGAGCTAGAGTAATGCTCCCAGTCTATGTTTGGGTAGTTGAAGTCGCCCAATATAATGGTGTTTGGAGAGACCTTCATATTTTCCAGTGTTCTCAGGAAGGCTGAGTGGGGTTCCTGGGTTTGGGAGGGTGGTCTGTAGCAGGCTATAAACTGGAAGGCAGTTTTACCTACTGTTAGTTGCACATGGATAGTCTCTGATGCTTCGTGCTGTGCCACCAACCTGGAGGTGTGGGTATCTTTGACGAATATTGATACTCCCCCTCCATTTGTGGTTCAGTCCAAGTTTTGGGGCCAAAAAGCATGGTATGAGGTATAACCTGGTAGTGCTGGGGTGCTCTCGGGAGCCTTGAACCAGGTTTCTGTTACTGCACAGATATCGATGTTCTCCATACTAAGGAGAGTTTCGAGTGCATGCATCTTGAGGTTTAGACTTCTGGCATTGAGTAGCATTACTCTTAGTTTCTTATCCCTTGTGATACCTATGGAGGTGAGTTTGTCTTTTGAGCCTTGCCTAAAAAAGGAACTATGGGGGTAGCAAGAGCCTTTGCCAATATCCGAAAGTCCAGGGGTGACAGGTGCAAGCCATCCCTAGCGAAGCATCGTGACTTGTTGATCATGTCATCCGAGGCTGACAGGCACTGGATCCCCTTTGAATGACATCAATACTTAAGCCAATTGTTGAAATTGATCATCTTGTCTTCATATTGTGGCATCATTCTTGGTGAGGGTAAGATGCTACTCAAGGTCAGGGTCATACCGACCTGGGCCACATGCTCAGAGAGCTCCTCTATGTCTCTTTTCATGTAGTCCCGGGAGGTACGTCTCAGGTCATTCACACCAGCATGGACAATGACTGAGTCATATTTGTACTTGCCTTGGAGTGACCTGAGTGCTTGTGTTATGTGGCGGATCCTAGCGCCCGACAGGCAGCTCACCGTGACCTTCTCCTTGTTCAGCCTGGTGAGCGGGACGTCACTGTGCCTGACGATAGAGTCACCTATTACAAGTGTATCAGGTGTGTTGTTTAGCCTTAAGGGCTGTGACTGTTCAGCACACTGGCTTTGTGAGCTATGTGTTGCACGTGTTTTGTTTTGGGGTAGTGGTTGCTTGGGTGTCTGCTTTGGAGGTCTCTGCTGCTTAGGCAGATTTTTATTTAGAGCCTCCGAGTATGTTTTTGTGTGTTTATGTGTTTGGTTTGCTGTCGTGGTAGGTCTATGTGAGACTGGAATTGTAGTGAGTGTGGTTTCCTTCTCCTCCTGACTGGTTACGCCAGTACTGAGTTGAGAGAGCTTAGCCTCCAGTTTGGCTATATGGATGCATCTCTCACATGTGTTGGAATTTGTTGGGAGGAGGAGAGGGTTGTCTGTGTACATGAGGCAGTTGTAACATTGCCTCAAGATTCCCAGATTCACCAGCTGGACTGGAGAGGAGATTGACAACTGACCTTTGGACATGCTAGAATAGTACTGGGAATTTCTTTATAATTGAAAAAAGGGCCATTGGGGAACAAGGTACTCAAGGGGAGTTTGTGAGGGTGTAGTGCTTTTAATTTTTTAGTGCTGACTTATATAATTGCTTTAGTGAGCAAGTGCCAGGTAACTTAAATGCTACGTGTTACAGGTAACTTAAATGCAAAAAGACAAACAGTAACTTTCTTTTAAGTGAATCAAGGAAATAAATACAGTAAGCAATGCAGATATCACTAGGGATCCACAGAAGCGCTGAAAAGCCGCGTTTTCAGTGGTATTAGCGTTTCAGGGAAATAACAAGCAAATAAACAACAAGCATACAAACAAAGCTAGATTCAGCAGGCCTGGATCTAGTCTATGCTACAGCAAACAAGGTGTACCAATTTCAGTAAGAAACAGTTGAAATATGCAGGCACTATAAGCCTTTAACCAGAAATTCCCAGCTCAGAAGGGCAGAGTCCAGCCTCTCCTCCCACAAGAGTGCAGACCACAAACCTTCTTAATGTAAAATAACTGGCCTGAAGCCCAAGTGCTTAAACCAGAACTAATACACTTTTAGAATAACAGACACTGAGCCCTCAATCAGCAGTTCCCAACTTAGAAGGATGTAAGCTACCTGTCCTGCCACCACAGTGCAGGCTACAAACCTTCCTAATGTAAAACAACTGGTCTGAAGCCCAAGTGCTTAATCCAAAAGACTTAGAATGATAGCTACACTTTAATCAAGTTACTACCAAGCAGTAGTAAATACAATTGGATACTTTAAAGAATGCCTGGATTAGTGCTCAAGTTATACAAACAAAGCTAGATTCAGCAGGCCTGGATCTAGTCTATGCTACAGCAAACAAGGTGTACCAATTTCAGTAAGAAGCAGTTAAAATATGCAGGCACTATAAGCCTTTAACCAGAAATTCCCAGCTCAGAAGGGCAGAGTCCAGCCTCTCCTCCCACAAGAGTGCAGACCACGAACCCTTTTAATGTAAAATAACTGGCCTGAAGCCCAAGTGCTTAAACCAGAATTAATACACTTTTAGAATAACAGACACTGAGCCCTCAATCAGCAGTTCCCAACTTAGAAGGATGTAAGCTACCTGTTCTGCCACTACAGTGCAGACCACAAACCTTCTTAATGTAAAACAACTGGTCTGAAGCCCAAGTGCTTAAACTAAAAGGCTTAGAATGAGTTACACCAAGCAGTAATAAATACAACTGAGTACTTTTAAGATGACGCAAAAGCAAAATAAAGTAAGAAGAAACACAAATACAGTAAAAGCAGAAATTTTTTTTTTTCAGAAAAGTAGCAAAAACAGTAGTAAAAACAATTCACATGCAGTGCAAGCTGGCACACCTGAGTATGTAGCAATATTAGTCCACACACAGTTTGAAAAAATGTAATTAAATTAAAAAGGACTAAAAGCAAGTGCAGGAAGGGTTTATTAGGTAGAATGCGGTAAAGAGATGGGACTGGGGGAGTGTCCTAGATCAAATCTACAGTGGGGCGGGCACTGCAAAAGCCACCAAATTTAAACTACAACCAAGAACAGGTAGAGGGGGTGGGGAAGACAGTTTCAACAGAGATAGATATGAGGAATCACAGTGCAAATTATAACCAAAAAAATATAAAATATATACCAATATCTGTATATTTGCAGAGCAGTAAGACAACAGATATCTAAGTAACAATTTAGCTCTATAGTATAGAATAATACAAAAAAATATATTCAGCTCTATATATTTGCAGAGAGTCTTGTAAGGCTGTCTGTCAACAATCCACTTTAAATGCAGGCTGCTATTAACAGCAAATTAAGGGAACCTTGAGTTAACACACAAGCTATAGAAACTAAAATGAGGGAGGGGGGTGGGGAAGACAGTTTCAACAGAGATAGATAAGAGGAATCACAGTGCAAATTATAACCAAAAAAATATATACTGATATCTGTATATTTGCAGAACAGTAAGACAACAGATATCTAAGTAACAATTTAGCTCTATAATACAGAATAATACAAAAAATATACTCAGTTCTATATATTTGCAGAGAGTCTTGTAAGGCTGTCTCTCAACAATCCACTTTAAATGCAGGCTGCTATTAACAGCAAATTAAGGGAACTTTGAGTTAACACACAAGCTATAGAAACTAAAATGAGGGAGGGGGTTGGGGAAGACAGTTTCAACAGAGATAGATATGAGGAATCACAGTGCAAATTATAACCAAAAAAATATATACTGATATCTGTATATTTGCAGAACAGTAAGACAGATATCTAAGTAACAATTTAGCTCTATAATACAGAATAATACAAAAAATATACTCAGCTCTATATATTTGCAGAGAGCCTTGTAAGGCTGTCTCTCAACAATCCAGTTTAAATGCAGGCGTATGTTAAGCAGAGATCACCTCTGAGTAGACGATATGCGACAGAGTATAGCTGGAGTTTTTTTAAGGCAGTCAGCGTAGGGCATCTGCTTTAGGCCTGTGATTCTTTTAGTGAGGTATTTCTCTGGCCTTTCCAGTTGGTGCAGATGTTTTGAGAGGTACATACCAAATGGGGCATTGTATTCTATAATGGGTCTAATGAGGGATGAGTACAGTGGGACAATGACCTCCTTTTTTCTGGATGAAAAGCCCTTAGTGATGAGGTGTGCCACATAGAAGGATTTCCTGACTGTTGTGGTGATGTGGTTATTGAAGGTGAGACCACTGTCCACCTGTGTCCCTAAGTCTCTTATCACACTTTTGGTGTTTAGTGTACTGCCACCTATATGGTAATTCATGGATACATGTTTTTTCCCAAAGGGGATAACTATACATTTCTTGGCAGTGAGCTTGAGCCCATGGCTCTGGCACCAAGCATCTGTTTCTGTAAGGCCCTTTTGTAGAGTATCCACATCATTTGGGGATTCAATAATGGCACCCAGTTTGCAGTCATCTGTGAACTTTGATAGCCAGAGTCCCTTAGTGTTGGCCTGTACTTCAGAGAAGTAGATGCCGAACAAGAGCGGTCCCAGGACTGAACCCTGAGGTACTCCACTTGTCACTTGTCTGGAGCTGGATTTGGAGTTGGCTACTTTTACAGTGTGGGTTCTATCAGTAAACCAGTTAGCAACCCATTGGGTGATGTAGGGATTAATGCCCAGCTTAGTAAGTTTATCTATAATTCCAGAGTGGGGGATGGCGTCAAAGGCCTTGGCAAGGTCTAGATAGGTTGTGTGGACCACCTTACCCTTGTCCACGGCTCTGGAGACTGATTCGAAGAAGTCAATCAGATACGGGAGACAAGATCGGCCCTTCACGAACCCAAACTGGGTGGGGTCCAGTGTTTGAAGGTTGCCAATGTCTTTGTTTATAAGTTCCATGATAATACACTCCATGGCCTTGCAGATAAGGCTTGTCAGACTGATGGGACTGTAGTTTCCGGGATCCAAGGTGGATTCCCCCTTGTGGAGTGGATAACTGTAGCTCTGCACCACTCAGTGGGCACAAAACTCACACAATGAAAAGCCACAAAAGGTCAGTATACCCAGACTCAGGCACATTTTTGTTACTACTAGGTTAGGGTTACCCCACAGACTGCATGAGGACATGTTCGGTGCACATGTCATACCCACAGTCTGCACTAGCCCTCTGTCTAACCTGTATTTATTTATTAATGTTTTCCTGGTCAGGTAGCTGGCTTAACTGGAGCCTAGCTTACTGCTGTGCTGGCTGTCTTTTGGGATGCATTTACAGATCATCCTCTAGTATAGTTTATAGAACTCCATCCTGCCATACTGCATTTACTACAGCCTGCATTTTTAAGTGTTCTGTAGAATCTGCAGGAATGGAGTAAATCATCAAAATTTGTTAAGTGAAATTGATAGTACCTGTGGCTTCCACTGAGTGCTTTCATAAAATTGTTGGCATACTACTGTATTGCATTTTATTTATTTATTTATTTATTTATTTATTTATTTATTGCCATTAACTGGGTTAGTCCAACTGAGCTAGGGTCCATTTTCAGTGGAGACCTGAGGAGAAAAGCTCCAGATACAAGTAACAATATCACAGAAGTATCACACAAATATCACAAAAATAGCTATGTTAACAATGATATAGTTTCAAGTAGTTATACATTGAAGAGTTGGAAACACATTTTTACACAGTTTTGTTCAAGGTGCAGAAATAAAATCAGGTGCATAACATCAAATAAGTTCAATATGCCAAAATATATACAGGTAACAGCTGGGAACTTCATGATGAGAACTATATACAAGAAGCAGGGAGCAGAGTAAAGAAAGTAAAGGGAGTATTAGAGAGACAAGTAGAAAAAAATAAGATATATGCTTAGAGTGAGGAAGAAGAAATTAGGAAGAGAGCAGTATAATATCTGGTAGGAGTTTGACATGCACAGGACCAGGTGTTTAGTAGGTAGTTTTTAAGCTCGTGTTTAAATTGGGCTTTATGAGGGATATTTTTATATTAAGAGGTAGGGTATTCCAGGAATGGGCAACAGAGAATTTGTAGACGGGCTTGCCTATATTTTTAGCAAGTTTGTAAATGTCTAGAAGATACTTGTCAGATGTGCGAAGCTGTCGTGTGGGGTTATAGGGTGATATGATGTTAGAGATGGAGGGGCAGGAAGTGGAGTTATAGAGTATAGAGTGTGTAATGTGTAGTTGTGGAAGAAGAAGCTGTTTTTGAAATTCAGGCCATAATAAAGACTTAAGAGCGAGATAGTGGTGGGATTTATATGGTAGACTGGAGGTGAATCTAGCTATTTTGTGGTAGGTTTGTTCTAAATTAGAGAGGAGAGATGACTGAACATTTGTAAGTACTGGGGCTGCATATAGAAGACAGCGTAAGAGAAGTGACGTAGCAAGAGAGGGTTTAGTGGAGAGAGAGAGTAGTTTGTGATGACAGTACAGAAGTCCAGGTTTCTGATTAATGTTTTAATGCACTGGTTGACGTGAATGTCAAATTTTAGTTCATCATCAATAGTTACACCAAGTAATTTAGTAAAGGGTTCAGGTATGATGATAGTATTGTTGAGAGAGGTAATTGAGAAGGAGAGTTTAAGGTGTACCGTTGCTTTAGGCAAGAAAAGTAAAAGTTTAGTTTTTTTTGGATTTAATATTAGTTTGTTTTCAGTTTGAATTTAAGATGGCTTAGTGGTTAAGTTCTTCGCTTCCCATTTACAAGATGCAAGGTTCGATCCTGACCTCTGACCAGTGCCTGTTTGGAGTTTGCATATTCTCCCTGTGTCTCTGTGGGGTTTCTCCCATGTCTGAAAAACATGCTGAGTGTTTCCATCTCAAACTCACCAATGAATGGAGCTGTAGGCATCAGCACAGACTCTACATGGTGACCTATAGGGGGAAGAGTTGTACAGACCAACCGCTTTGGGCATCTACTGTAGTGTGCAGTATCCTCAAGATAAGAGAACACAGATTACAGACTGCATGTCATGGCAGGGCTAGCCACTCAATGATGTAAAATATGGCTCTAGGTGATTCGGTCATGTTGACTAATGTCACCAAAAATGGGTATGGGTCGTTACCGGTGATAAGTGGGTTGAGGACCCGGCCTACTCCGACCCACACCAGGGACCCTTGCTAATGGTGGGAGTGGTATATGTGCCCCTATTGGCCAGTGTGTGCCTGCCATAAAGCCCAGCAGCCCTGGGTCAATAAGCTACTGGCTGGCCGGAGTTGCCCAGACTGGGTTACCTGGGATATCTCTGTTGAGTGAAAGCTGGACGTAAAACCAACCAACCTGCCAAACATGAACTTCGAATTGCTATGCTTAATGGAGGTTCACTGACAGGATGCAGCTTGGAAGTGGATGCCATGATGATATGGAGGAGGCTGGGTATCCTATGTATCCAAGAGATGAGATGGAAGGGCAGTGCAGCAAAGCCACTTGGCTTGGGATCCAGAGTCCACTACTCAGGTGGAGGGCAGGCTAGAAATGGTGGAGGAGTTGTGGTGAGACAGAGCCTTCAGAAGGCAGTAAGGGATATCATCAAAATTAATGACTGACTCATGGCAGTCAGACTCCAGTGTAATGACAGGGCAGTATTCATAATCTCAGGCTATGCCCCTCAGCAGGGTTGTGATAGTGAGGAAAAGAGGAAAAGAGTGCATTCAGACAGCAGTTGCAGGACCTACTAGATAAAGCAGGACAACATGAATTGATGTTGATAATAGGTGACTTGAATGCACATATCGGGACAGACAGAGCAGGATATGAAGAGTGTCTGGGTCCACATGGGTGTGGCAACAGGAATAAAGAAGCAAAAGCCATTCTAGACTTCTGTCTGGCAAATGGCTTGATAGTAGCCAACACATGGTTCAGAAAGAGAGACAGTCACAAGATCATACAAGAGTAGTCAACATGCAACTCAGGTAGACTTCCTCCTAGTAAGGAAAAGGCACTGGGGTAGAATCCATGATTGCAAAGTCCTCCCCCAGTGAAACAGTCAGCCCACAGCATAAACCACTAGTTGCCACAATTAGCTGCAAGCAGTGGTCAGAAAAGGCTCTAAGGTCAACAGTGACCAGGCTGAAGACCTGGAAGCTGACTGGAGATAAAGTAAAACAGTTCAAGGAATTACTCAGGGCTCTAGCACCCTAAGAAGAATAGGAAATAGGTGGAATTGAAGAAGAATGGCAGTGCCTAAAAACAGCATGTGTTAGGACTACAGAAAAGATATGTGTCTGAGCCAGGTATGGAAATAAGGTACATAAGAAAAGCTGGTGGTAGAATGCAGAAGTCCAGGAAGTCATCAAAAGAAAGAAGGAGTGCAGGAAGAAGTGGGAGTTAGAAAAGACTGACCAGGCTTGTAAGGACTACTGGCTGGCTAACAAAGAAGCTAAGAAAGAAGTTGCAATAGCAAAGAATAGGGCATCAGAGGCACCGTACCATCTTCTGGAAAGTGACTCAGTAAGGGGGTCAAAGAAACTATACTGGGTTGCAAGGCAAAGACAGAAAGATAAAGAAGATAGTCAGACACCCTTCATAAGGGATGCCAGCAACAACCTGCTCACCAGTCCAGAGGGTATCAAAGGCAGATGGAAGGAGTATTTCCAGCAGCTTCTGAATGAAATAAACCCCACAGAAGCTGTACTGCCCCAGAAACAGCCTACAATGAGAGCAGAAGAGGAGCCCACCCTAGAAGAAGTAAGAACAGCACTAAGGAAGATGAAGTCATGGAAAGCAGCAGGCTCAGATGAGGTCACAGCAGATATGATAAAGATGCTGGGTGACATCAGGGAGAAATGGCCTGTGAGGGGTACTAATAGCAGTGTGGAGAGAAAGATGTATCCCAGATGACTGGAGAATAAGCATACTCATGCCAGTGTACAAGAACAAATGAGACATCCACAACTGTAGGCAGTACAGAGGCATCAAACTCCTATCACGTTGCATGAAATTTCTGGAGAGGGTGATTGATAAATGGATACGCAGAGTAGTAGAATGTAAGATGGGAGACGAGCAGTTTGGATTCAGATTAGGATGCAGCACAATTGAAATGATGTTTGCATTGAGACAAATACTTGAGAAGAAGCTAGGGATGAGGAGAGAGTCAAACTGGGCATTCCTAGACTTGGAGAAAGCATATGACAAGGTCCCAGAAAGCTGATCTGGGCAGTACTGCAGTGGTTTGAAGTCCCAGATACATTGGTAGAATTAGTGCAGGCTATGTACAAGGACCCAATGACTCCAGTACGATCAGTGTTCGGCCTCACAGAGGGGTTTCCAGTGGGAGTGGGTGTACATCAGGGTTCACCTCTGAGCCCACTGCTTTTCATACTGGTAATGGACTACATTAGCAAACAGGTTGGGGGGGAGGGATCAACAAAGCTGTTGTATGCAGATGATGTGGCAGTACAGGCAGACTGAGCTAGAACCTCAGCAAAGGATAGGAGAATGGAATGCAAAACCGAAGGCACATGGGATGAAACTAAGCACAGATAAGATGGTGGTAAAGGCAGCAAATTGGGGAAATCAGAAGAAGCTGAGAATAGAGATAGAAGGGAAGACAGTGGAACAGGCAAACAGCTTCAGGTATCTGGGAGGGGTAGTTGAGGAGAAGGGTAGTCTGAATGAAGAGGTCAAAGCTAGAATCAGAGGGGCTGCAGCCAACTGGCATAGAGTATCAAGTGTAGTCTATGACAGAAAAATGCCAAAGAAGCTGAAAAGTAGGGTGCACAAGACAGTGGTGAGACCAGTACTACTGTATGGTACAGAAACCTAGGCAGTAAAGGCAGAACAGTTGAAGAAGCTAGAGGTGATGGAAATGAAGTGCCTGAGAAAGGTGGTAGGATGCACACTGTGGGACAGATGAAGAAATGAGGGCATAAGAGCAGAAACCAAAGTAGCTCCAATTCCAGAAAAGATCAAAGAAAACAGATCATGATTATTTGGGCACGTATGTTGAAAAGCAGAATACAATCTGGTGAGGAAGATTTGGGACAGACAGGAAGAGGGTAAGAGGAAGTGAGGACATCCGAGAAAGAGGTGGATGGATTGTATGAAAGAAGATCTTGACAGGCATGAGTGTTGAAGAAGGCAAGTTTGTGGCACTGAATCGAGAGAGATGGCAACAAACACGATACCCTGACTCCATGTAGAAAAATGGGAAAAAGGGGGCTGATGATGATGGTTTTCAGTGAGCCAGGTTTTGACAGAGGTGAAGGTGTCTTGGGTATAGGCAAGGAGTTCTGGAAAGTTGTGGGTGGTGGTGATAAGGGTTGAGAGTTTAGTAGAAGAGTGTGTGTAGTCTGTTAGTAAAGATATTAAACAAGAGAGGACTCAAGAGCCTTGGGGAATGCCCGTGTTGACAGGTAGAAATGGGGAGGTGATTGATTTCCAGTGTATAGATTGTTGTATGTTTGGTGGTAGAGAGATGGAGATCAGAAAGTTTAGATATCATTTTGGTGTGAGAGACTGTATCAAAGGCCTTGGAGAGATCAAGGAATAGGCAGGAAACTAGGTGGTTGTTATCACGAGATTCTACTACAGTTTGGGTGAATGAAAGTAGTGCGGTAGATTTACCATGGTGGGGTCTAAATCCATGCTGGGTTGGAGTAAGAAGATTGTTGTCCAGCAAGTGTTTAAGTAGTTGGGTGTGGACACATTTTTCAAGAATTTTGGATAGTGGGGAGAGTCTTGCAATGGGATGGTAGTTGGATGGGTCAGTGGAGTTACCACCTTTGTGGACAGGGATTATGAAGAAGGCTTTTCAAATGTCTGGGACAAGAGCTTCTGTAACAGAATGATTTATAAGGACAGAGACTGGGTAAGCAATGGATTTGGCAGCGATTTTAAGGAAGTGGGGGGATAATTTATCGACAAAGGGAGAGCAAGGTTTGTGTTTACTGACGTGATGAAAGCAGTGCGGACTGCTTGAAGGGAGAATGAAATGGGGGAAGAAGGAGTGGGGGTATGGGTAATGTAGAGGCAGTGGGGCTTGGCTGAGTTAGCTTTTGAATTATTTTTATGAAGTGTTTATTTAAATGTGCAGCAGTCTCAGTGGCAGTATTGAGAGGGAAGGGGTTGGGGGTAGGAGGTTTGGTAGGATAGAGAATTTTGTTAACTGTAGACCAAAATCTTTTTAGGGTTTTGTGTGGGCTGCCGTGGCTGGAGTTAAAGAAAGTTTTTTTTGTCTTTTATGACTAGCTTTTTACACAAGTTTCAAAGTTCTTTGTACTGTTGGTGTGGGGGGGGGGGGGTTCGATTTTTGATCCAAGTTTTCCAGACAGCATCCCACTGATGCATAATAGAGTGAGTTTGCTGAGTGAGCCAGGGGGCACAGTTAGATTTTATTTTATTGTCATTGGTTCCACTCATTGTTTTTTGGAATCCAGCATGTGTGCGCAGAGTCCATAATTATCTTACTCGGAATAAGATACTACTTGAACTTGACCTTCCTTTAGTGCACTGAACTATGTTCAACATTATTTTTGAACATGACCCATAGTGTGCCTTCCTTGATGGAGTAGATATTTACACTCACAGTATTTAACACATGACCCTGAGGTATCTTCAGCCAAACAGGAAAGAGTGACTGACCATTTTCTGTTTGCCGACTTCTGCTTAATACTTCAGTAGTTGTCCTTCTCTAAGGAAAGCTGGTGATGCCTTTTACTTTGATGACTGTGTGTGTGTGTGTGTGTGTGTGTGTGTGTGTGTGTGTGTGTGTGTGTGTGTGTGTGTGTGTGTGTGTGTGTGCGCGCGCCCACTGGAGTTTAACTAAGGCAGCCTCATCTGATGCAGCACACCTTGTAATGCAAAAGCTTTAAAATGCTGTACTTTTAAAATGCTGTACTTTTAAAATGAACTTTTATTTATTTTTTTTATTTTGTTACATAACATATTATGGTTTTAAAGTCTATCCATTTTCTAATTTTCACTGTAAGACAGTTTCCGTTGTTTCTATTTCTAAATCAGTTTCCATATTCTATATTTGGTTGAATTTCTTTTCTGCAGCATGCTTAACCACATGCAGATGATGGGTTAGGCTGAGAACTCAAATGACAGAATTAACAACACTCACTTTTTGCTGATACCTCAGTTTTCTGTTTATCATGCAGTACCCATTTATGCTATCTTGTTTGGTAGAAATAAATGTGCAGATTTACTTCTGCTATACTTTGTTATTTTCTGCATTACCCAAAAGAACAGATTATTAGTCAGTGAGTAGGTGCACTTTTTCACTGCATTAAATATGTTGTGGTTGGAAATTATATGAATTAATCTTCACAATGCTTGCGACCACTCATTAACTATTTCTGTTATGATAATATTTTCTGACACTTTGGACCTAGTTTTTTTCTTTTCCCATCAACAAACATATTGTGGAGTATGCAGAAAAAATAGCTTTTCTCTGAAGCACTAATTGACCTGATAAGATGTTTCCTTCATTGCAGCTAGTCTCATGCAATATGTAAAATACTTCAGTGCAGAAACATGCATTTGAGATACATACACAGCCAGATTCCTTGTAATAATGCGAACAGAGAGAAACAATGGATCACAGTAACCAGTACTTAAAAGTGCTACAGTTTTTGCATAATCCCACATGTAATATGATTTTGGCTGGATCAAGTAAACTTGCTTAATAGATTCATTTTCTATTCAGGGTTGTAGGGAGGCAGAGCTTCTCCCAGCAAGCAATGGGAGTAAGACAAAAAAATAAAATGTGGATGTGATGTAATGCATTGCAGGCCACACCCCACATACCAACACGCACACACACACACGCACACATGCACACATGCACACACACACACACACACACACGCACACACACACACACACACACACACACACACACACACACACACACACACACACACACACACACACACACACACCTATTTACCCCTCTATTGGTAATTTAGAAGACTGACAGGTTACCCAACTGTAAGTTTTTAGAATGTGGGAATGTGGGAGGAAACACGAGATTCTAGTGAAAATGCTCCTGCACACAGGAAGGGCAGGGACACTTTGAACAAAAGGAACCCCAAAAAGGAATTAAGCCAAGGAACCAAGGGCTGTGAGCCAGCACTGTTAACCACTACTTTCACATGACAGTAAAGTTAGTGTGTCTTCTACATAAGGAAAAAATGCAGCATGGGCATTAATGAGCTCTATCTCTTCTCATAAAATGTATAGCTTTTCTCATACATATGTGGAGCTCTCTTCTATAAAATTCTGTAAAACACTGTCCAGTGTTCTCATAACGAGTTTTCGGCTAAACTCATGGGATGATTTCATAGCAGTGCATAAAAATCCAAAGATTAAAAGAACAGACATGCACTTCCTGAGGCTGTGGTTAGATGAGAAATACCAGTCAGCAGGGTGTTAGATAGAGGCCACAGCTGAGAAGCTCAAAAACTGTTGTAGTAAGCAAATCGTATACAAATAAGCCAGTTCAATGTTCCTATAGAATGTTTAACCACACATAATCAAGAAACACTGAAAGACATGCTAATCTAGAAAGTCTGTAGTCTGTCTGTCTGTCTCTCTCTCTCACACACACACACACACACACACACACACACACACACACACACACACACACACACACACACACACACACACACACATTCATTTTTTAAATCAATAAAAATATTTCTAAACTAGAGGTATGTAAAAAGAACCTTCTATTTCTGTTGTAATCATTCTGCAAACTAAAGGTGTGGCAAGAAACAATTTCACTTGAGGTCTAGTGAAAGGTCTAAGTCTACATTTACAGCTCACCTTCAGGGCCAGGGCGAACTGCTCTTTGATTCTGCCTTATATACAAGCTTGGCACGTCTCAACTCAGAATCTGGATACTGTTCCACTTTTCTGACAGGTTTAAAATATACTAAGTTTATTTTAGGATTATGACCTTAGTGTTTGCTTCATACTAAGTAAAAATAATAATGTAACACAGCAAGAAGAGTAATTTTTAGTTTCATTTAGACATAAAATACTGAGTTCAGTATTAAACATAATTTTATTTTGCAGAGTGGCAGTGGATTTCATAAGGAACAGCGGGGTCAAGACAGGGAATAAGTGCAATCAAGTGTGGGAAAAGATTTTGAGAAGCACAAGGCAGCACTTATTTACAGAAAGGCTTGTGAGACCAGTAGACTCACTGCCAAATCTGGGAGCAGAGAACAACAGATAAGTTAAAAGATCCGCAGGATAATCTTGATTATAAAGGTAAAATAAAATGGACAGCTACAGAGGGGCTAGCAGCACCTTGGAAATAATTAAATGCAGCAGCTGTCTCACTCCATTGGCAGTTTTCTGTGTTTTGATGCAAGCTTGTAAATGGTTTATTCTCAAACTTTTTACTTGGAATGGGGATTTAGGCCAGTCTTACCTTTATATCACTAATAAATTATAAAATATTCTATAAAGGAATATACACAGATTAAAAGTCAATCTGAAAACTTTGCAATAGTTTGACAGCATTAATTCAAGCCTCCAGAGCAAGTCACTGACTGCCATTCATGTTGAGTATTTCTTATACTCAGCTAAATTACTAGACAGAAAAACAGACAAATACAGTAAAGTGAACCTGCTATACAAAGAGAAGACATAGGATCCATAGGCAATCTTGAAGATGGCATAGGCCTGGTGGTATTTTGCAAGAAGAAATGCAATGATTTATTGTGGATAACTGATATCTATAACCTTTGCCCGGGTGGGATAGGGTTTTTGGTCCCTCCTCCCCTTCCTTCATTAGTACTAGCCTGGCACCCCAGGGCCCTATCCTTAACAGGTCTACCAGCTGTCTACTTGCCCTTTGAACTACTCTGGTATTGCTAGGCCCAGTTCTGAATCTTGGGCATCTGTGGGCTCAGGCCATCTTTGCATCTGTCTGTTTTTTTTGGTGACCTAGCTGCTTTTTCCTCCATCCCTCTTGGACCTAATGGTGTTGCCTGCGGGGTGGGTATACAATGGAGACATGTGGCATATAACCATGCCCCTGTAGCATCTCAGTCATGTATCCAGCCTTATTCATCTCCACAGCATCCACTAGAGATTGACATAGGAGACACACACACATAGGTCCACCCACCCACTGAAGGACTGGTAATGCCCATCCCTGCCTGCCACTCTGTCAGTCTCCAAAGCTGCTAATCGAATCCAAGTTGGCTGGGTTGTAGTCAGGGCTTTATCCATCTATGCCACTGGAGCTGCTTCTCGGAAGGGAGATAGGATGATATATATAATGGATATAGGATATTAGATTTGGCACAGGGGAAATGCCTCTTATCTTTTGTCAAGGGACCTATGGAAACAGCAAGACTAGTCCCCATTTTAATGTAAACAATTGAGTAAGTCCAGGAGCTCAAAAAATTTGCTATTTTCAGTTGACAAGGAATGAATTGAAAATCAGCTTCCAGTGTATGTCACTGTAACATTTAGGTTCATAGGTGTTTTCTAGGCTAATGACCACAAGGGCCTTTTTAAGCCTAACCCTGCATCCCAAATCTCTGACAAGTTCTGAAATCCTTGATAAGTGCAATCAGGGGCTTGGGAGATGAAAAATTTACAAGCAGCGGCCTGGGAGATGAACCATATACAGGTTGCCTGTGTCCATTAGAGACATAGGCGCCAAACCAGGGATGACATTCCTGTTCTCCATCTGACTGTCCAAGTTGCATTTGAATTGGGTTAGGGAGGAACACTGCTTCACATGGATGTGGAGTTTGTTCCAGAGATGGGGTAGTCTCTCCAGCAGGTCCTATTTATGTCACAGGCAAGGTTTAAGTCTTTGGAATGGGTAATTCTGGTGCTGTTTGTTTTGTGGATATGCAGGAGGTCCATTAGAGTGGGGCCTGACAATGCCTTATATGTCAGGCATAGGTCTCCCCTCAAAAGCCTGTAGAAGACAGAATACAGGGATAGGGCCTTGAGGTGGTCTGGATAGGACATTTTACTTATGCTCTGTATTATTTTAGTGAGGAACCTCTGTGGATGTTACAATTGTTGGATATGCCTGGTTAGGTACTATTCAAAGAGGGCATTGTACTCAATGATAGGTCTGATGAATGATGAATACAGTTGAACAATGATTTCCTTCCACTTAGATGCCATACCTTTGTTTATAAGTTGCGCAACATATAATGATTTCCTCACTGCTGTACTCACTTGACGGTCAAAAGCTAGATTACTGTCTACGAGCAGATGCCTAATTGGAAACCATTGGCCATATCTTACTTGGGCAAAAAGGAAGTTTCTTTGTTCGCCAGTGAAAGTGGGGAGCTCTGAACAGCCTACCTGCCCTTGGAGGTGTAGTTTCTGTACAGAAACTGTAGTTTTATTGGCCATTTTGGTCTAATTTCTATCTCTTTAATTGTTCTGATATAAAAAATGCATTTGCGCGGTTTTGTGTGCCGGGCAGCACCGGTTAGCTAGGGTTAAACTATTCCTGACTCCCCGAAGTCTACTCTTCAGTTTTTTTTAGCACTCAAACCATTCATTTTACAGCCCAGCACTTGCTTAAAACTCATAACAAGCACTAAATACCCCTAGCACTAGCCCCCCTTATACTATTCAGAAGGACAAGGCTCTCTATTCATCCCCACCAGTCAAACAGAAAAACAGCTCACTCTACCTATTCAGGCATGTCCAAAGGGCAGTCTCCGGTGTACTCTCCAGTCCAACTGGTGAATCTGGGCATTTTGAGGCAATGTTACAACTGCCTCATGTACATAGACAACCCTCTCCTCCTATCACCAAACACTAATATATGCGAGAGATGCAATTATACAGTCAGACTGGAGGCAAAGCTCTCTCAACCCCAGACTGTAACTGACTGTCAAGAGGAGAAGGGTAATACTTGCAACACGCAACCAGTCTCACATAGACCTAACAAACCAACATAGGCAAATAACACACATAAATACACAAAAACATACTCAGAGGCTCTAAATAAAAATCTGCAAAAGCAACAGAGACCTCTAAAGCAGACATCCAAGCAACCTCCACAACCCATCACCAGCCATGAAACACATACTTCACATAACCAGTGTGCCACGTAATCACAGCCCTTAAGGCAAAATAGCATACCCAACACACTAGTGATAGGTGAATCTATAGTCAGGCACAATGATGTCCCACTAACTAGGCTGGACAAGGAGAAGGTTACAGTTAGTGGCCTGTCGGGCGCCAGGATCTGCCACATAACACAAGCACTCAGGTTACTCCAGAACAAGTACAAATACGACTCTGTCATTGTACATGTTGGTGTGAATGACCTGAGACATACCTCCCTGGACTACATTTAAAGAGACATGGAAGAGCTCTCTGATCATGTAGCCCAGGCAGATATGACCCTGACCCTGAGTAGCATCCTGCCCTCACTAAGAATGATGCCACAGTATAAAGAAAAAATGATCAACTTCAACAATTGGCTACGTTTCTGGTGTCATTCAAAGGGGATCCAGTATCTGTCCACCTGGGATGACATGCTCGACAATCCACATTGCTTCTCAAGAGATGGCTTGCACCTGTCACCGTTAGGCTTTTGAATACTGGCAAAGGCTCTTGCTGCCCCCATAGCACCTTTTTTAGGCAAGGCTCAAAAGTCAAACCCACCACCGTAAATAGCACAAGTAACAAAAAACTGAGGATAATGCTACTCAATGCCAGAAGTCTAAACCTCAAAATGAACGCACTCGAGGCACTCCTCAGTATGGAGAACATCGATATCTGTGCAGTAACAGAAACCTGCTTTAAGGCTCCAAAGAGCACACCAGCAGTACCAGGCTATAACTCATACCATACCTTTCGGCCACAAAACCCGGACCGAAACACAAAAGGCGGGGGTGTATCCATATTCATCAAAGATACTCACACCTCCAGGTTAGTGGCACAGCACAATGCATCAGAGATCATCCAAGTGCAACTAACAACAGGTAAAACTGCAATCCAAATTGTAGCTTCCTACAGATCACCCACCCTGACCCAGGACCCCCATTCTGCATTTCTGGAGACACTGGGAAATATGAATCCTCCAAGAAAAGGAAACCAGTCGGGTGGACCCCTGCCATAATCAGGCTCTACAATAGAAGGAGGAAACTAGTACAGATAAGAACAAAATTCCTAGAAGGAAAGACATCCCTGATCAGTATTAGCAAGAAACTACGATCCCTCATTAAATCATCCAAGGCTAGCTTCGAAAGAAAAATTGCCATGGACTCCAAAGATAACCACAAAGCGTTCTTTAGCTATGTCAAGAACCTAAGTGGAAACTCTCAGATCTGCTCTGAGTTGGTGCAGAATGGCACAAAATACACTGAACTGACTGATATTGCCAACATTTTGGCAGACAGGTTCAGTGCAAACTTCACACCCCTCTCACCCCCTAAAGGGCCCATAACCATGCCAGAAGAATGTAAGGCCCTGGCAATCACCGACACACAGGGTAAAACAGCCCTATCCAAAGCCCAAAACACAGCCTCAATGGGACCGGAAAGTGTCCCAGGCTGTGTCTTACAAGAGCTCCAAAATGAACTAACCCCTCACCTAAACACAATGTTCAAACTCAGGCTCTCTACAGGCTACGTACCCACAGAGTGGCACACAGCAACAGTTATCCCACTCCACAAAGGTGGTGCCACAACGGACCCCAGGAACTATTGCCCTATAAGCCTGACTAGCCTGGTCTGCAAGGCTATGGAGTGCATCATCATGGAACTCATTAACAGAGACATTGGGAAACTCCAAACTTTGGACCCCACCCAGTTTGGCTTTGTTAAGGGCAGATCATGCCTCCTAAACCTGGTGGACTTCTTTGATACAGTTATCAAGGAATTAGATGAGGGTAAGGAGGTCCACACAGCCTACCTAGACCTTGCAAAGGCTTTTGACACCATTCCCCATCCTGGTATTATAGACAAACACACCAACCTGAACATTAACCCCTACATCACGAGATGGGTTGCAAATTGGCTCATGGACAGAACCCACACAGTGAGAGTTGCAGACTCTAGGTCCTATTCTAAACTGGTTACAAGTGGCGTCCCCTAGGGCTCAGCCCTAAGACCCCTCCTGTTTGCTATATACTTCTCAGAGGTACTGGCAAGCACAGGAGAACTTTGGCTGACCAAGTTCGCAGACGACTGCAAACTAGGGGCCATAATCGATTCTCCGGCTGATACAGACATCTTCCAGAAGGGTCTCACTGAGATGAATACCTGGTGCCAAAATCATGGCCTCAAGCTGAATGCCAAAAAGTGCATAGTCATCAATACAAACTGCCAGTGAACTACCACATAGGTGGTAGTCCCCTAAATACAGAAAAAGTAATAAGGGATCTGGGGACCCAAGTAAATAGCAATTTCTTCTTTGATAATCATATTGCCAAGGTGTTTAGAAAATCCTTCTATGTGGCCCACCTAATCTCGAAAGGGTTTGCATCCGGAACAAAGGAGGTTATTGTGCCTCTCTACTCATCACTTATTAGACCCATTATAGAATACAATGCCCCATTTGGGATGTGCCTTATAAGACACCTGCAACAGCTGGAAAGACCACAAAAGTACCTCACCAAGAGGATTACTGACCTCAAACAGATGACCTATGCAGCCCGACTAAAGAAATTCCAGCTGTACTTGGTTGCATACCGCTTACTCAGAGGTGATCTCTGCTTGACATACAAGGCCATGTCCAACCCAGAATTGATGGATATGCTCAACCTAAAAAAAACCCAAATCCCTGAGAGCCACACGCTCTAGGGATATAAATCTTACCACAATGATAAATAGGACATGCTGGAGGGATAGATACCTGACCAAGAGACTCCCCATGCTTTGGAACAAGATTCCAATATACATCAGGCAGAGTTCCTCACTAGCACTCTTCAAGAGAAACCTTGACGGGTGGAAGGGAAACAGAAAATTTACCCAAGGGATCACTGCAGTGGCTCTGCTAGACAGAGGCACAGGGAACTAATGGCTCTGCTGGTCAGAAGCACAAGGAACTAATCTAAGGGGGTGGCAAAAACCAACACACTCTGGCTAGGCTTATAAATGCCCTTGGGCAGATAGCCTAGTACTTACCTATGAACCTATGAACCTAATCTCTCCTTAGTCTGAACAAGCAAATAAGAGAACTAATAAAATCCTCCAAAGCAAACTTTATGCCCAAATTGGCCACATATACTAAAGACAATCACAAGGCTTTCTTCGCATATGTTCGCAAACTCAAGGGAAGCACCCAGATCTGCTCAGAACTGGTGGTCAAGGAGACAACATACACAAGCGCCATAGATACAGCCAACCTACTGGCAGACAGGTTCAGTGAAAACTTCACCCCTCTTTCCTCCCCATCAGTAAATCAGGACGTCCCCAGCACCTGACCCCTCCCCTCCCCAGCACCTGCCCCCCTCCCCATATCTCTAGGGAGCAAGTTATCACTGCCCTCTCAAAGGCAAAAAATACAGCCTCCATGGGACCAGATAACATCGCAGACTGCATCTTACATGAACTCAGACAGGAACTTGCAGCACCATTAGGCACCCCATTCAACAAAAGCCTGAGTACTGGCTTTGTCCCAGCCGAATGGAGGACAGCCACTGTCATTCCTTTGCACAAAGGTGGAACATCCACAAATCCAGGAAATTATAGACCCATCAGCCTAACTGGTCAGATCTGCAAGGTCATGGAGCAAATTATCATGGACCTCATTAACAAAGTCATTGGCAACCTCCAAACACTTGATCCCACACCGTTTGGTTTCGTTGAGGAGAGGTCATGCCTGCTAAATTTGTTCAACTTCTTTGAGACAGTCACCAAAGCCATGGATGAATGGAAGATGGTGCACACATCCTACCTTGACCTGGCTAAAGCCATCGATACTATTCCCCACTCAGGTATAATAGATAAACTCTCTCAGCTAGGTGTCAATCCATATGCTACCAGATGGGTAGCAAACTGGCTCACTGATAGAATCCATCCAGTCAAAATAGGGGAAGCCACCTCAAGCAGTTGACCCGTAACTAGTGGCGTACCCCAGGGATCAGTCTTGGGGCCCTTGTTGTTTGGGGTATACTTTTTTGAGGTGCAGGCCAAAGCCAGTAGGCTACGGCTGACCATGTTTGCAGATGACTGAAAGCTGGGCACTGTCATCAGTTACCCTAGTGATGTGGACATCCTCCAAGAGAGTCTCACCCAAGCATATGACTAGTGCCAGAAACTTGACCTCAAACCGAATGCCAAAAAAATGCATCATCATCCCCTTTGGGGAGAGTGATGTCCCCCCAAATTATCACATTAGTATGAAAGTCCTAAGCACGCAATCAGTCGTGAGGGACTTGGGCACCCAGGTTGATAGCAAGCTGACTTTTGACCACCATATTACCTCCATTGTACGGAAAGCTTTCTACATAGCCCACCTCATTAGTAATGGTACTCATCCAGGGACAAGGTGGTCATAATATCCCTGTATTCTTCCCTTATAAAACCCATTATTGAGTACAATGCCCCTTTCGGCATGTACTTCACAAAGCACATGCAGCTGTTGGAGAGACCACAGAGGTTCCTCACCAGGGGAATCCAGGGCTTCAAACATCTTTCCTACACAGATAGGCTAAAGGCCCTGTCCCTCTATTCAGTCTCCTACAGACACTTCAGAGGTGACCTCTGTCTGGAATAAAAAGTGATCTCAGATGCCGCCTTGATGGGACTGCTGCATATCTGCAAGTCTAGCTATACTTGAGTAACCTGCATGCATGACCTCAACGTGGTCTGTGACATCAATAGGACTTATTGGCAGGAGAGATTTGTGTCCCGGAGACTCCCCCTTCTGTGGAATACACTCCTGCTCAACATCAAGCAGAGTATCTCATTAATGCTTTTAAAGCACAATCTGGATAACCGGATGGGGAACAGAAAATATACTCATGGGATTCCACCTGTGTCCCTGCTAGACAGGGGCATCGGGTGCTGACTTGTTGGAACGTGGGCCAAATTCTTGGCTAGGCTTGAAAGGGCCTTAGGGCCAATAGCCTAGTAACTTCCTGTGATCCTATTATCCTATTTGTGCCAAGTCCCTAACTCCTGGAACAACTCTAAGGGGTGTGTTGTCAATATGATAGTTACCAGGGGTGGATGACTTCCCAAAGGATACTATTATGCATTTCTTGGCATTAAGTTTTAGTCCATATCTCTGACACCAGTTGTTTGTCTGTGTCTGTGTCATCCCTTCCTGGAGAACACTTGTGTCAGTGTGGGATTCAATGGCAGCTCCTAATTTGCAATCAAATGCAAATTTAATCAGCCAGAGACCACTGACATTGGCCTTGACATCAGAGAAGTAATTGCCAAAAAGGAGCGGTCCAAGGACAAATCCCTGAAGGACTCCACTTGTGACTGGGGTCTTTGCAGAGGTGAACTCTCCAATTCTAACTTCTTGGGTCCTGTCTGTGAGCCAGTTCTGCATAGGCAGCAGTGTTCTGAGGGTTTATGGGGGCTTGAAATTTTGTCAGGTTATTATTTAAAAACAGGAAGTTGGCCTTAGAGTAGCTCCTGAATATTCCAGGTTTAGATGGGGATCCAGGTTTCATTTTTACTTCAACGGTGACGATTTTGAGGTCTCACCTTACCAGGGATGACATTACAGTATGGGGTGTGCAGCACACTCCCGTATTAGTGAGGACCAGATCCAGTAGGGTTGCACTCCTGGTGGTGTATTGACAATTTGGTCCAGAGAGTTTATGTTTACAAAATCCAGGAATCTCTGTGCCTGTATGTTTGGTGTTGTACAGGATTCCTGGTTAATAGTGGGGTAATTAAGTCATCCATGAATATGGTATTGGGTTGGATGGTGAGTGTTTCCAATAAGTTTAAATACATGGCATGGGTTTCCTGGGTCATAGACTGGAACATATAGCTTGCAAGGAAGTGGCATTGGATTTTGCCTATGGTGATTTGAACATGGAGCAGCTCTATTGCATTGTCCTGTTTGACCAACCTTGAGGTATATTTATGTTTTATGTAAATTGAGACACCTCCACCTTTAGTGCCTGTCTGTGTAGTAGCTGGTCTAAATGTATGGAAAGCATTATAACCTTGCACTGTTGGTGTGATCTCTGCAGCTTTAAGCCATGTCTCAGTGACTGCACGGGCATCAACATTCTCTAGGATAAAGAGAGCTTATAGGCAGCTGAGTTTTTTGTTTAGACTTTTCCCCACATAATAACCTTGGCAGTTTTTACATACTGCAATATAAACAACCCCCTTAGTACAGCAAAACATTTTCTTTTTTATTAGTAATGGATCCAAAATTCTTAAGTTTAAATTTGTCCGTATCCATCATGAAAGGGCACTGGGGACATCTACCACATTTATACGTGCCACCTCTAATGAGATTAGGTTTGCCTTTTTCAAGTAGTCCTTTTATTGATGTACTCTTTTTATAAACTATAGTGGATCTATTACCTATCTTGTCCAAGACCCCAATATCATTATCAAAAACCTTCCAATATTTATGTATTTGATTTCTTCAAAATCTGCAGAATATGTGAGTGTCAGTGCATGTGTAAAAATAGTATTATTGTGCCTCACATTGTTGTGGTCATCCCTATTGCCCAATAGGGCTCTAAAGTGTCCACTGGTCCTCTTATTTATAACTTCCTGAATGATGTTTGATAGAAAAGGCTCTGGATAACCTCTTCTCTGAAACATATTGGACAAATTGTCACATTCCTTGGTAAAGTCATAAAAGTCATACACCATCCTGGCCAATCTAACACATTGGCCCTTGACCAGGGCCTTCTTCTGGTGCAAAGGATGTGCACTAGTAAAATGTAATAATGTGTTAGAGTAGGTTGGTTTCCTATATAGTTGGGAAATAAAACAGTTGCTCACATAATCTTTCTTTATGGTGATGTCCAAATAATGAATATAATCTAGATCCTTGACCATAGTAAATCTCAAAAAACTGGTGGTACTGTTCATGTACGAAAAGAACCTATTCAAATCTTGTTCTGATTGATTCCAAAACAGGACAATATCATCAAGATATCGCCCATACAATACCCATGAAGTCCTGAATTCGGAGTTACAAATGTTTTGATCTTCCCAATGTGCTAAGACAATGTTGGCGAAGATTGGTGCACAACATGCACCCATGGCAACTCCAAGCGTTTGTTTAAATAAATGTCCTTCAAATGTAATGAAATTATTTTCCAAAACCATCTCCATACAAGTACGGATGGTCAAGATGGTGTCATGATTCAATGACGAATTACTGCATAGAAACTCATAGAACCAGTCCAGACCTATATCATGTGGTATAACTGAAAACAGGTCACAGACGTCAATAGTCACCAGGATGAGGTTACTGTCATACATATTCTTATTGACTTTACCAAGGAAGTCCCATGAGTCCTTAATTATAGTAGTCCGATTATCAAGGACCCCCTTAGTCATACTGTCAATGTATTTTGCTATACTAAATGTTTTGGAGGCTTTGGCATCTACAATGGGTCTTAAAGGTGGACTGTGCATTGATTTGTGAATTTTTGGTATTCCAAATATGGTGGGAATCCTGGGATGTTTGGTTAAAATGTAGCTGTGTGTGTCTAGTGTGATTTGTCCATTCAGTAAAAGTTGCTCCAATTCTAAGTCAATGTTACGATATGCTATGTTTAATTCATTTCTTGAGGTCTCAGTGTACACTTCACTATATAGTATGTCAAACATTCTACTATTGTAATCATCAGTATTCATAATAACCAGACCCCCACCCTTGTCCAGTTTCATAAGTCTTATATTAGTCTGATGTAAAATTTCACTCAAAATACCCTTCTCCTCTATTTTTAAATTGTCTATGGGTGAGTCATTATGCCTATAACCCAATCGTGTTCTAATGTCGTTTTCACATAGAACCTCAAATATTTGTACCAAAGGGTGATTGGGAGGTTGAAAGGTACTTGGTCTCCTAAGGTTTGAGCCATAAGTAAAATTACTATCAGGAAAAAATAAAGCTAGATTTAATTTCCTTGTAAATAGTTTTAACTGCACCATAACATCTACTATGTTGCCCTTACTAGTAGGCACAAAATTCATACCTTTGGATAGAAAATCGGCCCATTCCCTAGTGACAGTAAGACCACTGTAATTATAAATACTGAAGTCACCCAAATCATTAGTCACAATTGAAAGAATCACATTCTCAGTCTCAGTGTGTGATGGGCTGCTTATCTCCGGTAGTTGTTCCATCCCCCCCCCCCACCGTGGTGCAGATCGAGGACTGTAATAATTCGACCTTGTCTGTCTTTGGTTGATTAGCCTCTCCGATCTCCTGAGGGGGGCTTGTTCTAAAGGGATTTCCTCTCCTTCCTTATCATCATCTTGTGTCTCACAAGCTTGCCCTAACGTATAAGTATTGTGATTACCAGTAATTTGATTAAATTGCCCTCTTGGGGGGTCTGGATAAGTCACACCCTTCTCATAATCCATTTTGTCCCTACATAACTTCCTTTCCTTTCTCCCTTTTAAATCACTGGGTTCATTATAGACAGTATCAAACACAGCATTAAAAACATTTTTCTTAGATTCAAACAATAAGTCATTTTCAATGTTGACATCTACCTGATTAATTTCTCTTAACAATAGTGCCATTTTCTTATTGTTATCCACAATAAGAATACGTAACAATTCACAGCCTTGTCTGTTAAAAAGTCCCAAAAGTTCTTTGTAAAGATGTGAATCCTTTTCCAACCCGGTTGGATATTTCCACATTCGTAGTCCTTTAGGGACTTGCTCCCTCTTAATACATTCAGTTAGGTACTCATTTTCTAACTGAATTTTCTTATATTTAAGAAACTTAAGAATTTTGAATCCATTACTAATAAAAAGAAAATGTTTTGCTATACTAAGGGGGTTGTTTATATTGCAGTATGTAAAAACTGCCAAGGCTATTATGTGGGGAAAACAAAAAATGCTTTTAGAATTAGAGTCTACCAACATTTATATGATATCAAGCAGAAAAATATGAAGAATGCTTTATTTAGGCATATTAATGACCAAAGTAATCACAGTTTTAGTTTTTTTATTCTTGAACAAGTTGATTTGGGACAAAGGGGCTGACCTGTTGAGGAATATTTGGAGTACATTGAGTTAAAGTGGCAGATCAGAGTGAATGCATACTCCCCTCCAGGTCTTAATGATAGAATTTCTATAGCACCACTTTTGAAACTTAAACAGTTATTTATGTTATGATTTATTTATATTGTTATTGGTATTTTTTTGCCTTATAACATTCTTTACATGTGACACTATTGATTCAACATTTGGTTAGCTGACTTTTTGTGTACTTGCAAATAGGGGGAGTATTCACTACTACCTTACACTTCCTGTGATGTTTCTTAATTGAAAGGAAATGATGTGGGGTAATATTTTACTAATTGACTATGTGTGTATTTAAGGAGTTATCAGCCAGCAATTCACTGTTCTGAAGAAGTCTGAGTATTGACGAAAGCGCTTAACTTGTTGTTTTATCATTTTTAAACTGTGACTTTATGTGTATTTGTACTTCATTTTGATCATTGGATTGAGTAAAAAATGTTTTCATTATTCGGGCTCTGTCTCGTTAGATACCACCCTGCATCTGCTGTTCATTCTAGTTTTTATTCTGCTTACTGACTTTTGGGCAGAGATCTTATACAACTATTTGGCATAGCAGTAGTTCCAACCATGCAGGGTATGGAAGCACAACGACAAATTAACACTTTTGCAGTGCAATCGGAGGGTAAAACATTTTATTGGTATAGCCAGGACTTGGTTACAACTGGTCCTGGGGCAATAACTGAAGAGTTAGTGAATGTGGCTATCAGTAAGTTCCCCTCCCTTTGCATTGATGTACAACACCTGTTGCACTGTAATACACCAGGACCTGACAAAGAATATGAGCAAAAATTGTTTAAAAACCGTGCGAACAGATTAGTATTGCGTAATCTGTACTGGGACATGAAAGGGAACAGTGTAGTTAGCTGTTCATTGCCCCAGGAGTTCTTTGCACTTTATAAATCAAATCGATTACCACATGTTAGTTTAACTAAAGACAAAGATGTGAAATGGGCAGACCTAGGAGAAAAAGTCACAAAATGGGAAAAGCAGACAGAATTAGAACTGTCAGAACAAGGAGTACATAGACAGAAATTAAATTGGAGCACACAGACACACCCAGCTGTACACTTGCAGTCAAGTGAGGGCAGCTGAGAAACACTCTTACTAGAAGAGGAAGAAAAAGCTTTATTAGACATACCAGAGACCTTCTGGTCAATAGGGAAATCAGATGTAGGACTTATTCGTATAGCAGGACCAGTTACCATCATGCCAAAATCAGCCTTTAGACCACAGAAAAGGCAGTACCCCTTAAGAAAAGATGCAGAAGCAGGTATTAAACCTATCATAGCAACTTTACTTAAGGATGGATTACTGGTGGAATCTCCCGATTCACCAGGTAACATACCCTTATTTCCAGTTAAGAAAGCAAACAGAGAATGGTGTATGGTCCAGGATTTGCAAGCTGTAAATGACGCAGTAATATCAAGGGCACCTACAGTGCCAGATCCACATACCCTATTAAATGATTTGAAGCCTCAACACAAATATTTTTCTGTGGCAGATATTAGCAATGCGTTCTTTGCAATACCAATACACCCTGACAGCCAGTATTGGTTTGCATTTACATTTCAGGGGAAGCGGTATACATATACGTGACTACCACAGGGATATTGTGAAAGTCCAACGATATTCTCACAAAAGATGGCAAGTAACTTGGCGAGGTTTACCCCACCGAAAGGTGGTCAGATTTTACTTTATGTTGATGATATCCTGCTGGCAGCCCCTACCCAGCAAGATTGTAAGGAAGACATAACATTATTGAAATTCTTAGCCATTGAAGGACACAAAGTAAGCAAAAACAAATTGCAGCTTTGGAGAAAACAAGTTAAATACCTTGGATATGTAATATCCAAAAAGGGTAGGACATTAGATGAAGACAGGAAAATAGCAATCTTACAAGCACCAAAACCCGCAACCAAGAAGGAAATGATGTCCTTTCTTGGTACGACTAATTTTTGTCGGAGCTGGATCCTAAATTATGCTTTGGAATCTGCACTGTTGAACAACCTGATCTTTCAGAAGCCTATGGCAGAACAAGATTTGATATAATGGTCACCAGAAGCAGAATTAGTTTTCTGTAAACTGAAACAATTGATAACATCCTCATTAGTCTTAGGATTACCAAATTAGCATAAACGTTTTTTCCAAACTGTAGATTGTAAGCAAGGTTATATGATGTCAATGTTGACATAACAGCATGGGGACAAGCAACGCCTCATTGCTTACTATTCATCGCAACTGGACCCAGTGGCATGGTCTTTGCCCCACTGTGTACAAGCAGTAGTTGCTGCCGCAATGGCAGTGCAGGCTTCGGCCTCAGTAGTATTATCTACTGGTAAACTGATTAATCATGCACAGTTTATTTTAGATTTGTTAAAATCAATTCAGTTACCTCAAAAAGTAGCTATTTGTAAATGCATAGCTCATACCAAGCAACAAGATAGGATTTCAAAAGGTAATGCTAGAGCTGACACAGCTGCAAAGCAAGCAGCCTCAGAAGCATTTTTTTTGAATGAGGAATTACAACCTTCTGAGATTTGAGACTTAGAAATGTTAAAAACAATGCAGACACTTACTACACGAGCTGAGAAACAAAAGTGGGAAAGGCGAGGAACACTCCTCAAGGAAGGACTGTACATCTCCAAAGAGGGAAAACCAATATTGCCATCTAATTTATTTAAATATGCAGCTTTGTTGAGCCATGGGCAATGCCATGTCTCAACAGGGGGGATGGTACAGTTAGTCAACCAGGTATTCACTACATACGGATTTAAAAATTATACTAAAACATCTTTTTGCAGTTTTCTGTTTCAGGTAAAGAGTCGAATCAACCATTGGAAGCGACAGTAGTCCCAGAAAACTGAATCTGGGTAAAGACTACAAAACGTAAACACTGGAGTTCACCAAAGTGGGTGGGACCATACCAGGTCCTCTTGTCGACACCCACGGCAGTCAAGATTGATGAAAAATCCTCTTGGATCCATTTGATACACTGTAAACTTTGCAAAAACTTTGAGCTAGATAAAAATCTTGCTGTTCCACAAAAAGACTAAACATGACAAAATCTAGAGCAAACAGGAATGCAGAACAACCCCAGAAGTATTGCATGGTTATCCTGTTGATTGTACTGATGACAATAATCTTTTTGCTGTGGCCTATCCTTTTTTCGGTCACATCAGCTGAACTGAATAAACGTGATGAGTCACCCATGGACTGGCACCCGAACTTTATCAGGCGATTACACGTGTGTATGCTGAGACTTTTAATGTTTCAAATTGCTGGATTCGTACAGCCATACCAACAGCATACGGGGGGTTATTAATGACTGCGGTCCCCCTAGGGGTCAATGAGACCTGGGAAAACTTGGTTTATGAGACTGTACATTATAAATATTATACCAAAGCAAACAAAATGGGTACAGTTTGTAATTCAAATTATGACTCATTTCTTGAGTCCATGCAAAAGACTGTTAAGGATATACATCATAATCCTATTCTTTTTAAGCAACTGTCTATAATAGATAGGAAAATGTTTAATGCAGGGCAGCCATATCTCAGTAAAGTAACTACTAAGGTAGAGGATTGTTATTTTGTGTGTAATAAGAAAGCATATAAATGGTTACCTGAGAATTGGTCCGGCAGTTGTTTTTTGGGGTACCTGGTTCCAGCCATGTGACACACTGCAGTTTTGCCTCAGGGAAATATTCAAAACACCCAAGATGTAGCCAAGAAACCTGTCAGAAAGCCTGAGAATCCAGTGGGACAAATCGAGGTGGGCTGGAAGGACCATCATACCATGGGTACCAAGCTGACGCACATGGACTTGAGTGATGCTGTCATATCGTGGGCAGGCATATTACCAGCATATGGAGTGGCAAAATCGATTTGGGAGCTGCAAAAACTGTCCAAACTTCTCGAAGTAATGAGTAATGCAACTTTTTATGCTCTTGAATTGATAACTGATGAACTGAATGCTATGAGAACTGTAGTACTCCAAAATCGTATGGCTCTCGACTTCACCCTAGCGGTGAGAGGTGGTGCGCTTTAATCAAAAAAAGAATGTTGTGCATATATCCCTGATTACCAGCATGAGATTAACGACCACCTTGAGGTGATACAGCAAGTGTCGACTATAACCAAACCAGGCCCCAACCTACTGACGAACTTTTTCCAGAATCTGTTTGGGGGGGTGGGGTGCCTTCATAATGAGCATATTAATAGCTGTCTGTGTGGGAATACTCCTCTTGAGAGTGTGTGCGCGTTGTGGCATACCCTGCATGAAAAAACTGATTAAAGAATTGATAGACATGTCAGTATCTGAAACCTTGTATCAAAACACTGAAGTTGATAAATTGCTGGAAAATGAAATGCTTTCAGAAGTTTAAACTATATGACTTACCTAACCGCAAATCCCACGTGGAAGAGGTTGGGGGAAGAAATTAACTATTTATGCTTTTGAAGAGAATAAAAGTATTAATAGGGGGGAAATGTGAGAGAAATATGTATTCACATATATAGTAAAACATGTATTCATATATGTATTAGCATTTTGCTTGCTGCATTAGAAGCCTAAAAGGGTTAACACATTTATTCTGCTACAGGCTTGAAAATAATTGCATGTACTTTCTGACTTTGCTTCTTGTCAGCTCAGTGAATGACCTTGTTCATACACTGAGAAACAGATGATTTTGCTAACGTTAGGAAAAGGAACAATACAGTATTCTGAAATGTTACTAGACTTAAGCAAATATCCTTGTTCATACTGCAGCTGTAGATAAGATTATAGGCTGAAATCAGAATATGCTTTGTGCTCAAAGCAGGAAAGAATCACTAATTGCAACACTGAAATATGAGTGAATTGTTACAGACCACCAGTTAGCGAGGCCACGTTGATATCTTAGGAAATTTTCACATGGGAAGTTTATACTTGCTATATCAGCAGAAAAACGTAGTAAACACCTGTCTTAGAACAATGCTAAGAGTTGTATTTTATTATGTCAGCTTAGAGGGCAATGGCTTACAAAACAGTATAATAATGAAGTATTTCCTGTATAATGTCAGACAAACTTCTGAACTGCATTTTTGTCTCCTTGTACAAGAATAAAGGAACCTTAACTGAACCTTGGCTGCATTGATCTTTGATTTTTCCTTTTACAGACTCTTAGCATTGAGTAGTAATACCTTTAGATTTTCTTGGTTTTGATTTGCTATGTCAGAAGTACTTTCAGTTTGCCATTGCCTAAAAAAGGCACTATGGGGGAAGACAATGTTTTAGCTAATATTTGAAAACCTCGAAGGAGAGGTGCAGACCATCCCTGGCACAACAGTTTGGTCTGTTGACCATCTCCTGCCATGCTTACAAATATTACACCCCCTTAGAATGACACCAGAAAATAAGTCAATCATCTTTTATTCTTACTGTGGCATCTTCCTTGGAGAAGGTAAAATGCTGCTCAGTGCTAGACTCATACCAGCCTGAGACACATATTCCAAGAATCCCATGATGTCTTTCATATAGTCTAGGGAGGTATGTCTCAGGTAATTTACTCCCACATGGACTACGACTCAGTCATACTGGTACTTGTGGTCAAATGACATGCATGCATGAGTAATATGGTGTATCCTAGCCCCTGATAAGCAACTGACCATGACTTGGAGTCTCCAATCATTAGACTGTTGGATTGTGTGATGGCTTGCCTTATAGGCTTAGAAGTAGAGGCTACATGAGATGTGGCTCTATGTGTTGATGTGAGTGTTGTTTTGAAAGAGTTAATTTGGGGTTGCTGAGGGTATTTGTTATGTGTACTTCATCTAGGAGGCCTTTGGGGTTGAGAAAGTTTATATTTAAGTGCCTCAGTATATGTGGATCTATATGCTTGCTTTGAATTCTGTGTGATGGGTGCAGTGTGTGTACTACTGACAACCTTACTGACATTAGCAGTACTTTTATGTGAGTGCTTTACCTCCAGTGGCATTGTGTAAATACATCTCTTACATACCATATTTAGCTAGAATTAACTGGTTGTCAGTAAACATTAGGCAATTTCTACATTGCCTCAGAAGGCCCATATCCACCAAGATGGTTATGGAGATAGTGGGAAAGTTCATATCCATGGTAAGAGACTCTGTTTATTGATTACACAGTTGGAGTGAGAATATAAAGCAATGTCAGGAGTATCCGGTTTGTATCTCTGGGGACAGTGCTTGTCACTGCAAACTAGTTGTCCTGTGTGCAACCAGGTTTTGGTGAAATTTCAATTGTGCTTTTACAGGAAAAATATCACTCAAAGTGTCTGTGTTTGTACAGGGCACTGCCAAAAACCTGAGGGAAAATAATACACAGACCCTGAAAATTTAAGGATGAAGTATTTAGGCAGAAATTCTAAAGTTAGAATCAAATCAAGTAGTACTTACTGAAAACAAAGAATTAGCTTGTGAAGAATGACGAAAAGAGGGGAGTCACATGAATGGCTACTGCCTGGCTACTACTATTGCTGGTGTGACAAAGGGAAATACTGCCAACAAAGCTATCTAGAATTTTGTAAATAATACTATGTCATTTGTGAATATCACCATGATTCATATGCTTGTCTTACAAATGTATTGGAACTGTGTGTTGTGTGTATATTAAACTGCTGATACAGAAGTAGGCGTTGAACAGGGTTCAGTCAACAGCAGACACAATGTTTAGTTTTTTGTATTGTCTTGAAAGAGAAATAATTACTAGGTTTAAAATGTAGAATTGTTTTTATTGTTCTATGACTTCCAGGATCTGCAAACATCTGAGAGATGTGTGTTTATCACAAGGAGATGCTAAAATTCTGTTAGTCTCTGACAAAGAGGGTTTTAGCTTGGGAAATGAAGTCAGGTGACAAAAAGTGATGCCATTCAAGCTAACCTACCAGTAATATTTGATATTAATGTAAGAACTCTCTCAGAGAGAGACTGTGCATTTTGTATTTGGTCGTTGACCTAGCAGGAACATCCACTCATCACCACTTTCTGTGTGTTGTTCTGTAAGTAACTTTGTAGGGCATAGTAACTCTTTCAGATTCAGATAGGAATATAGTAAAATATAGCATAGATGTTTTCTTTATTTATTTGAGACTGTTCTGCAATGTTGTTTTAAATATTTTCTGTGATTTTGAACTGTGATATAACTGATTACTTACTGTGTGTTGTCTTATTCTTTTATTATTTATTAAATATATTTAAACCTTTCAATTGTGGCTGGTCTATTTAGAGATATTTAAGCCCTTAGAATACCTGTATATCTATTTGGTGACACGGTACAGGCCACTCCTAAATAGCCTTGCTCTTGGTCAGACTACCATGTGGATTAATATTAATATCACACAATAGGATTGGACACCATTTGTTAAGGGCCTTAAAGTAGCTGATAAAGAGTTGGCTGGTGGCAGTGAAAACGACCTTATAGTCTGGGCAGAAGGGAGCATAGGTAGTAAACCTGTGCCAGCCTTTCTCAGGTTTGTGTGTGTGTGTGTGTGTGTGTGTGTGTGTGTGTGTGTGTGTGTGTGTGTGTGTGTCTGTGTGTGTGTGTGTGTGTGTGTGTGTGTGTGTGTGTGTGTGTGTGTGTGTGTGTGTGCACATGTGTGTGTGTGTGTGTGTGTGTGTGTGTGTGTGTGTGTGTGTGTGAGTTTTTATATAAATCAAACCTCAAAGTGTATGTGTGTGTCAGCTACTTGGGCAGGGAGATGAAGCACTGGCTGGACAGAGAAGGTGCTGGAGGTTTTGGCTTGGCCACTTGGCCACTCAGCTGAGATCTCATCCTTATAGCTGTGCCAGTGGTGAGTCTTATTGGGGATCTGGAGAAAGAGGGAGCAACCAGCCCCAGACAGACTGTGATCTTTGTATGCTCTTAAGGGAAATTGCACTTTAATGTGTGTGTGTACTTGTCATCCTCCCAGTGTGTACTTTCCCCACTGTTGCCAGTGGTGAGGATTGAGGCTCTTTGATTACTGGGCCAGTGCAAGGGCATCACAGCTGGTCTCATCACAGCTTCACTCTGCTGGGATTCAATGCTTCTTTCCTTCTTCTTTCATCAGAAGCAAAACATTAGCACCAATCCCAAAATAAGAAGCAGGCCACAGCCTAGTTGGTGATCCACAGTCTTGTCCCAGGTGATGCAAGGGTCTGTAGTCTTGTTGTAGCCTGTTCCGGGTAGATGCCTTGAATAGCAATTAGACCAATCAGGAATGTAAAGGACAGACCCTCACTGCCTAACCAGAACCAGTCAGGAGTCAATGCACTCTACTCCTCTCACCAGGAACAGAATATGAGCACAAATTCCAAGCTATCATCAGTGAAGCAGTTATTAGACATTCTGGTTATCATCAGTCTCCAGGAAATAATGTCCCTGTGCTCCTTGTCTCAGCAGGAGAAAACAGAAGCACTATACCAAGATGACTACTGAGAGGCAGAATGTGGGTTCGCCAATAACTGGTGGTCTTGCAACAGATGTTGCAGATTTTAAAGGTAAGAAGAAAAAAATGGGTTTATATCTTAAGCACTACAGTATGCACTAAGCAGTTAGATGTGAAAAAGGGGGAAACTTAATTTTTGGTTGTCTAAGTGGAGATCCACTAATTGTAAAAGAGAAATCTAGGTTGAAAGAGGTAGGTGCTTTTGTATTCTGGTTCTATGGAATACTGTGGGATGGCCAATAAATGAAAACATTTGAAGGGGAATGACTTCACAAAATGATAATTTTGTGCTTACTCACATCAGCCAGTGAAAGGGGAGAGGAAGGCGATATGTGGTCAAATTAACATAAGGGGCAGGCAACTAGAAAGACAGTTGTGTTTAAGAACACAACAGCAACATGGTGGGAGGGCGGAAAAAAATTTTGAAAATTTCTGTGTGACTCAAGAAACACAGCTGTGGGTTCTTTCCAAGTTTTAATATGCAATTAAAAGCAGACTACAAGTAAAATACAGTGTAAAGAAAACAAATTACAATATACAAAACAGAAGACAGCAATAAAGTCATGCAAAATACAATAAAGCAAAAGCAATCTAACCTTTTCATCACAGCAATCACAGCAAGCTGTGGCAGAGTCTGTGTGAGCTTTTCCAGTAAAGCTTTGAATGTTTTATTTTTACCCCTTAAACAGAAGGTTTAGTTCCTAGCTCAACGCCCACTGATAATTAACCTTAACTGAACTCTTCTAACATCTGTGTGACTCACAAGAGAGACAGCTGTGGTTTCTTTCCAAGTTTTAATATGCAATTAAAAGCCAAATACAAGTAAAACACAATGTAAAGGAAACAAAATATTTTGTACTTTTGAGTGTCCAGATCAAATCTGTTCTTAAGATACAGTAGAAAATTGAAAATATGTTGAGTTTTTACTCTATATTCATAACCTAATTTTATTTCCCTAGATAAATATTTGGAAAATTGTATTAATATTGTCAACTGAGTTACACCAAAAGTCAAGCCATATTTAAGAATAAGGCAAATTAAATTACTGAATAATGGAATCAGGACAGATGGGCTTCTAGAAAAAATAGTTTGGTAAATGGTCTTAAAGATGCAGTAAGATTTCTTGATTTGTTTGTTAACATATGGTGATTAAGTAAAATCATTAGAAATTAATACACCTCTGGAGGTGATGTGGCACCACTGCCTTCATATGTGATACTGGACTGACATCAATGCAATTTGAATCCCTCCACTGACAACCAAGTGTGAAGGATGAATGGTACCACTGCCTTTAGAGAGTGAAGTAATAGCATAAAAGTACTCAGCAGTCTGTTTCAATAACCAATTTACAAAGTAAAAGCTGTCTTGCAGAGCATAAAAGGGATATGTATTGCTGTTCTGGGTATGGGACTCCAACCTCGACACCCAGCTTGGACTGCAGACAGGTCACTTACGAGCTGAGTCTTTGGGCTAGCACTTTCAGATCCTTATTTTACCATCTTCTTTGTGAATAAGGGTCTTCCAGTGCCCCTTTATTCATGGTAAATGCCTTTTACACAAAGTATTATTTTCATACACATACACACTGACACACACACACACACACACCCACACACGCACACACACGCACACACACGCACACACACACACACACACACACACACACACACACACACACACACACACACACACACACAAAATTCCCACTGAAGATTGTCAGAATTTTTCAGTTCCCCACAATTCCCCACAGCTTTCTTCCTTGCCTGGCAGAACTGTCATCACTCTGAAGAAAGTCAAATAATTCTAATCACTAGTTGCTTTGAAATCAAGCCAAATATGAAATGCACTAATTAATACCTCTTTCACTCACAGTTGTCCTAAGCAGTCTCATGGAAAGATGTTCATCACATAGTGTGTTAACCAAATAATAAATACCCTCTTATTAGATAAATAACAGAGCACACATATTCATATAAATGAGTAAATACCAGCCATAACACCTTAAAGGTAATTAAATAAACTTTACTTTAATAAGAAAATACAAGTAAAATTAAAACAGAGACATTAATAGATAGGATGCATAAAAAATAAGCTCCAGATATTTAAATTCCCTGACTAGCTTACTACAGAAATACTGACTTAGCTAGTATTCATAGATGGTTCCATGAAACAAGACAAATCAAGCATCAGCATCAAGTGATCTAGAATACGATTATATTTTCCCTACCCCAGTTTTCATGACACTATCAAAGTGTTGCTGGGAAATGCATCATAAGACCAGTTATTTTATTCATTATAATAGCCACCAAAGTTTTTTAAATACATCAGTATGTGCTTTCTTTGTTTCCTCCAAATTATGTCAGTGTGCTTGTAGGAGTTACATTCCACTGGTCTTTCATCCTTATTTGTTACATTAACAATAGGTGTCAGCATGTTTAGAGACTCAACATATTTTCACAGTCATTTGTTGTCCTTTGACAGCTGGACACAAAAGTCTCATTTCATCCATGAGCAAAACATATTACAGATGAACATAAGAGAAAAAAAAAAATAGAAAAGAAACGCTTCATTCAGACTGGCATTATCACTACTGTTTTTCTTTTAGCTTGGCATTATCCCTGGCTTCACATGTCTCCACCTTAAGAACCTGAAGTGAGTCTTCTGGAGGCATGTCTTAAGAACTGTATTTTGAGACAAGGGTACAGTATTATAGTTCCTTTTATCATATTTTTTTCTAGATAACTCATTTATGTTACTATAGACACTACCACATTAAAGTGTAGTCATGATATTGGACTGCAAGGCTAAACTCAGTCTAATAAGCTTTCCACTTTGTCCACTTACCCTATGTAACCATTTTAAAGAGTTACGGTATGTAACCACAGGGCAACATTCTGCCCACTCATAGGGTTGTAGTTTATGCAAAGCCCATACTTCACAAAGCATTCTTTCTCTATGTTTGTATAAGAAAATACACAGCATGGTGCTTGATTCCATCTGAGGAAAGCTGGCTAAGTACAGACACTAAGCCATGCTTAGAAGTATCCAACTAAACAATAAATCGCTGAATATAATCGGGACTGGCTAATACTGATGGTACATTGTGTCCCCTTGAGCTTATTGTCTTAACTGCCCATAATCTAGTGTCCATACAACCTTATATGGTCTATTTTTCCTGGTAGGTTCTGTAAGGGAAGTAGGTGTTGTACTATAATGGGGAACTAATTTCCTATTGTACTCTGCTGTCCCCAAGACTACCTGTGCCAGTGTGACTTCATGCGACAGTAATGCTGCTATTGATAATGCTTCTGTAGTCTGAGTTGGGATCATCTATGCCTGTCCATCTTGTAGCTAGTCATTCCCATAGCCACAGGCTGAATGACCCATGGAGCCAGACCAGGAGATTGTTTCAATTTTTCTCATGGATGCACCTGTGGAAGTGACACATGCCACGGGTAACCTGAACAGGACTGTGTGCTCCATGTTTCTACAGTCTGTTTCACTGTGGTACATGCTGTCCCACAAGCCATGGAGCACACTCAACATCTCCACAATACTGTTGGTAACAGGCATCTTAGCCTGAATCAAGAACTTGCACATCAGCTAGTAAAGGCTGATTATCATAGCTTTATAAAGCAACCCTGGAGTAATGGTGATGATACAGTCCTCAGCTGTCTTTTCCCTATGTTAGGTATGCACACTTCAAAGGCAGTCCAAAATTTAGATCCTGCATGTTCTGGGGCTACAGATAGATCCCACGAGGCAATCCAAGGTGCAAGATGTCGGTCATGAGTTGATAATTCTGTTTGCTTACTCTGTACATTTACATGGCTCTCTGAAATGTGGTTGTGGTAAGCTGGATGTACACTCCCTTTGCAGAACCTGTATTTTACAATATCCAGTGATTTGCCCTTTGCAAGCCATATTATGTCAGGAACCTTTCCTTATACCTGTTGTAGAAACCTATTATGAGCACACACAGCATTCACATCCTGCAACACTGCCTGCCAAATTTGGTCCTAATAATGTCATACCTGGCACCTTTGCAGGTGAGGTCCATTCCATGCATGCAACGGGCCAGCAGAAGCGCTTCATTCTGTTTGATAGTGAACTTTTCCAGCCATTGCATCTCTCAAGTGCTTACCAGCATCTGTATATCTTTGTGAGAAACATGACACCCAATAGGAGTGTATGATATGCTGTGAGATGCTCATACCTATGACTGGAGTAACCTCCTCTTTATAATCCTGGTTATACGTTGAAGTTATGCTATGCTCTTCCACACTCTTCCCATACAGTAGCCATGCCTCACCATATACTCCTGGAACACCCACATCCCTTGGCATGTCCTTCTCAAGGCTTCTGGTGTTCACAGAGTGCACCTTTCACACACAAGCAGTTGGTAACCCCCATGGCACATACACCATTACATCTCTTTCACTGTCATTGACATTTGTTTTTCTTGCTGAGGTACTTTACCATACAGGACTCACTTTTTGACTATGAGAAGTTCCAAGCACAGAGAATCTTAACTTAAATTCTTCTATTTCACAGTTGTATGGTTGTAAGCTTTGTAGAGCAAAATGGTGTCAGTACTTTATATTATGATATCACAAAATGCTTAGAATGGTGGCTATGCTAAAGAAGTCAGTTAGTGCCACTGTCTGTGAATTACTGTCAATGTGCAATGCACGATTCATACATGTCAGTACTACCCATGCACATCACGATGACCAAGAGGCATGTGACCAGTATGTTCATGCATACCATATGTGTGCACCTGCAGCATCACAGTGCAGTGATATGTTCATGTGGGTCTATATCACCACATCGAATGGTGATAAGTTCGACCGCCCTTGGTTCGAACCTAAAAGTCTGAAAACCCTAAACAGCGAACTCACGGAACAGCGATTTTTTTCACAGGAAAAAAAATTGCTGCTCCATGAAAAAAAAAAATCATAACTTTAAAACAAACTAAAGTGGGGGGTTTTGCCGCAAACACCCCCCAATGTGGGGGGTGTGTGGCCCCAGCACCCCCCTACTTAAATATACCAACTCCGAGATCACACTACAGTGGAGGAAATAGCAAAGCCCCGAAGACGGCCCACCAATTTTTTTCCCTGGGAAAAAAAATCAATGTTACATAACTTCGTGGTTTAGGGTTTTCGGTTCGAAGAAAGGGCATTCAACTTATCACCATTCGATGTGGTGATATACACCCTGTTCATGTTTTAGTTCTGCAGTGTAGAACTGCATTGTGTGACATTTAATTCACAAATATGTGTCCTTGTGCACGGGCTACAGTTTTGCTCTTTGAGGGGACCTGAATGAGTAGCCACTGCTACTATAGGCAGTAGCCATGAATAACATGTACCATGGAAGGCATGATTTTACTGTTCTTCCTGCACAGGAATTTTAGGGAGAACCAGCAGTGCACTTATAATGGCCAATTTTGGAAGATAAATGCCAGTCACAAGCTTTCTGGAATGACATGATTCATTCTGGTGAAGTAGAACCACTCCAATCTGCTTCATTAGTAGTAACAGGTTCATGACAGGGAGACTGGAAGGTATTGCAAGAATTTTTTTTTAATTTTTAAGTACTGTTATCCTCACTCTCTTAACTATTGCACATGCATACTTAAATGTACATATTTTGTTTTTACAGTGGAAGAAAAAAACAAACAAACAAAAAAAAAAACAACACCTGAAAATGATTTGGTACCACAGACATGTTTACATGTTTTTTAAATTTATCCTTTTTTGACCAGGTGAGTCCCTCTACGCTATCAGCCTCTTTTCAGGGGAGACCCGAGGTGGTATTTATACTACTAGGGAAACACTGGCCAGGGCAGAGGGGAATTTCCTCCACTCTTTTTGGTAGGTGCTATGGGATCTTTTACATCCACTTCAGCAACCACCAACTCAAGCAGATGGGACCTCAGTTGAGCATGTCATGACACATTCGGGGGCGCAGCCCTTACTCTTATGCTGCACTACAGTGGCAGCAATCCATCCACCTGGTCAGGAAAATTACCCCACAGCCTTCTGCACCAAAGGCGAGTGTGCTACCTGTTGCACCACTGACACTGCTACATATTCCTCTTAAAATAAACTTAAGGTATCAAAACTTGTCAGATACATTTGGGAAGCATGGCTAGGCTTAACAATCTCCCTTGGGATCATTAGCCCTGTAATCAAGTATGACCCAATGAAAGTATGACAACAGCAGTGCCTCTCCTTACAGCTGGGAGTGTATGATAATTATACCATCCATTTTAAAATGTCATTGTGTTTGTGGCATACATCTGTAATCATTTTTCCCATTCTGTAGGTCCAGTTGAAGAACAGCAGGGTGTGAGGTCATGGCTACTTCAAGTTTCCCTGACTAACGCCTATGGTTCTAGGTTGTCAGTTGATGCTAGGTCTGTTGAGATTACCTTGGTGAATTACTTGTGCCCTCTGTCTCCTTCTCTGGAGGGGGTGCAGGCTCCTGTCCTGAAAAGTGGACCAGTGGAGGAGTTTCCACATGTCACCTGACATCATTAATGGAGGATGATGGCTGCTTAGATGTGCCAGCAAATGCTTGCCCACCTCAGCAATCAGGAGTGTCTTCTTGCACAACCGGTTTTGTTGATGTCGCATAAGACAACCTTGGAAACAACTGACCCATAACATCAGCCACCCAGGTGAATAATGTTTGGGTTTGTTGCCATCTGGACTAGCCCAGTGTCCAACAATGTCAGATTCCCTGCTTATCACATTCTGGTGTTTTCCCTTAATTACCACTAGCCCACCTTTTATATATCTGCCTTCTCCAACTTTTGCTTACATGCTACCATTACCATGTTTGTGTTCTTTATGTGTCTGCTACTACTTTCTGTCTTTCTCCTTCAATCCCCTCCACTGCCATACTTTATTATCTTACCCCTCTACTTTTCTTTTGTAAATCTTATAAAAGGGTCTGTTTCTTAAAAAATATCCTTCCTTGGGGAGAGGGTGTTGCTTGGTCCAGGAAGAAATGACAGCTTAGTTCAGCCTCTCTCCTTGCTAGCACAGTGAATCAACAAAATAATCACAGTTGAAACAGAACTGGACAGCAGAAACTGTAGGTGAAATGGCAATAATATTACACCAAATGGAAAATGCGATACTAATTTGGTTTAAGGAGGCTAATTCTGAAGAACAGCTCATACTGATATTTAAGCACCTTTACGTGATCATATATGAAATGGAGGCCAACCATTTGACGGTTCTGCAAAGGTCAAGGACAGAGGCAACCATCAAACTGTTGACCCGACCCAGTTTGTGTTTTGTCAAGGGTAGATCTTCCTTATTAAACCTGGTGGACTTTGAGAATGTCACCAAAGTCCTGGATGAGGGAAAAGCAGTACATATTGCTTATAGGATCATAGGACCATAGGAGGTTACTGTTCTAATGGCCCTGGGGCTTTTACAAGCCTAGCCAAGAGTTTATCCCCCAAAAAAAACCTCAGTCAGCACCCATCACCCATGTCAATGAGGGACAAAGGTGGAACCCCTGGGAGAAATGTATGGTTTACCATCCACTCATTAATGTTGCATTTGAAGAGGGTCAGTGAGGTACTCTGTTTGACATGTATGGAAAGTCTATTCCAGAGACAGGGCAGCTTCTTGGAGACAAACCTGTTTCTCCAGTAGGTTTTGTTGATGTTGCATATTAGATTTAAGCCTATTGAGCGGGTAATGCGCAAGGAGTCAGACTGATGGATATAGAACATCTCTAGTAGGGAAGGGTCCATTATTGCCTTGTAGGCGAGACACAGATCACCTCTGAGCAATCTGTATGATACCGAGTGATAGTGATTTAAGCCTGTCCACATAGGACAGGTGTTGGAGGCCATGGATTCTCTTTGTGAGGTATTTCTGTGGCCTTTCCAGTTGGTGCAGGTGTTTGGAGAGGTACATACCAAATGGGGCATTATACTCAATTATATGTCTAATAAGGGAGGAGTACAGAGAGGTAATAACCTCCTTTTTTTCTGGATGTAATGCCTTTACTTATGAGATGAACCAAGTAAAAGGCTTTTCTGACCACTGCTGCCACATGATGGCCAAATGTGAGATTATTGTCAACCTGAGTACCCAGGTCTCTCACCACTGGTTGTGTGCTTAGGGAGTTGCCATTGATGTGGTATTTAGTAGGGGCCGTGTTTTTGCCAAATGGTACGATAATGCATTTTTTTGCAATTAACTTAAGGCCATGACTTTGGCCCCAGTTATTTGTAGCTGTGAGACCCTTTTGCAGTATAACATCAAATGGGGAGTCAATAACAGCACCCAACTTACAGTGATCCACAAACGTGGTCAGCCACAGGCCCTTTGTCTTTGCCTGGACCTCTGAGAAGTATATGACAAACAGTAGGGGTCCCAAGACAGATTCCTGGGGAACACCACTAATGACAGGTCTGCTGCCAGAGGTGGCAGCACCTATTTTGACCTTGTAGGTCCTACCTGTGAGCCAGTTTACCACCCATCTGACTAGATAGGGATTAACACCAAGTTGTGTTAGCTTTTCGATGATGCCTGAGTGGGGGATTGTGTCAAAAGCCTTGGGCAAGTCAGGGTAAGCTGTATGTACTGACTTTGCCTCATCCAGGGCCTTGGTGACAGTCTCATAGAAGTCAACTAGGTTCACTAGGTAAGATCTGACCCTGACACATCTGAATTGGGTGGTGTTGAGTACTTGGAGATTACCTGTGTCCTAGTTTATGAGATTCATAATAATACGTTGCATGACTTTACAGATCAGACTAGTCAAGCTGATAGGGTGACAGTTTCGCAGGTCAGTAGTGGCACCACCTTTGTGCAAAGGGGTGACAATGGCAGTTCTCCACTCTGTTGGGATGAAGCCTGTAGTTAGGCTGTGGTTGAATAGGGTGCTCAATGGTGAAGCTAGTTCTTGCTGGAGATGGTTCAGAATACAGCCTGGGATACTATCAAGTCCCATGGCAGCTGTGTCCTTTGCCTTGGATAGGGCCTTTAACACTTGACCTACAGAGATGTGAGGTGTGGGACAAGTATTGGGGATGTTGACTGGGCCTTTGGAGGGTGGTAAGGGGGGGTGAAGTTTGTGCTGAACCTATCAGCCAGCAGGCTGGCTAAGTCAGCAGGATCAGTGCAAGTGGTAACATTAAGTACTATTTTGGAACAAACTTGGGCTTTGCCATGGAGGTTCCTAATGTAACTGAAGAAGGACTTGTGGTTTCCCTTTGTTTAAGGGGTAGTTTTGACTCATAATTGGCTTTGGAAGTTTTCACTAGTGATCTAAATTGCTTGTTGAGGCAGAGGAGGACATTTTCCAGTTTGGACTTTGTTCCCTTTTACCCTTGGACAACAGTTTCTTCCTTTTGTTGTAAAGCCTGTTACTAGAGGATGTCCACCAGACAGGTTTGTGTTTCCTTGAGGAGAAGATTTTAGTTCTGTTGGGTATGGGTGAGTCCATGCAGTTGTACAGGTGCTTGTTTACTGCACTGGTGTACTGTTCAGCATAGTTGTCTGCATCATCTGAGGGGTGTGCTGGTGTGAAGCTTCTGATACCCTCCCTTTGGAGGTTGTAGTCAGCTTTTGAGAAGTTTTTTAGTCTGGTTACAGCTGGGGAGGGGTTGGGTGGGATAGAAACTTCGAATGAGACAGGCCGATGATCTAATCTCACCAGGGAAGAACATACTATAGGAGTGGTGCTGCGGTCACCCATGTTGGTGAGGACCAAGTCCAGTATGTTATCTCCCCTTGTGGGGGATAAGATCAGCTGATCATGTGCATTATAACTGATGAAGTCAAGGAATCGGGTGAGTGCATTAGTGCAGGAATGGTTCACCCAGTCTATACTGGGGTAGTAGAAGTCACCAAGGATCAGGGTGTTAGGGGGCACCTTGATGGAGTCAAGTAGGTCCAGGTAGGAGGTGTGGGTGTCCTGAGACATGGAGAGGGGTCTATAGCTGGCTATAACCTGGATGGGTGTCTTGCCAACTGTCAGTTGCACCTGGAGTAATTCCAGTGCATCATGTTGGCAAACCAGTCTGGAGGTGTGCCTGTAATTAATGAAGATAGAGACTCCACCACCCTTAGTCTTTCCGACCTCATTTTTGGGTCGGAAAGTGTAGAATGAGGTAGAGGCTGGTAAGGCAGGGGTGCTGTCTGCAGCCCTGAACCAGGTTTCCATGACTGCACAGACATTGGCATCTTCCTGTGAGAGGAGAGCCTCCAACGAGTGCATTTTTGGATTAAGACTCCTAGCATTGAGCAGCATGACCTTCAATTTGCTTTTTGACAGATCTTTTATGTTGGAAGATTTGTCTTTGGGGCATGCATTAAAAAAGACACAATGGGGGAGGCAAGAGCTTTGGCCAAGATCCGGAACCTCAGGGGTGATAGGTGGAGGCCATCTCTGGCAAAGCATCATGGCCTATCAATCATGTCATCCCAGGCAGACTTGATTTAGCCAAGGCTTTTGACACAATCCCCCACTAAGGGATCATTGAGAAACTCTCCCAGTTGCAGATTGGGGTCAGAAAGCCTTGGTGAGTACCTTCAGGAGGTGGACCCTGTTTTTCACAAAATCTCAGCAAGATGACATTGATATATAGACTGCATTTATATGGCATATATCATGGACAGAAGTAGGTTAAAATTAAAAAAGATAGCTGGTTGCACAAGATCCAGGATAAAAAGTACCCAATCCTGGTTGGCACACTGGTGCCAGGATTAGAAAAAATGACAGTGTAGAATCCTCAAAATACAGAAACATTCTTACAATGGGGCCAGGTCAGGTCCAGGGGGAGGACCCCCCCCCCAATTGTAGAAGGAAGTAAGAGTCTACAAAAATCACAAAAAAATGATAGTCCAAAGAAGAGACATAAAGGGGTTCAGGCACCTAGGCAGTGAGACATTTCACTGTGGTACATTCGACTGGGGACACATGGCTGAAGTGACATTCAGCTGCAGAGAAATATGGCTGTTTGCAAATTCTCTGCAAGCAAAGAAAAGCATACCCTGCCATGCTCACAGCTTTAATAACCAGATGAATGGTGGCAGAAGAAGTAATGAGTGTTGTGCTCAGTGTACAGTACATACTAATGTAACTACAACATATAGAAGTTTGCTACAGCATGGAGGAAATCCTGCAGGATACTATAGTCACATTTATGCTCTAGTATGTGTTTTAGGTAATGCTCCCCAGACACTGTGAAGGGGGTAGTTGTGCACACACTCCAATTATAAAGGCACTGCCCATTGTGCAGTGCATTTTTACTGCCACTGACATGCCCTCTGGTCAGCCTCCTGCTGATGCCTGCCATATTGCCTGCTGTCTCATGTTCCCTTGGGGATCATGGACATTGTTTTCCCCTTGTGCATTTGGTTAATGGAGTTGTGGGCATGGCAGCATATGCTTCTCTTTGCCCACAGGGAATTTGCAAACAGACATATTTCTCTGCAGCTGAATATCGCTTCAGCCATGTGTCCCCAGTCAAATATACCACAGGGAGATGTCTCGCTGCCTAGGCGCCTGAACCCGACATAAAGACGATAGTGTGGAGTAATGAGGATAAGCAAGAACTTATGTACTGTTACTATTATGCAAAACACCTAGAATTTCCTGACACAAGATATACAAAAAGATTAAGAGAGAAATTAGAGGAAAGAAAAATAGTTCCACAAGAAAAACTGTCAGAAGCTTCAAATAAAAAATTTTGTTCATTAATACAACAGATTTGTGAAAAACAGTATATAGACCAAGAAATTTTGATCTGTTTGGAAAAAGAAGCATCTGAGGAAGTGCAAAAATATAAACAGCAAAACCTAGAGAGTTTTGAAAAGTATAAAATAGAAATATGGACATGGGAAAGAAAGAGAGATTTGATATGGTGCAATACTTATGCAAAGGCAAAAGCCAAATTAATCAATATAAAGAAGGTAGTCCCAATGATATTTGAAGAGAAATACAGGCAAAGGCATCCAGATATAGAGAATTTCACAATAAAAAATAATATCCAAAGAGGGAATGTAGGAAAAAAGATTAGTAAAGTAGAAATTAAAAAAGATAGAAGTTGAAGTTATGGAGTGCCTGCAAAGTGAAGGATTTGGTGTAGAAGGTCTAACACAGATTACATCACAGCATGATAGAACAAGTTCCCAGAGTAAGGAGAAACAGGAAGATCAGGAGAGATCTGAAGAAGAAATATGGACATGGGAAAGAAAAAGAGATTTAATATGGTATAATATCTATGCAAAGGAGAAAGCAAAGCTATTCAATATAGAGAGAAATACAGGCAAAGGAATCGAGACATGGAAAACTTTACAATAAAAAAATAAGACAAAGAGGAAAAGTAGAAAAGGAAATTATTAATGGAGAAGTTAAAGGAATAGTAACTGAGGTTATGGAGTACCTGCGAAGTGAAGGATTCAGTGTAGAAAATCTAATTCAGAGCACCACACCAGGATAGAGCAATGGATATCCAAATTAAGGGGAAAGCAATTGAACAGGAAGCAATTGGTCAGGTGCCATATGAAGATATTTTGGAGCCTTCCACAGGAAACCAGTAAAAAGATTCATGCTCCAGGGATCTAAACCTTGTCATCACAATGAACAAAACAAGCTAGAGGGATAGGTTCCTGACCCAGAGACTCCCCAGTCTCTGGAATAGACTGCCCATACATGTCAAGGAGACCACCTCCTTGGCCCTCTTCAAAAGGACTGCAGTAGTGGAAGAGCTCTGCAAGTACGGCAATGCAGGGCCAAACCAAATCAGGAACCACACACAAATGGCCAGCACTCAGGTGTTCAAGGCAAAAAAGCGACAACAAAAACAATTCAAGCCATGACATAGGCAATTATATTTTATTTCTCCAAACCGGTTTCGGCAAAACAGTCTTTGGCAAAACAGCCTTCATAGATGAAGGCTGTTTTGCCGAAACTGGTTTGAAGAAATAAAATATAATTGCCTATTTCATGCCTTGAATTGTTTTTGTTGTATCTTTTTTGCCTTGAACACCTGAGTGCTGGCCATTTGTGTGTGGTTCCTCTTCAAAAGGAACCTTGACGATTGGATGGGAGACAGGAAATTCACCCCGGGGATCACATCAGTCATCCAGCTAGACAGGGGTCCAGGGAAGAAAATATTGTGGGAAGAAATAGCCAGAGAATTGTTATGGCTAGGCTTGTATAGGCCCTAGGGCCAGTAGCCTAGTACCAACCTATGAACCTATAAAGTTGAACAGCAGGGGAAGGAACAGGCAACTGTGGAAACTCTGACACAGTCAATGTTGAGGAGTGATAGGCCAGTGAGTTCCCATATGACTTCACAACGGAAGGCACAGGATGAAATTGAAGAGAATGTGACACAGGAAGATGTTATAGAACTTTCTACAGAACGTCCGCAAGAAATGGAAAACAAAAAAAGTGCCCTCAGTTTAGAAGAAAATGAACTAAGAGAAGAATTGCCTGATTTAATAGAGATAGATAGACATATTAAGATCAATGAAATAAATAGACTGCAGAAGGTCAATAAAACCCCAAAAGTCAGAAGTTTGATAAAACAAATGAATACAGTAATTAAGACTGTTCATAGAGATTCATGCAATATAACAGAAGTTAACAGGATATATAACAGTGCAGCTAAATTAATAACTGTTAACTTTATGCCACAAGAACACAGGGTAGTGAGGGAAAGGAAAACGGGAGAAATCAGATACCATCATGGAAGTATCTAATAGAGAAAACTATAAAACAATTAAGACAAGAGGTGTCACTGTTAGAAGAGTGTAGAAGAGGGAACAGATCAACAAAAATACTTAGAAAGATAGATGTGATAAAATTAGAACAGATCAGGATCTATCACGCACTATCGCAAATAAACCAAAAATATCAGGATGGGCAGAAAAACTTAGAAGATACAGATAAGTATAAAGGAAAAGTACAAAATAAGCAATTTATTGATGACCCAAAAGGGTTTTATAGAGAATTGGGAAACAAGGTAAAAGGAATTGAAAGACTACCAGGAATAGTGCAAGAGCTGCTGGAGGCAATATGGCTGCTGAGAGATTCAGGAATAAGCTCCTGGGATGTGCATGAGAGCTCCTGCACTCTTCCTGCATGGACACAGCTCCTGTATGCTGATTACCCCATTTGCAGGTGAAAACCATGCAAATGAGGTGAATTAGCGATCCAGGAAGCTGGCAGCCGTCCCTGCAGGAGTAGTGTAACCTGCAGAAATGTATTCGGCTAGTAACCGAATACATTTCTGCAAACTACAAAACGGAGCCATGACAGCTACAAATAAAGGGTGTATATAATGTGGAGGGCATGCCAATGGCCAAATATATGGCTATTGGTATGGAAAAAAGGTTCAAAATAACAAAAAAAAACTTTTATTTTTTTTTTGGCCGATTTCACGGGATCGGCCCAAAAATAAAAATAAAACCTTGAAAAAAGCTTTTTAGGCAAAATCACAATTTTGCCATTATAGTCAATGGCAAGAAGAAAACAACAAGGCCACTGAATAGTGATTGCTAAGGGGGGAGGCACAGTGTTAGACTTGTAACTAAGCATTAGCAGTCAATTTAATGCAAATGAGGGGAATGATACTGGATCACAGATTTCCCCTCATTGCTAGCCAGCACCCAGCCATATAGATGCAGGAAAACCATGGTGCAAGCCTAAGAGTTAACTGACATCATAGAGGGTTATATCAGGCATACTGTAAGCTTATTGCAGCTCTGTGGCTCGCGTTTGCCCTTAGCTTAGCAGAGCTAAGGAAGGGGGTGTGTTTGAAGCTGCCTAGCAGTCTTTACATTGCCTAAACGGGTGTGCACGCTGCGCACCAGGTTTTAAACAAACAAAAAAAAAAATTAAACCATGAAATAGCAGCTCCATTCACATCTGAGCAATGGGTTTGTGTGGCATGCCTCTGGGCTTAAACAGGAAGGCAATGGGAAGGGAAAACAGCAGTAGGAAGGTAATCAAGGAGAACTAGCATAGCTGGCAGGTGAAATGTATCAGAATCGACCAATTACACAGGCAGCAGCCCAGGCCAGCCCAGCACACTACTATAAACTATGCAAACACCTTTCCCTTTGCCTTTTCTCACAAACTCTACACCACCGGTGTACACAAATGGGGAAATTTTACCTAACAAAAGCAACAAAATGATAGGGGCTGCTTTTTCTCTCAGAAATCAACATGTGGAAGAGGCTGAGGGTGGTGTGGATGAGAATGCTGATGACCAACCCACGGTGAGGAGAAGGAGAAGAGTGTACAGACCCAGAGTAACCTACCAGGGGCTACATGAGCTGGCAATAGTGAAGCACTATAGGGTGGACAGGGACCTCCTACAACAAATTGTTGAGCTGTGTCGGCCATGCCTCACACACAGAACCAACAGAAGGGAACCCATCCCAGTGGATACCAAGGTATGTGTAGGCTTAAAAATACTACACACAGGTACCTTCCAAAGGCCAACTGGGGATATCATGGGGATCTCACAGGCATCAGCATCCAAGGTACTCCACCAGTTCCTGGATGCCATGTCAGTACATGCCGGTGAGCACATATATTTCCTCAACACCCCTGAGGCATCGACCAGCAATATGCATCTCTTCCACCAAATAGCAGAATACCCTGAGGTAGTGAGTGCTATAGACTGCATGCACATACACATCAAAGCACCACCCGGCAAGCGGGGTAGAGTCTACATAAACCGCAAGGGCTTCCCCTCCATCAACTGCCAGGTCATGTGTTATGCCCAGGGCATTATAATGAATGTGTGTGCTGGCAGCCCTGGAAGCTATCACAACTCCCACATCTGGTATATGACGTAGCTGTACCAGAGATTTAACAATGGGGACATCCCATATGGCCATCTAGTGGGGGATGCTGGTTACGTACTGGAGCCATGGCTGATGACACCCATCACAAATGCACACACACCTGAACAAGAACTCTATAATGAGGCACACACAGAGACCAGAATCATAATAGAGCATGTGTTTGGGATGCTCAAGTCATGGTTCTGGTGCCTGGACATATCCGGTGGAGCCTTGCAGTACTCACCAGCTAAATGTACCCAAAATATCATTGTATGTATCATGCTACACAATATGATCCTGCGGAAACAGATGCAGCAGGAACAGCATGGGGCAGGGCCACACAGCCACCCCACCATTGCCAAGGCCAGCAAAGGTACAGAGTGACTCGGAGGAGGAACAACCTGAGCCTGCCCCAGTAGGCAGAAAGAGGCATGCCCAGTATGCCCAGGCCTTGGCAAACAGGCAACACATAGCACATACACGGACACGGTAGGAACCCAGGGAATGACACCTCACTCCAACTCGCACACACAGTAATAGGGATGCCAAACATGACACTACCTGTGCTTAACCATGTATAGGGAGTGTATTATGTGCATCTGACATAGTTGGCCCTCCAGCACCATCCTCAATACTGGCACAGCCACAAGGTAAGTCACGCTCACTATCAATTGCTGAATGTATTAGTATGTTCTGCTACCTGTATCTATGGTATGGATGTGAGCATGTTAGGGAATCAGGTGGCTGAATGGGATGGCAGCAGATAGTAGACACCTATATCAGCAGTGTGAAATCCTTAACAAATACTGGTGTCAACATAATTGGCAGTACTAGGCAAGGTGACAAAGCCCCTTGCAGGACATGTGGTGGGTCAAATGTGTGTCTATAGGACACACACATGCATGAGGCTCACATACCCAACAACAGTCTCAGCCAGAAGGACAGGTGTAGACAAACACAAAGAAAGGCTGTGACAAGGCCTCTGATGGATGGCTATAGAGAACAACCCCACACTCCAGACCTACACAGACAGACTACAACAGGTCAGGCAGTGGGATGTTAGTTCTGAAAGGTAAGAAGTCTGAAACTGAAATGTAGGTCAATAAAACCTAAGAACTATAATACACTGATATTCCTCTAGTCTGCATGATAGGTCAGAATACAGAATTAAATGGAATACCTGAAATGCCAGTACAGTCATAGCAAATGTTTACAGTTATCAGGTGTGCCCCCCCCCACAATCCTATGTAGAAATGCAGTAACATGTACATGTAGGTATAGTAACAGTTGAGCACAGATTACCTGAGCTGGCTAAAGTAGCAGGATAGATTGTAGCACATGTACAATATGCAGGGCTCTGTGCGTTAGGTTGTTGTGTATTGTATATTGTGTGAAAGTGGTCAGCATGTAGGTATGGAGGGTTGTGGCCAATGGCTAGTACTGCTGATGACAGGGTGAAGTTCTCTCAACTGTAGTGCCAAACACAATGCATCCCAGCAAGGCACAATCCAGCAGTAATCCATACTAATTGTTCGGATGTAATATCTGTCACCATCTGAAAGATGAACATGTTATGAATGTGGGCCCAGACATACAAACAGGACACAGGTGAAAGTACCCTAGACAGAGAGTGTATAAAATGTTACTGTCAAATGGACACAACTTTGGAATTGTACATACAGGTTAGCAGCACATTAGTTGGCTGTGTAGTATGGAATACTGATGTAGTCTGGCCAAACACTGGCAGACCACAAAAGGCACAGGTGTGAAGTACTGAGAAACTGCTGATGTCCCTGCACAACCCAGCATAAATGGAATGTCCCACGTATATCTGTGAGTCAGCTCCAAGTAGCTTCCATAGCACACATGCACCCAGCCCACCCCACCATCAGCCACAGGTACCTCACAGATCTTATCCCTGCTGTTGGGAATAAGTACAATATGGCCCCCACCTCTGTATGGGAATAGCCACAGAACGCAGCATGCTGAAGAGGTGTCCCATGCAGGTGTGTACCTAGCTGTAAGCAGCACCCTGCCAGCATCCACACCAATGGATCAATAAGGACAGAAGCTATTGACATTAACACCTTGCACACCTACCCTGTCACCCCAGGGGAATATAGTGGCTTGCAGCCTGGGACTGTAGGAGTGACACAATGCACTGGCCTGCTACAGATGGCCTGCATCACTACCAAATGCCCTACAGTCCTCTGTCAAAGGCCTGTGTATCACCCGTACTGCCAATGTATGTTATCTCATGGACTCCCAAATAACACAGTCTACAGAACACAAATGCAAGGCCATGTTGACAAATCTCAGTAGCATGTCCACCATGTCCTATGGCATGAACTGTGGACCAACCCCTAAATACTGCTGGGATGAAGTTATAACTATAGGGATACTTATCAGATAATGTTTGCATAATGTTCTGAAGAGGATAGAATAACGGGGGGGGGGGGGTAGAAGCATGGACATCATGGAGTGTGTGAACTCTGAAACTCAGATGTGTGCACATACTATCTTTGCCTGCAAACACAGGAATGGGTGGATACAAACCTGCTCATAAACCACTATGTGAAGGGGTAATGACCAGAAATATGAGCCCTGCTTCTGGGTAACCTGTGTGAATCTGTACAGTTGTGAGGTATGGCCACAGCAGGATATGGCCAGACTGTCACGTCAATGGATGTACAGGCATAGAATCCTCAGCCACCACAGTACCACGGTGCTGAACCATTTACACAGACCCATCAGCAAGTGTCTGCAGCTCCCCCTCCAGAATGGCATGATTGTGCAAGAATATGTAGGCTGCAGACCACAATGCTGGCACAGCTTCATTCATCTTGTATTCCCCAGGAAATTACTGCAAGCAAATATGTATACCTGTCAGTAGTTGATGACATAAAACATCACAGTGTAAAACAGTACATATGTCTGAATATCTCTGCTAACACCAAAACCATGTGGCAGAAGCAGCACAAACACAATTAGTTACAGTATCCCACTATCTTTTGCCAATTGTGACCCCATATTGTCAACCGATCTACCGATATCCTGCAGACACAGGTTGCTAGCTGTAGGTGTAGAACACAAATGCCTGAACTGGAGTACAACCTACCTGGAATGGATTCACACATCCAATACAGAAGATCATACTGGGCATGCTCACACACTTAGAGAAACAAAGCCCATGTCTGACAACAAAGTACTGAAAGGTCATACTGTGCATGCTCTCACACTTACAGAAATGAAGCCCATGTCTGGCAACAACAGTGGACTATACATATCTGTCGATCGCAGATGTTTGTGCACACACTCCATATTGTACACCAGTCATGCTTTGCACACACATCGGATAGGAATACACACATATATCCAAGGGCAGCACACTATAATAGGCCAAACATACACATACATAGATGTGTGGAAGAGAGTGACAGACAATGGTGAAGAGCTTCCCATCATGAGGTCTGTCCCATCCAGCACACATCCAATTGGCCAATACCACTTGATGTGCAAATGCCTATCACTGTAGACATTTGCTTCTGATATCCCTCAGCACTATAGTGTCTGTGGTGCTTGTGATAAGTATGTAACATGACTGCACAAGTCATTATTCATCTAGCAGTTGTATATACGTTCCTGTTAAATGTAAACCTGTGTGTGACTGAGTGTTGTGTGTGTGCTTCCAGACGATTGGTTTATGGCCCATTCACACACACTGCACTCCCCATTGCCCTACTTTGGCAAGCCTGCTGATGTCATTCACCTTAAAATACACCTTTAGAGAAGGGATAGCCCTATAAGCTTTGTGGCGTGTGCTATAACTGCATAATGCTATAGTGTTATGTACATGTTAGGTAGGTGTTCTAATCCCAGACATGGCAACTGTGAAACTCTGTGTGTGTTTGATTTTGTGTGTGTGTATGTGTGTGTGTAGGGATCAATGCTTTTGAGACCAGTCACAGTCACTGCACTGTCCATTGCCCTACTTTGGCAAGCCTGCTGATGTCATTCACTTTGAAATTCACCTTTGGGGAAAGACTAGCCCTATTAGCTCTATGGCACGTGCTATAACTACATAATTTTATAGTGTGATGTACTAGTAAAGTAGGAGTTCTAATCCCAGACATGACAACTGTGAGACTTTGTGTGTGTTTGTGTGTGTAAAGATCAATGTTTTAGATGCCAGTCCCAGTCACTACACTGTCCATTGCCCTACTTTGGCAAGCCTGCTGATGTCATTCACCGTGAAATACACCTTTGGGGAAAGACTAGCTCTATAAGCTCAGCGGCACATGCTATAACTGCGTAATGCTATAGTGTGATGTACTAGTTAGGTAGGAGTTCTAATCCCAGACATGGCAACTATGAGACTGTGTGTGTGTGTGTGTGTGTGTGTGTGTGTGTGTGTGTGTGTGTGTGTGTGTGTGTGTGTGTGTGTGTCTGTGTGTGTTTGTGTGCATGTGTAGGGATCAATGCTTTTGAGGCCAGTCACAGTCATTACACTTTCCATTGCACTACTTTAGCAAGCCTGCTGATGTCGTTCACCTTGAAATACACCTTTGGAGAAAAGCAGGCCCTATAAGCGCCATGGCACATGCAATAACTGCATAATGCTATAGTGTGATGTACTAGTTAGGTAGAAGTTCTACTCCCAGACATGGCAACTGTGAAACTGTGTGTGTTTGTGTGTGTAGTGACCAATGCTTTTGTGGCCATTAACAGTCATTACACTCCCCATTGCCCTACTTTGGCAAGCCTGCTGATGTCATTCACCTTGAAATGCACCTTTGGCGAAGGGCTAGCCCTATAAGCTTCGTGGCGTGTGCTATAACTGTGTAACGCTATTGTGTGATGTATTAGTTAGGTAGGAGTTCTAATCCCAGGCATGGCAACTGTGAGACTGTGTGTGTGTGTGTGTGTGTGTGTGTGTGTGTGTGTGTGTGTGTGTGCATGTGTGTGTGCATTTGTGTGCGTGTGTGTGTGTGTGTGTGTGTGTGTGTGTGTGTGTGTGTGTGCGCGTGTGTGTGCATTTGTGTGCGTGTGTGTGTGTGTAGGGATCAATGCTTTTGAGGCCATTCACAGTCACTACACTTTCCATTGCCCTACTTTGGCTAGCCTGCTGTCATTCACCTTGAAATACACCTTTGGAGAAGGGCAAGCCCTATAAGCTCCGTGGCTCATGCTATAACTTGGTAATGCTATAGTGTGAGGTACTAGTTAGGTAGGAGTTCTAATCCCAGGCATGGCAATTGTAAATCTCTGTGTGTGTTTGTTTGTGTGTGTGGGAATCAATGCTTTTGAGGCCATTCACAGTCACTACACGTTCCATTGCCTTATTTTGGCAAGCATGCTGATGTCATTCACCTTTAAATACGCCCTTGGGTGAAAGAGTAGCCCTAAAAGCTCCGTGGCATGTGCAATAAATGCAGTACATTGTAGTAGCAATACATAGCTAGGTAATGGTTTGAATATCAGTACTGTCAAGTGTGTGTGTGTGTTTGTCATCACTATCCTGTGTGGAGGTAGTTGTGATTGTGTAATAACAGGACTCATTGTGGGGCGAGTTTTGCAAATGTCTTATATTAAGAACCTACTATATGTCACAATGTCCACCTTACAAGGACAACAGATGTCAAACAGCAGAGAGGCTGGTGTAGACATTCCATACCCCTACATGTGACAATATAGCCAACCCTTGTATTACCCAGAGAACATTCTCCACCCATGTCTCATACACAAACACACTTGGCTAGGCAACAACCACTGTGTTGGTAGTTCCATGCATATTGCCCACAGATAGTAACCACTGTGTGATTGCAGTGGACTACAAAGAACATGGCACCCTGTTGCATCCCTATAATAGGCAAATAATTGCTTACAGTGGTCCTTTGCTAGGTTCCCCACTGGACGTCTGCAACAACTGTAAAGTCAGCAAATGTAACCCACAAAGGAAACACCATGCCTTATACACATGCCCTGTATGGACAGATGCCACTAACACCAGTGAATACCTGCATCATTCTGTCAATGTAGGTGCAGGAGCAACCTCAGTTCCACAGCCAGTTCTCACCACATGAGGCCAGGAATGCCACATCAGATGATAACAATCTGTCCACACAACATGCCCCAGACAACCCAGGTACACTTCCACATGTCACAGAACATGCATGTGGAACAGGTGCACAACCCAGACACCGTCCGTGTTATGGAATATAGAACACATACATGGTAAGCATTGCACAGCACTGCCCACCCACAATAGTAACCCAGATGAGTGGATGGTGAATACAATACCTACCTGTGTGGGCCAATCCAGGGACTACACCCCTGAGCCACACTGCAGACCATTGTCATATGGCCTGATGCCAAGGTATACCCTTTTCCTAGCCTTGTACAGCCTTCTGGCACAGTCAACTACTACACACCTGTGAAACAATGAACCCATGCATGTCAGTATGGGCAAATCTGTGTGTGTGTGTGTGTGTGTGTGTGTGTGTGTGTGTGTGTGTGTGTGTGTGTGTGTGTGTGTGTGTGTGTGTGTGTGTGTGTGTGTGTGTGTGTGTGTGTGTGTGTGTGTGTGTGTGTGTGTGTGTGGTGTGTCTTTGTGGTGTGTCTGTGTGGTGTGTCTGTGTGTGTGTGTGTGTGTGTGTGTGTGTGGTGTGTCTCTGTGTGTGTGTGTGGTGTGTCTGTGTGTGTGTGTGTGTGTGTGTGTGTGTGTGTGCGTGTGTGTGTGTGTGTGGAGATTAATGAGTTGGAAGGCATTCACACTCACTGCACCTCCCATTGCCCTACTGTATGCTTCTGATGTCAGTCACCTTGACATACCCTTTGCCCATATACCAGCCTGATAACCTCTGTGGTGCATGTGATACCTGCGCAATACTGTAGTGTAGCAAACTAGTTAGTTAAGGGTTCTAATCCTGACCCTGCCAATTGTGATAATGTGTGAGTCCCTGAGAGAGTGTGGTTGTGTCTTCCTTGACACCTGCTTTTGTGGACAGGCACATGTACTACACTTACCTTATCCCTCCTGTATCATCGTTGCTGATGTCACTCACCTTCAAAGATACCTTTGGACAACTCTTCAACATGTAATCTCTGCGGTGCATGCAATAACTGCGTAGAGATGTAATAGCAATGCATAGTCAGGCAGGGGTTTGAAATCCCATACTGGTAAGTGTGTGACACAAACATGCTTAGCTCTTACTCTCCTACCCCCTTCCTTTCTTACTTTTTCCTCTGTCTGTCTCTCTCACTCCCTCTCTTGTGGATGTGGAAAAGTACACCTGCTTTGCTTAGGCAGCAGTTTGTGTTTTGTAAAGTGATGCTCATGATCAGCTGATGGCCTGTGCATGAATTGCAGTCCCCCACTAGCTCATTGCATGTGGAACAGCTGTGGTAACATTGCCATAGCCAATTGCATGGAAACACATTCCTATAACTAGGAACATCATGTGAGTGCTTACCCTTTTCATTCACTGTGAGCAGGACTTCATGTCGATGTTTGGCAAACAGCATCACAGAGGGTAGTGGAATATAACTCTTACAACATACACTGAGGAGACAGGCCAACAAATAGGAGGGAGATGTTCCAGACATGAGGACAGATTGTAAGTCTTGCTCTTCTACATTTGAAGTAATGTTGGTTTAACAGGGTTTGTGTGAATATGGCTGGTCTACATGATTTAATATCTGTCATGACAGTGTTATGTGGTTGAGGACTCTCTCACCTGTAGGGATATCTGCAGACTGGCCAGTGTTTGGAGTCTTACATGTGTTGTGTTACTCACCCATGTCCTATCTTTAGAAATGCAGTAGCATACTCTGAGGATTGCAGACAGTACATGGTGACAGCTATGTGAGTTACTGACTTCATATCCCTCAGAAGACTTATGTCACAACAAACCCTGTTACACCAGTAAATGTATGAGTTTATCACAGCAACATGTCAATATTGGCTCTGTGTTTGTGCCTCCAGCCACAACTCTGTCAACCTTTGTACATATGTCATGCAGTAAGAGGTGCATATGTTCAGTACACCATTATTTACTGACATCAAACCTGATAACAAGCCAGTGAGATATCAGACTGCTAGACATGTTATGCATATTAGGGCTTATATCTGAGGGAAAAACCTGGACATTCTGTTGTAGTGTGTACAGTAGTGCGGTCTGTGTACTTATGGTGATTGTTGACAGAGTGTGCATTGTGAATATGTACCCTGGCCTGTGTACAGACTGTGGTAGATGTTATTGTTCATGGACCTGTTCTAGCTGATGTTGCATGCTGCTCCAGAGTATGGTTCCCTATTGGCGTACATGTTTGTAGGGCCAAACCGACACATGTCCCATACCACAGTCGGGCATCGGAATATACTGTGTATTGGCCCAGTATATGTAGGGTTAGTGTGTGAGTGGCATGTATGAGAATGGTGTTGATCACACAGTCCATATACTGTAATATTAAGCATGCTTACCATATGTGATTGGTCGTGGGGATGCACTTTCACACAGGTGTCTGTTACTCCGTGCTGTTACATGCCTGTAGAGCCTGATATATTTGCAGGTGCATGTGTATTCCCCCATAAGAAATGTAGGCCAGTGTTGTGGCAGTCTGCCTCTAGTTTACACAGTGCTTTGTGACATGCCTAACAGCTCACTGTACTTACCCAGTGTGATGTTATGTCCAGATATTTGTCAGATGTACTGTTGCCGGGCCACCATAACAGTTGTGTATTTCTGACAAAGCAGTGGGATCCTGTACAGATGTATGTCACTAACTAGTGGGTAGTATGTGGGCTTGTGACCTCTGCTACTCTGGTTATTATGTGTCAGGACAGACAGGAGTGTGTGAATGCATAAACTGTGTGAGATTATCTATTCCAGTATTTTCGTGATATTTCCATTTACATGGCTGTAAACATCCACTTTGTCAGGCTTGGTCCACACGTCTTGCACTAAGGGGTTCTGAGTATACCTCTGGACTGAACAGAGTGTGTCAGACTGTCCACATTTATTGGTCATATCTCTGCTCTATTCCACAGGATCATTAGTGAGATATCTGTGGTACTGCACTATGATGATCTTATGATGTCTGTAAGTAACTGATGGCGTATATGTCAATATCAGATGTAACTTCACACACAGTTCTGTTAAGACAACCCCTGTTTCAGTAGCAACAGTCTGCATGTATATCTTTAATACTTACATGACATCCCCTTGCACTAAGAGGTTACGACTACTGGTGCTGAGGTATGACTCCACTACATGTTATGGACATATGCTATACATATATGTATATATATATATATATATATATATATATATATATATATATATCGATATCTCTATATATATACCTACATATATGAATATCTATATATATATATATATATATATATATATATATATATATATATATATATATATATATGGATCTAGGACGTTTCATCAAAAGATCAAATGTCCGACTCCATAACCACCGAACACACTTTAACGAAAGTGCTTTAATCGAAAAAGCACTTTCGTTAAAGCAAGTAAAAAAAATAATACTACATTTACATTTCTTCAGGGGGGCTGTGCCCCCCACACCCCCTACTTTAATATTCTCCCTCTGAGACTGCACTACAGTGGGGTAAAGGGAATTTTCCCTTACCTGCACCATAGTACGGCCTCGGCAACAGGCATACTTACGCAAAAGTGCTTCTTCGGTGAAAAGCACTTTCGCGTAAGTATGCTCACCCTAAATGGATTCGGACATTTGATCTTTCGATCAAATGTCCTGGATCCATATATATATATATATATATATATATATATATATATATATATATATATACAGATAGATCTATATATGACCATATATATATAAAACACAATATACAGATGTATATAAATACATATTTATGTATATATGTGCATGTACATGTACACATATATTTACATGTGTATGTATGTATATATATATATATATATATATATATATATATATATATATATATATATATATATATATACACACACACACATATATATATATATATCCATATCCTTGTTATGTGTAAACATGATTGTTGTATATACCTTCCCAGATGTATCACGCTGTATTTATCTGATATGCATATATTTAGATATAGCTACATATGTCATTCAACAGTAATATCACTAACAAGTACTACACAAGTGTAGAAGTCATAGCAGTTCAATACTAGTCAGTATGTGTACTGACAGATATATTGGAAAAAACAATAACTGTTTTCACAGCTGTGATGGCTTAGTGGTTAACTGCTGTGACTATAGTGTACAGGGTCCTGGGTTCAAGGGCTGTTTATTTTCTTTCTAGGCAGAACAAGGGATGTTGGATATAGAGTGGTTAAGGCAGTTTTGAGCAGCTGCAAGTGGGATTGCAAGGGTTTGCACAACGGTAAGAGCTGCTAATGTACAGTTAAACAAAAAAGGTGCTTACACCATTTCAACTTCAGTTACCAGTGTGCAAATCTGCTTAGCATTCATACTGCAGCAATGCTGAGACCTGCTAAGCATGTCTCAGCCCTAGTAACCAGTGTTCACATTTTAGTTTGATAAAATAGCAGGATAATGACATCTCTAATAAGTGTATTTAATTCCATGTACATAACATGTGTCTATGTGCTGTCATTACAGTAGCAAGGGGTGTGAGTCTACTGTCTGGGACACCTGGGTATATATGGCTTGTACAACACTCTTTTCCATTTGAATGTGTTTCATACATGGGTAGTATCTCAGGTTATATGCAGTCACACTGGCATGTAGTGTATCATTATGATACTACTGTTGACAGTGCATTCCCAAGTAAGCGTAGATTGCAGATTGTAGTCCTGGAGCCAAACACTCCTGCATGCAAAGATGGACTCTGAGTCCTGACTATCGTGTTCTTGGTGTATGAGCTGTGTGTCATTAAATATTTGCTACTGGATATTGATCTGACATGGATATTAACTGTAGACTACTGTGTGTATAGGACATGTCATTGAGTGCTGCTGTCATGTAGTAATGGCATACCTATCCATGTTAGACATCTGTTAACATAGTCATCCTACTGCATAAGCAGTTGGCCAGCTGATGTCTGTCTGACCTCTGTACAGATGTGTAGATGCCGGGACTCCATCTTGGCTGCATACAAGCAATCTATGCTTGAGTGACACTGACATGTCTGCCCAGCTGTGTTATGAGTGCCACAGCTAGGACTCCACACCCTGTATGCACCACATGCCATGGATACCTCAACTACACTACAGGTCTCCAAGACAGACACTGACCATGTTATGTAATACATGTTATACACATGTCAACTGGAGCACCTCACTGGCCCTCTGCAAGAGGCAACCAGATGATTGGATGTTGCATGTAACTCTCACCCTGAGGATCACCCCTGTGGTATCTGTTGATAGATGACCTGCTGGCATATGGCAGGTGGCATGATACCACTGTACACACATCCCCTACACTTCCCATCTCTCCATGGACAATAGCCTGGTACACACCTATGAATACCTGCGCCGATGGACCCCAGTACTGACAAATGTGTAGGTGTGTATTACTGAGAATAACTGTGTCTGTGTGTTTGTAGACCTGTAGTTGATAATATCCTGAGGCCCTTCACATCCATCGCACCCCTCATTGCCATAGTTAGATGTGGCTGCTGCTGTACCGGACATTACATGTACCTTGTTACACTCTTCAAACTAAGGGCTAACACTGTTGTACAAATGGGTTGATAGGCATGGGATACCCTCTGAGTTATGGTTAGTGTGTGTATGTGTACATGTGTGTATATTTGTAGGATACAGCATTCTGAGGCCACATTCTCTTAATACAATATGCCTTGCCACACAGTATTGGGGATAGTGATGTTGCTGACTGTAGGAGAACCATGGCAATGCATCACCCTACTATCCCTGTGACATGTGCATTAGATGCATATCCCTGTAGTAGCACTCTTGGGATAGACAAGGAGCTGTATTGCAGTCCTGGTCAATGTGTGATGGTGGGTATGTCAGAGTATTATCATGGGTTTCAGTGCACACAATATCCACTGTGGGGTGTGAGTGCTGGGTATACTTTCTTTACACCATGGTACCCACAGTACATGTCCCATGTTCCACTGTATGGGGACCACTGTCACCATCAACCATACAGGTAACTGATAACATTATCCAGCCCAGTTATGCATGTGCTGTGTGCAACTTATCTGTAACAGAATTGACACACTGACAAGGTAGTTAGCACTGATAAGCCCAGGTCTCTCAGATGTGTGTATGACTGTTATGTGTTTTCAATGTGTATATGACAATATGTCACAGTATGTATTGTCCATAAACAACCAGTACATCCCCCATTACCATACTGTACAGGCCTGGAGATGCTCTTCACATAACATGTAACCTGGAATACACCTCATCCTAAAAGCTGTGTGGTGTGTGCAATTAAGGCCACACACATCAGTAGCCCTACATACCTAGGTAGGGGTTCTAGTCCCAGTGTTGCCAAGTAAAAGTGTGTGTGTATGTGAAGGAATCTGCTTCTGTTTGCAGAATATACATGTCCCAGGAGGTCATCTGTCTGAGAACTGCCTGGCAAATGCTAACATTTCACAGGTATCATCCTGTGGAAATGCATTCCATCACAACTAGTGATAGATGTGTAAATGCCCTCTTCCCCACTGTATAGGTATACAAGCAATACTGGGGTTGGTATATATAGCTGGGTGTGGCTTTTGTGGACACAGCCACCATCATTGCAGTTACTGTTGAGTGTATTCCCTCGCTTAGCTGGCTGTAATACTGTACAGTTCATGTTAACAGGTTAAGTAGTTGTCTGTCACACTATCTGTGGTTCTACAGCACCTCACACCCTCCAAAGGGTAGAGCTGTGCCACCCACACTAGCACACCAGTGTTTAAAGAGTTGAGGATTGCACTACATTGGGAAGGGGACATATACCCTGCCAGTACCACCCTCAATTACATTAAACTAGCAGACTGCTTATTTCCCAATGTGTTGTTGTACCTATTCTGTCTTGGTGGAATTACATAGGCTAAAATGGGTTCCTTGTACAGGTGCATTCATCCATGTGTACAGTATTCTCTGTGTATTGCATCAACACCAAAGCCTCTGTGTGTGTTATACACAAACATGTGGGGTGTACCATCCAGTACATTTACCATTGTCCACTGTAGAAGGGCTGCTGACATCAGCCACCATGCACTCACCTGTATACACCCCAGACCTATCAGTCATGTGGAACATGCAGTAACTGTTATACAGACCTGTGACATGTGTTCACCTGTACCCAGGATATGGTACAGCCAAGGTGTCACCACAGTGTCATACTCCTTGTAGGATACAACAGCAGACCATTATCCTGCTGACACATGGACAGCTACAACACAACGGAATACATTATGGAGACCACAATCACTCAGTGTTAATAACAGCTATAATGCATCATGGCTGGACAGCTACACTTCCTGGTATGTAAGCATTAAGCTTTACTGCTGACAACATGCTACTCAGCATTACATTGGTACACCGTAGTACAGTCACCCTGTGCATCAGAACCATATTAGCCTGTCCCTGCATCGATGTTATGGATGACAGGGACGTGGCACAGGTATCATCATATGCACAGGGTGTGTTGATGGTTTGCCAGAGACCTAGGCTGAGCCATATGCTTGACACCATGTGTGTGAGTGAGGGGGTTTAATTATTAATTGGGCTGTTGAGATGTGGTGTGTGTAGGTATGGGGTTGCCCTAGCTGTGTTGGTAATGTGTGTCTGTATGCATGCACACAGTTCTGCCATGTTGCTGCCCTATACAGGGTTTTGTTGGACAGCTGCAGACCATACCTGGCAGGGTGTGTAGTTCACCATCTCTGGCCACGGACATGAGAACTGTGCCTGCCTGGGTTTCCATGGGCACCACCAGGTACAAGCCACAATATGGCCTGATGATGACATATGTCCGCTGGATCCAGGTCCCTCTTGGGATCAGCCAGGGCCATGTGCATGTAGCCTGCTGTGGTGTGGTGTGGACAGAGCCCCCCTGCTGGGCTGGGGCTGCTACTGCCACTACAGGAGCGTCTCTGTGTTCTGGCATGTCCACATCGACCTCCAGCTGTTGGTGTTGCTGGCCTACGTCCACGTGGCCATCGCACCACTCCCACCATATGCTCAAGCACAGACATTCCATGGTCGAGGATTCCCACCATCTCACCCAACAATCTATCCATGACCTCTGAAAAATAACAGAGGGCACCTGCAAGATCACAGATGTTGTCAGTAACAGCTGAATGAATAGCCCTCTGCAGCCTCAGAACCTGTCTGGTGTACCATTCCATACATGCCTGCACCTCCATGATGGCCTGAAATATGCATCTGGTGGCACCAGATGTGGCACTTCTGCCAGGGGCATGATGACCAGCAGCCCTACGATGAGCACCCCTGTACATCTTCCTATGTGGTACCCCGCCGCACATCCGGCTATGGCTGCTGTGTCCAGACATACTTGCCATAGATACCACACTGTCCTGTCCCATGCCACCAACTGATAACTGTCCCTCAGCTATAGCCACTGGTGATGGGGTATGTATAATCAATGTGACTGTGTGTGGGGATGGGGTGGATAACAGTGTGATGTCAAACGGTGGTGCAGCTTCAGCCCCGACAACCCCACCTGTGCCTCAACACACCTATCATCATTTTCAGTGTCTGTATGGACACCAACATCAGATTGCCTGCAGGAGGGACCTTGACCCACCTCGTCACCTATGATGGGTAAACAGACCTGTATGTCATTGCTTAACAGTGCACACACGCACCCACACACACACACACACACACACACACACACACACACACACACACACACACACACACACCCTGACATTCCACCATACTAGTTACCTGTCCCTGAGTTTACAGAATGTCCTTAGTTTTTTCTCTTATTTTCCCCATTCTGTATCAGTCTTGAATAATTACAGTCAATAATACCAATCATTAACATATCATTCTTTTAATTGCTCAGAAAAGTGATCACAAAACATGACCTGTTACTCCATTAATTCTTTAACTTGATTGGAGTCATTTTTTCAAAGACTACCTGATGTCATCAAGTGTTCACCCTAGTTTTTTTCCAAACATCTTGAGCATGGCCACCATATCTTAAGGGCTACTACAGTCAGTCAATAATGTCATGCACTGGAGTTTCATACTTAACTATTGTTCAGTAGATGCAAGATCTGTTGCTCTGTTAACTTTTTATGTGGACTACAGTAATATTTGAAAACACTCTCTGGTGTTGTCTAGTAATTCTCCATTGCATCTTTAGTGCTGCATACTTTATTACTCTATCAGCTTTACTGTGATTACATTTCAGAAAAGTATTCCTGGTGTCTAATGTGTCTGTCCATTTCCATCTACTGCATGATTTCTAAGGGAAGTTGAGAAGTATGAACAATACTACACTCACACATGTGCATACATGGATACACACACAAACATACACACACATGCACACACACATTCTACATACATCAACCCCTCCACTCCACCAGATAGCACTTACAGACAAATTCACTCCTCCACACACACACACACACACACACACACACACACACACACACACACACACACACACACACACACACACACACACACACACACACACACACTTACAGGTGAGGTTACACAAAGATATTATACACAGACCTCTCATTACCCGTCTGTCAACATGCATGACATATGGTACTCAACAGCATGCAGTGCAGCTATGGTCAATCTCTGTTACCAACATTATACATCTCTGTGATGCATGGGTTGTGTTAGTAGGTGATGCCCCTTCCCCTAGAACACACTGCACCCATGTACACAGTATTGCTGTGCACCTGTTCAGCACCTTGGCACGTACTGTGCACCATACCTCACAGGTGTACACACCATTGCTGAATGTGTATATGTTTGTCAGTTATGTTTGCTCTGCTGCTCACAGCCCCTATGTGTTTGTCTGACACATACCTGGAATGATATGTGGACAGATGTCATTTGTGAATGCCTAATGTCTGATTTACAGATCTCATCATCAGCGCTGCATGTATGGCCAATAAAATACAATTACACTGATAACCTTCAAACCTTATCATGGCTATGGGGAGTGTACACACCCTTATTGATATGGCACCCTCTTCCCTGATATGCCATGGGGCCACATTACTGCATATGTTAACATTACACAAACCTGATATGTGACATATGACCTGTGCAGTCAAATGCAGTATCAAACAAATGTGTTAGTTGTGCAGATGCTGATTGAGATGCATGCAATTTGTGGGTGCATATGTGTGCACACCCTTATCATGATGGTTTGCTGCACTAACTGTTATGTGTACTACAGCAGTCACTATTCCTGAAAGGGGTATACTAGCATGGGCCATCTGCATTTGCCAGTATTTGGTCACTCTGCCCTACAAATGTCCCCCAACTCTGCGTGATTGCAAGGTCAACTCATGTGCACAACCCTTGGAGGTCACACAGTGCCATCACTATTGCTGTGGAATCAGGGTTATGTCTGCCACAATTAATGACCTTGACTGTGTGCAGATACAGCCATTCTTAGTGAGCTTTGGATCTCTGCTTCAGTGCACTGTTGTGTTTCAGGATGACTCCCCCTCCCCATTCTCAGCCTTTTTGCAGATGCTTGACACCTATGGCCTACACTTGTGCGTCATTTTGCAGTGTCCCAAACTCTGAACATCATGTGTACCGGCCTAGTCCCTGCTAATGAATGGCAAACATGCAGGTGTAGACTGGCACCAGCAAGGTACAGATGGGGATGGTGGGCCTGAGGTGGGGTGAGGTGTTGGTTTTGCAGCACATGTATCTTAATTGATACTGTCTGTAGGTTTCCAACTTGGTCTTGGTACACCAGTACACATTGCAACACATGCCTTTGGGGGACTTTTGCTGTTATGCATACATTACCTGTAGAGAGCCCTGGCTGATGCTTCCTGTGGTACAACTGTCCCATCTGATTACCCTAACTCATGGGTTACAGAGTCCAGGCAATTGCCAAAACAAGTACTGCACAGCCAGTACTTACTAGCAATTCCTGCAACTCCGTCAGTGTTGTGGCATGTTACTAGGCAGCCTGCCTGACCAGTTTGCAGCATGTGTCGTCATCTGTCTTGGATGGCCATCTGTTTATTTTCTACATTAATCCTGTCCCATACATCCTCGCCACATACATGACTGTCTGCACTGTTTGCCATGGTATATGCAATGGTGAGGTAAGGCTACATGTCCAACTCCTGGGTGCGACCTGTTGGGTATGGGATCCATTCCATGGCTTGTAAGATGTGTGCAAGCCTTGGCTGCCTCTGTTGCAGGTAAGTGGGCACATTTGATGGCCAAATGTCTTGGACAGCAGACCATTTCATGGTGTGGCATTGAGGACCTGTACTTGCTGGAAGGTCCATTCTCATGAAGAGTGCATGCTGTCAGTACCTCAAAACCTGCTTCCACAATATGTTATTTGGAGTGTATGCACACATATGCTTCCAGTGTTTGTGAAGGTATGTATTCACCATATTTGCTGTCCTAACATAGGATTCCATATTATACAATCATTGCTAATATTAGGACCACATTGCAGGTTGTAAGGGTTATGGAATGCAGTATTGAGATATGCCATAGTGTAGATCTGTAACAGTTGCCATTGCAATAGTGGTATATACACTGTTGTAGCACTGTATAAGGGTGATGTTTTAGACATGTCTCTACTGTAGGCCATTTGTCTCACTATTATGTTCATCTCTGTGCACACATCTTGCAATGACAGGATGTTAGTTATATTGCAGGACTCTTACATACCCTTCAGATATGCCACCATGGTGACCACTGTGATGCAGTGCAGTTAACAGCAGCAATAAGTGAACATGTACAGCATGCATTATGGTTAGGTGTGTTAAATGTGTGCATGGAATATACCATGACCATAACATGGCCAGTGTATTGGCAAACCTGAACAAACACGATACTCACCAGCTACAGGCTGCTGCCCTGGAGGTATACCAGAGGGGCCTACATAGTTGTGTGAGAGATGTGATGTCAGTAGCCACACCTGTGGCATTGGTACAGGGTGGGAGAAGCATTACAGTACATCAAAAGTACAAACCCACAATACTACAGATTATGCACATCTGTTTATTACTACAATGCAGCAACAGACTATATATATTTCATCTCACATATGCATTATTAAACTCTATAGATGCAGATGGATACACTACAGTGGTCTACTGATGTGCCCTGTGGCCTTAACTGCATGCTCCTCATCCATTGTGTAGGTAGTACCCATCTCCACAATGCTCTCTAACGGATCTTGTGTTTGCAAGTGGGCAGGTGCCCCGAGGCTGGCAAGGAGCTCCTCAGCATGTGTCGGGGGGGCTGGATGGCATGACCCTCCCTGTGGCAAGCTGCTCCCTTCTAACCACAGCAGCACACCAATGGGCATGGGGGAGTACATCAGTGCACCGATGTCGGACCTGCTCATAACTGTGGTTATGCAGGCCAACGTCATTTACCCTGTGGACAAGATCATTCCACAGGGTGGTCCTGTCCTGCAGATCATGGGCTATATGTCCAAACAGGGTGTGGTAGTGCTGCACCAGGTATGTAATGATGACGTCATTCTCCTGAGGTGTGTAGATTGGTAGTCTCTCCCAAGACATTGTACCTGAAAAACATAAAGAGGAAAACAGATTTGAGGACCTCATACTGCAATGATATAATAGTTCTTAATACACATCTCTGTCTCCCCCATCATATCTGCAACAACAATCTGATCACACAATTCAACGAGTATGTCTACAGCAGACCTACTATTGGGACATATATCATATTGTACAACAATTTGTGCAATGTGTTTGTAGTCATGTTCCATGTTGTAACACTACCATTGGTTACGAACATTGTCACTTACATGCCATTGTAAGGGCCACTATGGTTCCATATATGCATGTGTTCTGTTTGCTATGTAACTGCTGCACATCTGTTGTTTTGTGTTAATGGGGATATCTATGCATGCTGTTGGATATAATCCTGGAGTGTGTGGACTATTACTACCCACACATGTTCTATAACTGTGACACAATAGCATGCTTGGGGAGACAGTTGCCAGCAGAACCACCTCTCCCACCTCATCTGGCCATGTTACCAGGCCACATCACATCTGGGTCCCACCCTGGGACCTCATCATCTGCTGTTCGTGCACTACCTTTAGGTTGAACCACCTCAGGGGATGGTGTTCGCCCCACCCCTATGAGCACACACAGACAGGATCCTGTCACTCGACATCAGGTCCAGGGTCTGTTGCATAGGGAGCTCCACAAAAACTTGGGGGATGTGCTACACCACCTTGAGGCCCTCAGAACACAATCACAGAGTCTGCATGCTCCTTCTGCTCAGCTCCCAGCCAAAGCACCTTCAGGGCCGTGAAGATGCAGATGTGACTGCCCGTGGGTGGGGACCTTGGTCCCATTGTTTCCATATGGGGGCTCATGGGCTTCTACATTCCAAACAACACTCCCCATCCAAGGTGTTTACCCACCACGTGTCATATACCACCATTGTATGCTGTCTCATCTGTCTTCCAAAACAACCTACCTCCCCAAATATACCTACTAACCCAAAATACCAATCCCACCTTCACAAACAAGGGCAATGCATTCCTAACATGGATTTCACATCAGACATAACTATACATTTTGCACCCACTTACTACTATATATATATATATATATATATATATATATATATATATATATATATATATATATATATATGTGTGTATAGATATGTGTGATGTTCATTCAACAGTAGGGGACGTGTATACATATATATATATATATATATATATATATATATATATATATATATATATATATATGTGTGTGTGTGTGTGTGTGTGTGTGTGTGTGTGTGTGTGTATATATGTAGACACACACACATATATATATATATATATATGTGTGTGTGTGTGTGTGTGTGTTTGTGTGTGTGTAGATATATATTTTGAGTTGTGTATATATATATATATATATATATATATATATATATATATATATATATATATGTGTGTGTGTGTGTGTGTGTGTGTGTGTGTGTGTGTGTGTGTGTGTGTGTGTGTATGTATATATATATATATATATATATATATATATATATATATATATATATTTATATGGGGTGCATTCAAACATCAGTTCCACACTCTCTAACTCTCCTTCCTTCACAGCTGCACTGTTTTGCCTTGCTACAACACAGATAGGTGTCACATGTGGACACAGTCTAACATTAGGGGGGTATATATAGGGACAGATTGCAGGTAAGCCTATATCACACCTATGGTGTTTGTGCATGCTACATTACATGTTAACATGACTGTCCCTGCAAGTGGTGGGCTCTGAAACTCATGTGTCTATCACAACGGCATTACTTCTGCCAACAGCTGTTTGCCACACTAATATACATGCATTGCGGTACAGAACACACACTATGATGGCTTACATGTGTCATTCAGTGCTGATATGCACAGTTGACAGGTATGGCCCACTGCCCAGAGGAACAGACATTATTGTCCATAGCAGTTGTTCAGCAGGACATCATTACAACAACAACTCCTGCTGGCACATATAAATCATTCCACATCATCTATCCCGTTATTATAGATCAAGTACTAGATTCAATTACATGCATATATGTTTCACATACCTGTTGTAGGACTGTTGTCTCTTCTGAGTTCAGTTTGATGGGTCCCCTTAGTTATGTTGGGATGTTTGTAGGTTCAGTTGGTGAACAACTTTTTTTTTTACTGGTTGTTTGTTTTTTTGTTTTTTTTTTTCCTTCTTTCTCTCTCTTTCTCTCTGTCTCTCTCCACTACAGGGATTGAGCTACTTTGAATAGATTGCAGCATGGATTTTGTAGGTAATGCACATGATCAGGTGATGGCCTCTGCACCAAGCATGCAGCCAGCTGTGTAGTACTTCCAATTACCACTGTCATGGCAACCCACTACTATATATTACTAAATCATGTGGGTGTTGTCCTTTTACCTTTCCTGTATGGAGGACATCCTTCCTGTGTATGGGCAGCAGTGTTACAGACAGCAGGTAGCAATACCTCTTACAACAGGATTTGCAGACACAGGCCAACTACATATTTGTATAGGGTTCCAGACCTACAGACAGTGTGAGCAGTGTTGTTATATGCATTGTATACTGCTAGTTTTACAGGGTTTGTGTGTACATACTAGTTTAGCATGGAATGCAGTCTGTCTGCTTAGCTCTGAACTGGGGGCCTATCCACATGATGGCCAGAGGATTGGCTGTTATGTTTTGTCTTTTCACCACACAGGTCTTGTCTCAGATATATCACTGGCATTCTGTCTGTTGAGTGCTATCACTACATAACTACACCCATTTGTGTTTCTGACTTCATATTTCTGAATAAGGGTATATTGCAACCAACCCTGTAACACCAGCATCTTTCACAGTGTATAACAACAATATTGTAAATATGGCCCTGTGTTCCAGCCTCTGTCCTCCACCTACATACCAGGCTTTTTCAATATGTCATGCAGTAAGAGGTTGTTAAGTAGTGGCCTATCATTATGTTGTGCTGGCATTCCTGCCATCATTCCAGTGATGTTGTGGACCCAAACACATATTGTGGGGTAGGGTCCATATATATGTGGACTACAGCTGGACAAAACGTGTGTCTCCTTGTACAGTCCAAAGGTCAGTGTATGTAACACTGTTATATGCCCTTGTAAGTCATTCTATGAGGGAGGGGTATGCACCACATATAACCTAGGCTGTTACAACATGTGAAGGATATCAGTAGTAAGACACGTTAAGGTATATGGCTGTACATTTTCATACATTTCACCTTGGGAACATTGGTGGGCTAGTGCTTACTGTCTTACAGACAGTTCTGTTTGTCAGTGTGATAGTGATGTTTTAAAGGAAAACAACAGGATATTAAAGCAGATTCCCCAGCCTGCTGACTCTTCCAGTCCCTGTTCTTTGATAAAGCTTAAAAAAATCACCCTTGCAGCTTTAAAAAATAACCCACTCAACTGTTTTCCCTGTTCTGCTTCCTAGCTTTCTATACTGTTTTTGTTTCACTTTGCAAACCAACTTGAAAAACCTGTAGCTGGCTCTGAAATTATGATGTCACATCTGCCATCTGCTCTTGCTCTAGCTATCAGGATGTTTCCTCCCCCAAAGTGATGTAATCCCCGCCTGATTTGCATGCTGTATAGAAGAGCCAGTGTTCCTCCCACATTGTGATGTCAGACCTGCCTTACCCAGTCCACTCAACATAATAAAACCCATGTGGTGTGTGGAACTCCTTTTCATTGTATGTGTATCCTGCCGACTGCATTTGTTTGAGGGACGACTGAAAAATTTGGATTGCCTGCATCTTCATCTGCATTTTTTGCTTCATTGGTAAGAGAAGTCTTCCTAGTGAATTAAAAATGTAATTCTACACACAGCCCCTGTTTGAATGCACTTCTAGCCCTATTTTGTGCTGCCTGATATAGTTTATGACTCTTCTGAACAGGAATACTCTCTTCCTCCCTATGAGGATTTTGCTGCTGAAGAATCTATCCCTTCAGCCTCTCCTCCTGAGGATTATTCTTTTGGGGAAACCCTGCATACCAAGAGGGAGCACTTCCACTGGGAGAGCCAAGACTACTCAGAATCTAAGAAAAGGCTCAGAGACTTTCCTTTACTACCTCAGCACAGGCCTCTTGCTATCCGCCCTATTTTAGACATTGTAGATGTATTTTCAGAGTCCGGCCTAATTCCTGACTCTTTACCCCCTGCACCTGTTAAGCCAGACAGATACTACAGGGTTCCAGATTCACATACATTTCTTTATAAAAACCCTGCTGCTGACCCAGAAACTATTTCTCAGGGTCCCAAAGGGGTCAAGGCTTCCACTGCAAAAAACCCTATCCCCTCTGATAGGGATTCAAGGGCACTGAACAGATGGGGGAAAAAGGTTTACACTTCTGCTACCTTGGCTGAGAGGGCTTTAAATTATCAATTTCATATGCTTAAATATCAGCAATACTTAATGTCACTGCTTAAACAGAAAATATTAACAAATTCTGAATGCAGAAAACAAGGAAATGCAGGATTTATTGCATGCAACTGAACAAGTGGGAAGGCATACTTTGCAATGTGGTTTTGATTCTCTGGAGGCCTCTTGCAGGGCCGCTGTTACGGGTTCTGTCATTAGGAGGCATGCTTGGTTAAACGAACAGAATCTGCCTGATCATGCTAAAGCAAAATTATTAGATGCTCCATTACAGTATGATACTTTGATGTTAAAGCAGAGGAGGTGTTGAAGAAAATGGAGGACAAAGCAAAATCTATGCAGACAGTTAAGGATTTCTTACAGGTGCAGCCACCCAGATTTAGCAGGAACTGGCCCACAAAGTATTGGTCCTTTCCAGTGTCAGACAGGCCACAAAGAGGCAGATACAGACACCCCAGAGGCAGATCCCAGGTCCAAGGCTCATACAGGCCTAAACAATGGGGTGCTTCTACCTCCAAAAGTGGAGAAGACAAATCACAGCTATACAGGAAACAGTCCCAATGACTTTCCTCTGCCAGCACCAAGCACTTATCTTTTGGCAGAGCCCTTAGGGGGAAAACTAGCACTGTTTTCACAAAATTGGCACATGATCACCCAGGACAAATGGGTCTTGAATATAGTGTCTCAGAGCTACATGTTCCACTTTCACACCCTGCCAAGGGCAAAAGGTATGCCAGACCTGCCATACAGTCAATGGGTAGAGGCACAAAAGCAAGTTTCATCCCTCATGGACATGAGGGCCATTCAGAGAGTACCACAGCAAGAGCAGGGACAAGGATTTTACTTGAGACTTTTCTTGGTACCCAGAAAGGACAAAGCCTGGAGACCAATACTGGACCTGTCTATTCTAAACACATTTCTGGACGTTCCAAAATTCAAAATGCTGACTCTGCAGCAGCTTCTGCCCATGCTGGGCAAGAAGGCTTGGCTTGTAACTTTGGACCTAAAAGAGGCATACCTGCATGTCCCAATCAGACAATCTTGCAGAAGATACCTCAGATTCATAGCTGGCTCAATGCACTACCAATTCTCTGCACTGCCCTTTGGCTTTATCTACTGCACCCAGGGTCTTCACAAAATGCCTGGCACCAGTAATTGCATTTTGCAGACAAAGAGGAATTCAAATATATCCTTACTTGGACGACTGCCTTATTCAAGCAGAGAACAAAGACATTCTACCAAAGCATCTGGCGTTTGTAAAAAGATTACTAATTTGCCTAGGGTACACAGTAAACGAAAATAAATCAAAACTAGTACCCTCTCAAGAGATAATATTCCTGGGTGCAAGCTTAAATACAACTGCCCAGATGGCTTATCTAACGCCAGACAAACAAAGGAAACTGACTTCTTACTTCAAAATGTTGGCAACAAAGACCCAGTTATCTGCAAGAAAAATTCTGCAGGCTTTGGGCTTCATGGCATCCTGCATCCTGCTAATTCCATACGCCAGACTGCATATGAGGAAACTACAATGGTATCTAAAAAGTGTTTGGACTCAACAGTGCCACAGCCTGGAAACATTAATTACCCTCATTCCCTGCCTGCAACAGGAGTTTCGATGGTGGGCACAGGTCTGTCACCACAACAAGGGACAGCCATTCACTTTACCCACAGCCAGGCAGACACTAACAACGGATGCATCAGATTATGCCTGGGGGGCCCACATGGCAGAAAAATGTATTCAGGGCACATGGCCCGGAAGCCAGATGCATCTTCATATCAATCAAAAAGAGATGCTAGCTGTTCAACAATGCAGCACAACAATGCAGAAACACTAAAAGACATCATCTGGTAAACAAAGCAATACTGTCTCACAATGAAAATAGGCTTGACATTAAACTTTTCCCTTGAAACTCACATTCATTGAAACAGCATTGAAACCCACACCACATCCAAAGAAAATGCATCTGGCCAGTGGTGGATAAAGATTACCTTTGGGCTGTTTTCAAATCATTGGCCCCTTGCACACAAAACAAGAAACATACATGTGTTCTTTTCTTTATACACCTTCCTGACTTTATTAAATTATATTCCTTGTATAATACAACACACATGTTAGAGCGCATTTTAAATGTATTGTTTGAACATTTTACCAGGAATCTGTACTGTAGGCAATGAAACAAAACACATGAACCAATAATGACAAAACTGCCCAATTCAGAACTTTTCCATCATAAAAGTCTGCTTCCACACCCACACTATAAATAGAATGACAGTAGTGTAAGCCATAGGCATCTTGCACAGCGTCTCGCACTTATTTTCAATTTCATTTTTTTTTGGGGGGGGGCAAAAGGTCAAAAACCAGGGACACATTTTAAACATTGCTTGTATAATTCTGTAAAGTTGCTAGAATAAATAAAATGTTGTGCTACCATCATGCATTTCACTGGCAGGTTTTAAACCCAGGACTCTATGCACTACAGCCAGAACAACATACCACTATGCCAAATCAGCAGCTGCCTGAAAAATAGGAAGACTGAAACTTAATAGCCATCATTTAGTGAATTCATTTCTCACTTCTCAACATAGCTCTTAACCTCAACACAAAGAACATGGACAAACAACAAAGCCAATAATGGGAGAATACAAATTCCATTCTCACTTCTCACTCACCATATCTCCGAACTGTTAGCACAAAAACAATAACTGGGGAATACAAATTGTGTGCTCACTTCTTATCATAGCTCTAAACTCTTAGCACAAAAAAAAATGTTCTTACTTCTCATCATAGCTCTCTCAACTCTTAGTACAAAAAAAATCTGGACAAAGCTCAGAGCATAACTTTCAACTGTTAGAGAAAAAAAATGTTCTCACTTCTCATCATAGCTCTCAACTCACCCAGAAATGGTGGTGGCTAGGGATAGTAGGCTCTTTTTACCCTGTACCAAAGGTACAGGGTTTGAGCCTGAATACCTCTAGTCACCAATTATATGGGGGCATTTTCACACACACACACACACACACTGGATCCTTACCCTGAGTAGCTATTCCTCTGTTGTTGCTGCCATTAATCCCTGCCCTGAGTAGTTCCCGGCTCGGCAAACTGCTGTTTCAGCTTCCTGGCCTGCACAAGCTCTTCTGTTCCCCATGTTGCTGCCATTAATCCCTGCCCTGAGTAGTTCCCGGCTCGGCGAACTGCTGTTTCAGCTTCCTGGCCTGCACAAGCTCTTCTGTTCCCCATTCCCGCCGTTTCAGCGCTGCCCACCAGCTTGCAATTCAGCCAGCCGGAAATGATGATATGAGCTCTTTGAGTTCAATTCCGACTGGCTGGTAGCCTGACGGAGCTGACATCATTGCACACATGATGACGTCAGCTCCGACAGCGCAAAAATTTTAAAAAAGCAAAGAAAAATCGGAAATGAAGGGGTGCCACTCGGGAATCGTGGCACCCCTTCATTTGGACCCCAAAACTCTGTAAAAACCGAGTAATTCGGAACGGTTGGGAGGTCTGCCTGGGGTCATTCTTGGTGTTGCCAAACAAACTTGTGGTTATGTGTGTGAAAGGGTGAGTGTGTGAGTTGAGTGAGTGTGGTGTGTGAGTTGAGTGAGTGTGGTGTGTGAGTTGAGTGAGTGTGGTGTGTGAGTTGAGTGAGTGTGGTGTGTGAGTTGAGTGAGTGTGTGAGTTGAGTGAGTGTGGGGGGTGAGTGTGGGTGAGTGAGTGTGGTGAGTGGTGAGTGTGTGTGGTGAGTGAGCGAGTGTGGTGGGTGGTGAGTGGGTGAGTGTGGTGGGTGGTGAGTGGGTGAGTGTGGTGGGTGAGTGAGCAGTTGAGTGTGGGTGAGGGATTGAGTGTGGGTGGGTGAGTTGAATGTGGTTGTGTGAGTTGAATGTTGGTGAATGAGTGAGGGTGAGTGAGTGTGGGTGGGTGAGTGAGTGTGGTGAGGGTGGTGAGTAAGTGTGGGTGAGTGAGTGAAATGTGGTGGGTGAGGGTGAGTGTGGTGAGTGAGTGTGGTGAGTGAATGTGGTGAGTGAATGTGGGTGGGTGAGTAAGTTGAATGTGGGTGGGTGAGTGTGGTCGGTGAGTGGGTGTGGTGGGTGAGTGAGTGTGGTGAGGGTGGTGGGTGGTGAGTGAGTGTGGGTGAGTAAATGTGGGTGAGTGAGGTGTGGTGGATGAGGGTGAGTGTGGTGAGTGAGTGTGGATGAGTGAGTTGAGTGTGGGTGAGCGTGAGTGTGGTGAGTGAGGTGTCTGGGTGAGTGTGGTGAGTGAGTGTGGTGGGTGGTGAGTGTGGTGGGTGGTGAGTGTGGTGGGTGGTGAGTGAGTGTGGTGGGTGGTGAGTGGTGAGTGAGTGTGAGTGAGTGAGTATGGTGGGTGAGTGAATGAGTGAGTTGAGTGTGAGTGAGTGTGGTGAAGTGAGTGGGTGAGTGTGGTGAAGTGAGTGGGTGAGTGTGGTGAGGTGAGTGGGTGAGTGTGGTGAGGTGAGTGGGTGAGTGTGGTGAGGTGAGTGAGTAAGTATGGGTGAATGAGTGAGGGTGGGTGAGTCTCATTTTTCTAAATTCTAAATTTTGTAAACTTTGTTTTTGTATTGTCATATTGCTTTACATTGCCCTACCGATATGTGACAAAGTACAGGCAGAAGCACAATAACAGTTGCAAACACTAAGAGCATACATTTGCAATAACCATGCGTATACATTAATTGCATGTTTTTACATAAGAAGCAGATGTCTGTCACAATTAATCGACAACACTACATTGCCCACACTCAACCGCTCACTCACCCACCCACCCACACTACTACAGATTACAAGAAGTATGCAATACCGTATTTTTAAAATTATGTCTTAAAAAAGCATGTTGGTGCTGTCGTGCAAGTCTGTGAAATATTTCATGTTTATAATGTGTCATTTGTTAGCTATTTAACCAAACGGGAAGGAAAAATACGTGGGAGTTTGATGCTTTGCAAAACAGTGATTATTCCCAGTGCTATGTAGCTTGGTTCTAAATTTGACGGGAGGAGTGCAACAAAAAAAGTGTCCCACTGTAAGGAGGGAAAGGCTGACAAGTAAACAGTACATTACTCTGGTCACCTGCTGTGAGCTGTCAATCGCATGCAGATAATGGGTCAAATTACCCTTAGCACTTTGACAGCTAGGGAAGGTAGGTGTGAAGTGGGAGGGGAGATGCCTTGAAGAACTAGATTTCAGCCTTCACAAAAGAAAGCAAGTTAGCATTTCTAAGAAACAAAAGCAATAAAATGCACTTTTCAGTTCTGTTCTGTAGCATTTGCACTGCTTTGTGTTTTGAAGTAGCCATTGAAAAAGGATAACATTTTAACCAAAAATAGGGGACTTTAAGACAGCAGTGAATGCCTGTTAAGTCAATGAAGTGACAGCAGCTTAAGGGAAAACGTGGCAGATCTGATGCAATTTTTTGGAGACAAACAATGCATTCTGGGATACTTAGAGGCAGAGTAAGCAGTCTGAATTATTTCAAAATGCCAGCCCCCATGTGGTCAGAGTCAGAAATTGCATATAAAAATATCTAAAAAGCTCTAAATAGTCCCAGAGTGCTGTTAAAATGTAGGAAACACCAAACCATGATGAAATAAATGTTTTTTGAGTCTGTGGGTGCGGTTGTCCTTTAAGTTAAGCATTGTTATGTAATAGATACATCTTCATTGTGATAACTTAATTCTTTTTCCCCTAGGGGTTGTGTACAGAGTGCAATTGGAGGCTGCTGAACTACATCTGCATTATTTACTGTTGATTTATTCTTATCTTCTGGGCCAGTGTTTCTTCACTGTTGTACTACTTGAAGGCCTTGGCCTGGACAGCAACATATGTTATGCTTTCAGATTACTGTATAAAATGTTTTGCTTGAAAGTTGCATTACTCAGTTAGTATGTATTTCAAACACCTAACAGCCATATGAAATGGCATATACAACTGAAATAGTACACAAATAAACATTTCTTATGTATTCAAACCTGTGTGTGGTGTCATATCCTTTGACTTCTCTGTGGGTATATGTTTCATGCAATAATTGTCTTTTGTATGACAGAATCAAACACTGTCCATTTTAAAAGGTGGCAACCATAGGAATGCTGGCTATTCAATATGCTGTGCTGCCTCTACATATGTATTTTCCTATACATATCTATACGTAGTAATTTATGTATATGTGTGTGCATGTGTATATACATATATATGTATATATATATATATATATATATATATATATATATATATATATATATATGGGTCCCCTTCGAATGGTCGACATTTCACAATGTCGACATTCATATGGCCGAGAACATATGATTGACATTTGAAATGTCGACTATGGGGAACCGGCATTTCTCTACAGTGCAGAATGGAAAGATTTCAACTTCCACACTGTAGTGCGATGTCGGAGTTGGTATATTTAAGTTCCGGGAGGTGTGGGGGTGGAGCCCCCTACGGGGGGTGCAGGGGGGGTGAAGCCCCCCCTGCTAGCAGTGTTAAGGTAAGTTTGTTTTTGTTTTTTATTTTCTACTTGTATGGTCGACATTTCCAATGTCGATCATATGGTCTCGGCGATATGAAGTTCGACATTGTGAAATGTTGACCATATCAAGTAGACCCATATATATATATATATATATATATATATATATATGTATATATATTATATTTTATATATATATATATATATATATATATATATATATATGTGTGTATCTGCATATATATGTGTGCATGTATATGTATCAATAGAATGTTTACTGCTTCCACATTGTACATTCCCTATGGTAGACAGACTGTTCTGCATGATATCTTATTGATACCATCCTTACATCGTACAGGTGAGATGGATTACTGTTAACTTCTTGTGGCTATGTTGTGTAGGGTCCTGGGTATGAGACTTGTAAGTGTTGGTATTGTGTTGCAAGGCAGATCTGTTTGGCTGTGGAGGAGGGGTTGATATCAATAATTACAAGAGGTACTTAAATTGGGCCCCCACACCTCCATTAATGGTGCCTTTGGATATATATGTATTTGTTCTGTTCTTTTATATATATATATATATATATATATATATATATATATATATATATATATTTATATATCTATATATATATATATATACATATATATATATATATGTATACATATCTATGTATACATATCTATGTATACATATCTATGTATACATATCTATGTATACATATCTATGTATACATATATATATATATATATATATATACATATATATATATATATATATATATATATATATATATATATATATATATATATATATATATATATATATATATATATATATATATATATATATATATATATATATATATATATTTATATGTAGATATATATATCCATACATCTACATATATAAATACATGTTCTCTACTGTTTAATGACTGTGCTGGATGATATGTTTGAGACAACATCAGATTTATTTATGTCTGACATGGCTTAGTGGTAAATCACTTTATCTATGGTGTGCAGGATCCTGTGTTCGGGACTTGCAAAGGCTGTTTATTTTGTTGCAGAGTAATTAAGGCACTTTTAAGCAGTTGTAAGTGGGTTTGTGTGAAGGTAAGCAATGCTAACTTCCAGAGAAATATTCTTACACTCAGCCTCTAAATTACTTATCCTGTGTAGGCATTGCTTACCCACGTGCAAACAGGATTAAACCCGGTTACTGCTGCTTAAAAGTGCTTACTCTCACTTACCCCCGCACTAATTTCTTTAAAAGAAAAGAAAAAGGGGTGATTGGAAAGTGGTGAAAAAGGGGCAGAAAAAGGGAAAGACAGTAGGGAAAATAGCTAGGGATGTGCAGGACGGGTATAGGGAAGGCCCATAGCTGCCATTTCGTCTACATCAACAGCTGTGCATATACACTGATTTGGAGGTAGATTTGGGCACTCAAACCCTGAGAGAGGAGTGAGGACAAAAATAATATGTTGTGAAGCCAATTAGACCAGACATGTGTCCAGTGGACACGTGTGCAAAATGGACAGCTATGTATGGGCGACATTTTTTGGGAACAGATTGCCCTTTTTTCTTTTTTTTAAGGTGAGAATGGGATGTTGAGGAAGTATAATAGGTATATTTGGGGCGGCAGGTTGAGTAGGATGACAGACAAGACAGACAAGACAGCATACAGGGATGGTATATGACACATGTGGAGGGTAAACACCTTGGATGGGAAGGGGTGTTTAGAAGTCGGAAGTCCATGAACCCCCAAATGGAAACAGTGGGACTGAGGTCCCCACCCATGGGCAGCCAGCACTGCACCTTCACGTAGGTGGTTCTGCTTGCAGCTGGGTAGGAGGGGCAGGCTGACCCTCTAAATGCACCACGATTCCCTCAAGCTGGCGTAGCTGATATCCAAACTCCCTGTGGAGCTTGCTACGCACGACACCCCGGACCTGATGATGGGTGACAGTTTCCTGTCCGCTTCCACTCCCAGGGAGGGTGGCGAGCCCCATCCCCTGAGGCGGTTCCACCCGAAGGTGGTGCAGGACCAGTGGATGACGAGGTCCTGGGGTGGGCCCCAGATGTGCTGGTGCCCGGTGCCATGGCCAGATGAGGTGGGAGAGGTGGGTCCGCTGGGACCGGCCTTCCCAAACGTACTATCGTTTTGCAATTTTAAAACATATGTAGGTTAGTAATAGTCAGCAAATTTCAGAATTAGGTTTAACAGCATGCATAGATATTGCCATTAACCCAAAACACCTGATATGGAACAGTTGCATAGCAAACAGAACACATGCATATCTGGAACCACAGTGGCCATTACAACTGCATGCAGGTTACATTGATGGTAGCATGCCACTCATGTGGGAGTATTTCTCCATGGCACATGCATAGAAATTAATTTCAATATTTATCAAACAATAGGACATATGTCCCAACAGTAGATTTAATTGTACACATACCCATTGAGTTGTGTATTTAGATTATTGCTGCAGATATGGTGTGGGGGGATGTCAATTAACAACTTGTATATCCCTGTAGTTCTCACTACTTTCTTAGTCACTGCTGTAATATGTACCTTACAGGTATTATTACACTAGCCTATAGCCTTAGTTTGGAGAGTGGTATGTTTGTAGACAACTATATCGTGAACTGTGTTTTACGTACAGTATACACCTCTTACCTGGTATACCTGTGGAGGTATTGTTTGGTAACAGTACCTAACTGTTTCTATGCATATTCCCAGATTCCATAGGTTCACAGGTTAGTCCTAAGCTAACTGCCAGTCCTAAGCTAACTGCTCTTGCGAGCCATTGTAAGCCTAGCCAATTATCCCTTGTGATACTCAAACCCTGCACCTTGTGTTGCGAGGCAAACACCTTAACCATTAGGCCACCTTCCCATCCCTCTCAATCTCTTACTGCATGCACTCTGGTCAAGGCTTAACAACATGCAGGTGGAACTGGGACATATTTTGACAATTGCCCTCATAAACCTTTGGTGAGTTGCTACAATGACAGGTTTGTTTTCATATGCATTTTCTGGATATTTACAGGTCTGACAATCAGTTATATGTCATTAAAAGCTGCCTACATTTGGTGATCTCTGGATCATCACACTGATTTGCCAGGGGGACAGGGTAACAGGCAATGGATATGGGCCAATTACCTGGACATTCTAAACAAATCTGTGCAATTGAGGGGTATGATTATGCATACAGCTTACTACCACTCCCAGGATTCGAACCAAAAATAACTGCTAAAATAAAACAGTGTATATTACAGTTGAAAGTGCTATTTAGATATTCCTGTGTATCTCTTCACTATTTTCTGTCTATAAGTCTCCTGTGGTTTTACAATCTGGCCTTGTAATTACAACAGTCTTATACAGGGATTCCTAGATGGTTTTATTATGTAGCACAGTGTGGGTGACAGTGATGTGTAATGCATTATTATTCAGAGAAACTGCAACACTAACAATGCCATACAATACCAGACTAAACAGTACCTGTCCAGGATTTCATTCTTTTATTTCCAGGCACAGTTTTCTTATCTGACAGACCTGTGGAGGGAATGTTTGTTAACACTACCTGAATGTTGCCACACATATTACCAGCTTCCACGTTATTATTATGCACATACGTCTCACTTTGTTACTGCACACACTCTGGTTATAGCTTCACAGCATGGGGATAGAGATGAGACATCATTTGAATATTACTCTCATAACATTTTGGTGAGTTGCTAGAGTGACAGGTTTGTTCTTATAGATATATTTCTGACGGTTATGATGTCTGACAATCAGTTGTATGTCATTATTTGCTGCCTAAACTTCTGGGATCATCCCACTGATTTGCCAGGGGGACAGGGTGACAGGCAGAAAAATTAAACCGATTATCTGAACTTTCTGACAAAATCTGTACAGTTGAGGGGTGTGATTATGCATACAGCTTAGTACCACTCCCAGGATTCAAACCATGGCTGTGTGTGCTAAAAATACAACAGTTGTTATCACAGTTGAGTGTGCTATTTGGATTTTGTTATGTATCTTTTTACTGTTTTCTGTCTAAGCCTCTCTCATTTGTACAATATGACCTTGTGATTTCAGCAGTCATATACAGACATTCCTACACATTTTATTTATGTAGCACAATGCTTAATACAATAGTACTATTAAGAGAATGCAGCACTACATTGCCATATGACACCAGAGTAAACACAAGCAGTCCAGGAGTTAGACCTTTATTGCCAGGCTATTACCCTTTCATTTACATACAACCTATATGAGACTCTTCCTGACATATTGTCTGGTTTATTCAGTACATGCCATACACAATACAGGTTTTATGCTGGCAATTAACTTTTTACTACTTTTATATTTATTTCTTATGACAGTGCATGCAAGATTATTACTAACCTGCCTCATGATGCAGCCTTTGCTGCCTACATGCATGGACTTCCTGAATCACAGTCTCACTTACCCCCGCACTAATTTCTTTAAAAGAAAAGAAAAAGGGGTGATTGGAAAGTGGTGAAAAAGGGGCAGAAAAAGGGAAAGACAGTAGGGAAAATAGCTAGGGATGTGCAGGACGGGTATAGGGAAGGCCCATAGCTGCCATTTCGTCTACATCAACAGCTGTGCATATACACTGATTTGGAGGTAGATTTGGGCACTCAAACCCTGAGAGAGGAGTGAGGACAAAAATAATATGTTGTGAAGCCAATTAGACCAGACATGTGTCCAGTGGACACGTGTGCAAAATGGACAGCTATGTATGGGACGACATTTTTTTGGGGAACAGATTGCCCTTTTTTTCTTTTTTTTAAGGTGAGAATGGGATGTTGAGGAAGTATAATAGGTATATTTGGGGCGGCAGGTTGAGTAGGATGACAGACAAGACAGACAAGACAGCATACAGGGATGGTATATGACACATGTGGAGGGTAAACACCTTGGATGGGAAGGGGTGTTTAGAAGTCGGAAGTCCATGAACCCCCAAATGGAAACAGTGGGACTGAGGTCCCCACCCATGGGCAGCCAGCACTGCACCTTCACGTAGGTGGTTCTGCTTGCAGCTGGGTAGGAGGGGCAGGCTGACCCTCTAAATGCACCACGATTCCCTCAAGCTGGCGTAGCTGATATCCAAACTCCCTGTGGAGCTTGCTACGCACGACACCCCGGACCTGATGATGGGTGACAGTTTCCTGTCCGCTTCCACTCCCAGGGAGGGTGGCGAGCCCCATCCCCTGAGGCGGTTCCACCCGAAGGTGGTGCAGGACCAGTGGATGACGAGGTCCTGGGGTGGGCCCCAGATGTGCTGGTGCCCGGTGCCATGGCCAGATGAGGTGGGAGAGGTGGGTCCGCTGGGACCGGCCTTCCCAAACGTACTATCGTTTTGCAATTTTAAAACATATGTAGGTTAGTAATAGTCAGCAAATTTCAGAATTAGGTTTAACAGCATGCATAGATATTGCCATTAACCCAAAACACCTGATATGGAACAGTTGCATAGCAAACAGAACACATGCATATCTGGAACCACAGTGGCCATTACAACTGCATGCAGGTTACATTGATGGTAGCATGCCACTCATGTGGGAGTATTTCTCCATGGCACATGCATAGAAATTAATTTCAATATTTATCAAACAATAGGACATATGTCCCAACAGTAGATTTAATTGTACACATACCCATTGAGTTGTGTATTTAGATTATTGCTGCAGATATGGTGTGGGGGGATGTCAATTAACAACTTGTATATCCCTGTAGTTCTCACTACTTTCTTAGTCACTGCTGTAATATGTACCTTACAGGTATTATTACACTAGCCTATAGCCTTAGTTTGGAGAGTGGTATGTTTGTAGACAACTATATACGTGAACTGTGTTTTACGTACAGTATACACCTCTTACCTGGTATACCTGTGGAGGTATTGTTTGGTAACAGTACCTAACTGTTTCTATGCATATTCCCAGATTCCATAGGTTCACAGGTTAGTCCTAAGCTAACTGCCAGTCCTAAGCTAACTGCTCTTGCGAGCCATTGTAAGCCTAGCCAATTATCCCTTGTGATACTCAAACCCTGCACCTTGTGTTGCGAGGCAAACACCTTAACCATTAGGCCACCTTCCCATCCCTCTCAATCTCTTACTGCATGCACTCTGGTCAAGGCTTAACAACATGCAGGTGGAACTGGGACATATTTTGACAATTGCCCTCATAAACCTTTGGTGAGTTGCTACAATGACAGGTTTGTTTTCATATGCATTTTCTGGATATTTACAGGTCTGACAATCAGTTATATGTCATTAAAAGCTGCCTACATTTGGTGATCTCTGGATCATCACACTGATTTGCCAGGGGGACAGGGTAACAGGCAATGGATATGGGCCAATTACCTGGACATTCTAAACAAATCTGTGCAATTGAGGGGTATGATTATGCATACAGCTTACTACCACTCCCAGGATTCGAACCAAAAATAACTGCTAAAATAAAACAGTGTATATTACAGTTGAAAGTGCTATTTAGATATTCCTGTGTATCTCTTCACTATTTTCTGTCTATAAGTCTCCTGTGGTTTTACAATCTGGCCTTGTAATTACAACAGTCTTATACAGGGATTCCTAGATGGTTTTATTATGTAGCACAGTGTGGGTGACAGTGATGTGTAATGCATTATTATTCAGAGAAACTGCAACACTAACAATGCCATACAATACCAGACTAAACAGTACCTGTCCAGGATTTCATTCTTTTATTTCCAGGCACAGTTTTCTTATCTGACAGACCTGTGGAGGGAATGTTTGTTAACACTACCTGACTATTGCCACACATATTACCAGATTCCACGTTATTATTATGCACATACGTCTCACTCTGTTACTGCACACACTCTGGTCATAACGTCACAACATGGGGATAGAGATGAGACATCATTTGAATATTACTCTCATAACATTTTGGTGAGTTGCTAGAGTGACAGGTTTGTTCTTATAGATATATTTCTGACGGTTATGATGTCTGACAATCAGTTGTATGTCATTATTTGCTGCCTAAACTTCTGGGATCATCCCACTGATTTGCCAGGGGGACAGGGTGACAGGCAGAAAAATTAAACCGATTATCTGAACTTTCTGACAAAATCTGTACAGTTGAGGGGTGTGATTATGCATACAGCTTAGTACCACTCCCAGGATTCAAACCATGGCTGTGTGTGCTAAAAATACAACAGTTGTTATCACAGTTGAGTGTGCTATTTGGATTTTGTTATGTATCTTTTTACTGTTTTCTGTCTAAGCCTCTCTCATTTGTACAATATGACCTTGTGATTTCAGCAGTCATATACAGACATTCCTACACATTTTATTTATGTAGCACAATGCTTAATACAATAGTACTATTAAGAGAATGCAGCACTACATTGCCATATGACACCAGAGTAAACACAAGCAGTCCAGGAGTTAGACCTTTATTGCCAGGCTATTACCCTTTCATTTACATACAACCTATATGAGACTCTTCCTGACATATTGTCTGGTTTATTCAGTACATGCCATACACAATACAGGTTTTATGCTGGCAATTAACTTTTTACTACTTTTATATTTATTTCTTATGACAGTGCATGCAAGATTATTACTAACCTGCCTCATGATGCAGCCTTTGCTGCCTACATGCATGGACTTCCTGATTCACAGCCCGCTCCGCTGTCACTGTCAGAGACATAACAGGAATATTTAGACATACCTATCCATAATATACATGAGCTAGGCAATTATTAAACAGTTAGTAGAATGAGTCCGTACACATTGCTGGGGACATCACCCTGCCTAGCTTCTTGGATCCACTGATCTAAGAGCTCCCTCTTCCTCCATTTTAGGTCAGCATAGTGATGCCTGACCTGCTCACCAGTTCGAGGGATGCCAGTGGCACTGGTGAGGTAACAGGCAAGACTGTCCCAGGCTTCCGCTTTATATTGGAAACCCTGGTACTGGCCCTGCAGCAGTCTCTCTTCATGGTCTTTTACCAGGAGTCCTGCCATGACCTTAGACTCCTGGATGCCCCAGCGCTGCACTCAGAAATGTGATGCTTCCCCAACACCAGCCATTGTGCCTACAGGAGGAAGCTGCAACCAGTTAAGAGATGTATTCCCGCCTGTGGGATTTAAATAGGGCCAATTTGCCACACTTTGCTGTGATTGGATGGTTTTGAAAATGCTAAGCTATGAGGAAACCTGCTTACCTAAGGCTGGCATTGCTTAAAGGGGCATACCAATGAGCAAATCTATTTAGCTGAGCTATGCATTGCTTACACCTGGTAAACAGAGGTGTGCAATGCTTAGCATTGCTTATTTTTAAATTTGTACACTATTTGCTGTTTGGCATTGATTTATCATTCATTTACATGTTATATATTTGTTTAGTATCTGTGATTCATGTGTATGTACAATGTATGTGGTACTTGTGTTTATCAGGGGATTTCACCACTTTATTACAATGACACATCTGGACTTAATGTAGTAGTCCAGTTCACAAATATATGTTATTTAGTAGGTTATACAAAACAAATTGTTTATAAATTCCTTTCACATGTAAATTGTGATTTTGCTATAGTGAGGATCTGAGTATACCTCACTTTTTCTGTACAGCTGTGATGGCTTACTGGTTAACTGCTATGACTATAGTGTATAGGGTCCTGGGTTCAAGACCTGCAAGGCATTTTTATTTTATTGCTGGGCAGAACAGGGTCTGTTGGATACATAGTGATTAAGGCACTTTTAAGCAGTTGTAAGCGGGTTTGCTCGGGTTTGTGCGGTGGTAAGCAATGCTAACTTCCAGTTAAATTTTCTTACACTCAGTCTCTAAATTGCTTATCCTGTGTAGGCATTGCTTACCCCCACACAAACAGGCTTAAACCCGGTTACTACAGCTTAAAAGTGCTTACTCCCGCTCACCCCCTGCACTAATTTAGAAAGAAAAGAAACACGGGTCATGGGAAAGTGGTAGATTTGGACACTGTATACATTTTTTACACTATTTGCTGTATGGCATTGATTTATCATTCATTACACATTATAACTTTGTTTAGTATCCCCGATTCATGTGTATGTATACTGTATGGGGCACTTGTGTTTATTTGTGTATTTTACCACATTATTACAATGACACCTCACATTTGCACTTAATGTAGTACTCCAGTTCACAAAGATATGTTATTTAGTAGGTTATACAACAAAAAAAAAAATCATAAATTGCTTTCACATGGAAAATGGAATTTATTACAGTGGGGATTGAACCAGGAATGATTGCTCACAAAGCGAATGCTCTAACCACTACACTATTCCAGTACTTTTTCTACTGAATGTATCTTGTTATTTACCTTCTTGTGCCATTTCAGCTATAGTATGCATAGCAAAGCAATGAGCAAACCTGGGCAGCTATGGTTAAATTTAATCAGTTTGATATAAAAAAATTTCTAGTGTTATTTTGTCTAAGAAGGGACAGGTTTCACTTATTGCTGTAGATCTGTGCGTGCGTCTGCACATTTGACAGAAATCCTGCCATGTTTCTGTTGCTATGAGCAAAGGGTTTTCCTGGAAAGTGGGGCTTTGACCTTTGCAATGGCTGTGGGCGTGTTTTGTCCTGCAACCTGTCATGTTTGTACACTAACAGTCCCACTTTGGGCATTTGCAGAGGTGGCAACCCCCTATGAGTGTTCTCGTTTATTGTAATTGCCGAATGGAAATTCGTGAGTGCAGGGGCGTGTATACTGTGAGAGCTCTGCTCTCAGACACACCCCTTGCACTTGTCCATGCTCCATGTCCATTTAGGAGCACAGAAAGCGCACCTTCACAACTATGCATGATGCACTGCCATGCTGCTCTTAAACGGTCATTTCCATGTAGGAATAAGCTATTCCTGCAAGAAAGTTTACTGAATCCCGGGGACAGTTTAGGGAAGTATTTATGAAGATCCTGTGGAACATAACAAAGATGCTAAATGTATAGAAGAAGTAAAAGAAAGAATAAGAAGTTTAAAGGTACAGGATATGAAATGGGATGAAGTAACAGCTAGAGAGACTGAAGCAAAGTTAAGAAAAGCCTCTAATTGGAAAACCCCAGGCCCAGATGCAGTACCTAACTTCTGGTTAAAAGTATTAACATATTTGCATGAAGATTTAGCCATGATTAAGAACTATTTATATGTGCATCCCAAACAGACACCAACGTGGCTAACAATGGGAAAAACAATTCTCCTACTTAAGAGTGAACCTGACAACTACCCTAAACATTATAGACCAATAACTTGCCTCCCTACGATGTATGAACTATATGCTGGAATTGATGCTGACAAGAGTTTACAGTCATTAAGAACAAAACTCAATTATGGCAATAAAAGAAAAGGACAATAAAAGAAAGTCATATGGGACAAAGGATCATTTTTTGTTAAATAAAGTCATAGTGGAGAACTCTAAAAAGGGGAAGAATCTAAGTATGGCATGGATTGACTACAAAAAGCATTTGATAGTATCCCACATTCATGGATAAAAGAGTTCTTAAAAATGTATAAGATACAACTACACTGATTGGCTATATTACAGTGACCATGAAACAATGGCAGACCACTTTGCAATTAAGCTATGATAAAGGACAAATTATTATTCCAGGGATAGAAATTCAAAGGGGGATATTCCAGGGTGACTCTCTGTTACCATGGCTATTATGTCTTGCCCTTAACCCATTAAGCAGTCTATTTAACAGTTTAGGCCATGGCTATAATTTGGCACCTAGAAAACAACAAAGTGTAAAGACTTCTCATCTTCTTTTTGTTGATTTAAAACTGTATATCCCATCAGATGAGGAACTGAAAGCACAACTGCAAGTTGTCAAAACTTTTTCAGATGATTTAAGAATTTCATTTGGTCTTGATAAATTTGCAAAAGTAATCTTTAAAGCAGGAAAACAGCATCAAGAAAACAACACTTTGGGACAGGAATGTGATATAAAAGAACTTGAGCAAGAGGGAGTGTATAAATATTTGGGAATTGATGAAGGATCAACAATAAAACATGAACAAATATGAATAAAACTTAGTAAGGAATACTTTAGAAGACTTAAATTAATCCTGAAAACAGCAGTGACATCTAGGAACAAAATCCAAGCTATAAACTAATTTGCTCTTCCTGTCCTAACTTTGGAGTGATTGACTGGTCTCAAAACATCTTGGATAGATTAGACAGGAAAGCAAGAAGGATATTATATGCTCACCAAATGATTTATAAAAATCAGTGCATACCAAGATTATATATTCCCTGTACCGAAGGAGGTATGGGCCTCCTTGAAATTGATTGCATGTATAGATCTGCAGTCGTGGGACTGCACACATCTGCTGACCTCACAAGACCCAAATGTAGTGAAAGTTTTGAAACATGAGAATAAATCTAAGATGACTTCCCTGCTTACTCTAGCAGAAGCATATCAGTGTCAAGCAGGAATGGAAATCAAACCACAAGTAGATAAAAATCAGGCAGCAACTGAATGTGCCATAAAGCAGAAGAAAGAATATAAGATGAAGGACCAGATGAGAAGACAAAAATGTGGAAAATGAATAAATATAGTTGCAAGTATAGAAAACTTCTGGAAGAATCTTGTGTTGATCAGGATCGAATGCAGGAATGGTTAGGGATAGGCAAATTCAAACCAAGAGATGAAAGCTTAATATTGGCGGCCCAAGATAGTGGGTTACGTACATGCTGGTTTACAAAGTCCATTGAACATGTGGAAGAAACAGACAAATGTAGGTTTTGTAAAACAGAATTGGAAACAGTTGCATACCTCTTTGCTGGTTGTGACATACTAATGGCAGAAGGACTGTATATTGAAAGGCATAGTAATGTGGCAAGACTATTGCACTGGGGATTGTACAAACATTATGGTACTGAAGTGGCTGAAAAACACTGGAAACATGCGCCACAAAGCACCGTAGAAAATAATGAAGTCTACATCACATTGGATCACCCATTATCAACAGTTCAAAAGATAGATGCTGGAAAACTGGATATAGTGGTCTATGAAGAAAAGACAAAAGTAGCATTGATCACTGAAATTGCCACAGCCAGTGACTACAGCTACAGTGTCTTGCACACAGAGAGACACAAAGTCATAACATATCAGGATTTGTAGGCAGAAATGAGAGCAATGTTGAAGAAAGATACCCAGACATTTCCAATAGTAGTAGGAGCAACTGGTCTTATAAAAAAGAATCTACAATCATATTTAGATATGTTAGCAATACATGTAACCCCTTACAAATTGCAGGGGTCATTACAGAGCACATTGTGGGTTTTGCGAAGAGCACTTCTGGCTGACTTCAAAGATTGAAACAATGCTAATTTCATGAACTTTAATCATACTTTGACTTAGGAATGGGGTCCATTCCCATCATGGTATTAGAAACTCAAAAGACTTGAAGAAATTAAACAAAAATGGAGATTAACCCATATGTCACTAGATGGGTAGCCAACTGGCTCACCGATAGAACACACACTGTCAAAGATAGGAAGTCCACATCCACCAATAGACCAGTTACCAGTGGGGTACCACAAGAATCTGTGCTGGTCCCTCTACTGTTTGTAATCTATTTCTGTGAAGTCCAGGTGAAAGTAAATGGCCTGTTGCTTACCAGGTTTGCAGATGACTGTTAACTGGTGCAATCATAGAGTCCCACACTGATGTTAACATATTACAGGAGGGGCTGATGCAGACAAATGCTTGGTGCCAAAGTCATGGGCTAAAACTAAATACAAAAAAAAAGCCTTATTATCCCCTTTGGCAAAGAAGTAGCTCATGCTAATTACGATATAGATAGCAGCCCTCTAATTTCAAGCCCTCTAAGCTCAAACACAATGGTGTGAGACTTGGGAACACAGGTTGATAGCAATCTAAGCTTTGACCACCATGTGTCCATAGTGGTAAGGAAAGCCTTCTACATTGCGCATGTCAGAAGTAAGGGCATCACATCCAAGACTAAGGAGGTTAGAACTCTGCTGCACTTGACCCTTATTAGACCACTAAATTACTACAATGTGGCCTTCTGTATGTACCTCACCAGACACCTGCAGCAACTGGAGAGACCACAAAGATTTCTAACCAAGAGAATCTAGGGCCTCCAAAACATGACCTAATGAAAAGACTGAAAGCCCTGTCACTGTACTCTGTATCATATAGGCTGCTGAGAGGCGACCTGTGTGGCCTACAGAGCAGTCTCTGACCATGCCCTAATGGAAATGCTGCACATCCACAAATCAGATGGGACAAGAATCAGTCATTCTAAGGATATCAACCTAGCCTATGACATTAACAAAGCATGTTGCAGAGACAGATCTATCTTCCAGATATTGCCACTGCTCTGCAATAAGCTCCCACTTCACATGAAGCAGAGCTCCTCAATGACCCTATGTAAGCGCAACCTTGACAATTGGTTGGAGACCATAAATTCACACCTGGGTATGACACCTATATCCCTCATGGGCAGGGGCATTCAGTGCTGATCATAGACTCACCCTGCTAACAATGACCACCTAACTATGATCAATTAGGATACACAGGGTTTTTACACAGCTTCTTGTAAAGGCCCTAGGGTCATTAGCCTAGTAACCCTCTATGAAGTTATGAATAACAGAATAGGGCAGGTTCATGGATATGGGCTTGGTATTGCTGGAAAATGAAGGAATAACAAGAAATATTAAGGGATGATATATGGCTAGTAATTGTGGATAATAACAAAAGGGGGATGCCTTACATATCCTTTGGTGGGAGGGAGTAAAATGGCTTCAAAAGCTTGACTGATGGCAGAGAAAGCAGAAATAGGTGAACTTTGTCAAATAAGGTAAAAAAGATGGAGGACAGATTAAAAGAATTACAGGATTTAATCCCAAGAAGGAAAAGATTTCCTTTTTCTGATGACAGAGATGCACATGTTGAAGGCTGAACTAGAGCAAACAATCTCTCAGGAAGAGATAGAATGTGCAATCACAAGTAATGTTTAGTGGCTGTAAGAGGAGAGGAATATGAAGCACATACACATGGGCATTCACAAAATGCACAAAACAATTTATGGACAATATAAAGAATGGAGCAGTACCCATACTAACTTCACCTTATCAAATAAGGAATGCATTAGATTATATTTTGAGGAACTATATTAAACGTATGAAGGGAAACAAAAACTGGAAATTTAGTAAGCAAGGAAAATGGGTCAAATTGAACAATCCCATTTCACTACAGCAGATTTAGATTTAGATGTCAACACAGAACATCAAAAGAGGCAAAGCTCCAGGCCTGGATGGGTTCCCCCTGAACTATATAAATCAAGGAAGAAAGAGGTATCATTAATATCTGACTACTAAAAAACAGATTTGGAGGAGGCAAATAAATACCAGGGACCATTAAATAAGCTAGAATTATTGTAATACAGACGGGTACGGGAGCTAAAACAGATAATTTGGCTGACCTGGCAAACTACAGACCAATTTCACTTTTAAATTTAAATATAAAAGTCCAGTCAAAAATTCCAACAAATAGGCTACACAAAGTTCTGCCCAAAGTATTGAGATCAGAGCAAAATGGATTTATAAAAGGTAGGAAAACTATGGACATCTAGTGGAACCTGACCAGCTTCATGACAAGTCAGCAAACATGGTACAAGAAAGCTAGGATGGTCTTATTTAATATCAAACAAGGCTTTTGATATGGTGAACTGGGAGTTCTTATTTGCGGTATTACATAAAGGAAGCCTAGGAGATGATTGTATTCAATGGAATAAAATGTTGTAAGGCACTCCTACTTTTGATGCAGCAATAAATGAAGGAATATCTGCACAGAGGAAGTTCTTTCATGGGACCAGGCAGGGATGTCCATTGCCCTCATGGCTTTTTCTTTAAGTTAGAAGTATGAATACAGGAGATATTCAAACACAGACTTTTGATTGGGGGCATGTCAATGTTCCAGTTATATGCTGTTGACTGCATTTTATTGGGAGAAAATATAGATAGAGCTTTACTCATGGTGTTAGAAATATTTAAAAAATTCTATACTGTGTCGAGTCTGGAACTAAACTGCAATAAAATAGTATTGCTTAGAGTGGGAAAAGGTAAATGAGAAGGTACAATTAAGAAGGTAAAGGAAGTAGAATATGCAACTTACTTTGGATTGGAGATGGGCTACATTTATGAAGGCACATTCCTAAGAAATTTAGAAAAATCTATATATTAAGATAAATGCATTTATACAAAAAGAAGGAAGTAGGACATATACCATGGTAGGCAAAAAACAAACAAACTGTAATTAAGATTATGATTCTCCCCATTTTTAATATGTACAATACTGGCAATATTTTCAAAATGTTTACATCTTCAGTTTCACAAACTTTAACACCTTTCATTCTATCCCATTCTTTTCCTACAACCATTTTTTATTTCAACCAACACATCTTCATCACTATTTTTATTACACAGTTCATCACCTTTTGACAGCAATATCCTATCCCATCTGTCAGTTTCACTTTTTTCATATTCCCATGCAATATTATATCCATGTTTATATTGTGAAACACCTTATCATTTATACTAATTTTGATTTTTTTCCAACAGTCTTCTTTCTTTTTATAACTAAAAAAAAGTATGTTCTCCACTGCTTTACATTTCATACTACGTTTTACAGGCAGCTCATCTAATAACAATCTCTACAAAGAATTCTAGCCTCATAAGTGTCTTCAAATATTTCCCTTCTATTTTTATTGCTTTCTTAAAAATCATCCTTATGATCTTTCCATGGATATATCACATAATATTTATACATTATCATGTTGTATCATTCCTTCCTATCTTTGTAACATAATCAATCTTAATTTTCCATATCTTCATCTTATAATTGTTCCATCTCCTCTTTTTTACTTTTCTTTCCCTTTCCATTTATTCCATCTCTCCATATTTCAAATACACTATTTTCCCTATCAAACTACCTTCCTTCTCCTTCATATCTAGTACCCAAATGGGCAAAGAGATGCCAAATATACAACTGGATTGTTTAAATTCAAACCTCCTTTTTCTAATTTTTATATACAATTACCCCATCTAACTAGATTGAATATTGATCCCCAAATAAAACAGAAAAATCCTAACAATTTTTTTTCCATTTCCATGAAACATATATATATATATATATATATATATATACACACACACACACACACACACACACACACACACACACACACAAACACACACATACTCCCCAAATACCATACTGTTCCTGATATATATGTATTTAACCTATATAACTTATTTCTAAAGAATAAATAGAACATTTTACAAAAAACATCTTCTTTATTTCATCCAGAATTTTTCTTCATTGTTCTATTATTTTTCCACTTTTACCAAGCCTGATTCCTAATATATTTATTTAATTTCTACTAAATATATGGCAATTATCTTTTCAGTGCACTAAAAGCATTACTTTTTTATCAATTTTCCAGTTTTACTTAACCCAATTTCTATCCTTGTCGTAGTTCCTTCTTCCATACTCTATTTTTGTTACAATAATAATCTGGATATGAAGAGTGCACAGGTATTATAACACTGTTTTCCATTTCCCAGCCTGCTTTTCTTATGTCATCAGTAAGTTTTGAGTTATGGCATTCATTACCTGCACAAATAAACACATACTCATCTGACACCCTTGTTTTGCCCATTTTTCAGTTTTAATTTCTTTACTAACCATTTACCATAACCTTCACACAAGAAATCTCATAGCATTTCTTTTATTTTCCAAACCCATAATCCCCTAAAATATTCTACACTGCTTTATAATTTACTGAATTAAATGTTTTTGCTATGTCACATAAAGCGAACTTTACATCTTTTTATTCTCTCTTACAATAGCATGTATTTCTTCTTCTTTTATTAACATTTATTTTACCTGTTTTCTCTTTACTCTGTATATTCATTCCCATATCACTTATTTCAAAATGACATGCATTAATTTTTGTATAATTTTCATAAAGCTTTTATTAGTATTCCTCAGTGTTACTGTCCACCAATTCTTCCTATTTTTATAATCTTTCTTCCATATAAGTGTAAGCACTCCGGCATATATCTGTTCATCTTGTATTCCTTCTTCTAACCATTTATTCAGCAGTTCCACAAATACGTCTTTTCTCCTTACGCTTATTCCCTTATTATACCCACTACTTAACCAACCAAAGCCTGGTGCTGATTGTTCCTTCCCTTCTTTTATTCTAATTCTTTAATTCCAATTCTTTCTTCTAACTTACATTTTGCCCTATAAGAGCAAGAACCTAAAAAATACCACCACAATAAAAACAGTTTGTGCCTAATACTTTGCCATTTACACATCTTTATTAACCCCGATGATTCTAGAGATATGAACATTTGTTTGAAATGTGACGACATAATTTGACTCTATCAAAAAGGTTAGGCAATGTCCATTGGAAGTTACAGTGCAAACTTCCAGAGCTTCATTGGAGAAAATGAGTTAAGATAGACAAAGAAATGAAGGCATCGGAGCAGAAGCCAAAGTAGTCTCAGTTGTACAGAGGGTTGTTGAGAACAAAGTATGATATTTCAGCCACATGTTCAAGAAAGCAATCCATGATTGTAAACATATAGTACTTGGTTGGCACTGTACATTAGCCGTATCACATATAGCGGTAACAGTGTTCTCATAGATATGCTGTGTTCATTATCATCTGTTTTGTGATTTCCAATTGCTGTGGAGATACAGGAGAAGAGGACAGCCTTTTTAAGCAGCTGTGACAGGCACCCCAACCTGCTAGGTAAGTGTAGTATATTACTACCAATATTGTACCATTTTAACGATGTGTTGTACACACGTACTAATCTGTTGCACCTGTTTATCTTGTTCATCCTTTTCCCCTTTGGTTTGTTGTTTTATTCCTTTTATTTTCTTTTTCTACAGAATCAGCCATGACACAGGATGCGATGAGACAGCAGACACATACTCTGCATTAGCTATTGTACCTTGGGTCTTGGGTCATCCATCTTAGTGCTGAGAAAGACTAGTGGTTAGATTCCCAGACTGGCACCTTGAGCACCTCCGTCTTTTTCTCTCCCTCAATTCAATGCCACTCTACTACAGTCTTTTAAAGTCATGTCTGCCAGTTAATGGATATTTCATGATAAAATGTTAGGCTAATCTACTAGACAACAAGTATTCAGTGTACTTTGTTGGTTTCAACTTGTTAATCTTAACTTGCTGATTTCAAACTTGATTAATGGACTTTACCAAGGAAAATCATTGCTGGTGTGATTTCTCTGTGTGCAGTGATAGTGATTCTCTGTTGTGTTTTCTCTTTTCTCCACAGTTCTGTAATCATATAGTCAGTACATTTAAGTGAGAAGCTAAGAGAGATGTTGGAAAATCTTGCCTACCCTATACAAAATACTTACCTTTACTTTTTCTTCATGATGAGCTCCTTATGAGTTGAAATCGGGGTCTTTGTTCTCATTGGATTGGACTCCAAGAAACCTAGGAGATCCCACGCATAATGATTCACCACATCGTTTAGACATAGTAGCTGCTTCTTGTTTGGTGCACCCAGGTTATATGAGCGCACATATTTTGTACATGTACTAGCTGGTGTATACTATAGAAACCTATGGGATCTCACGAATCCAGAGTTATGATTCACTGCATCCTTTAGTTGTAGTATCTGTTGCTTGATTGGTGCACCCAGCCTATATGAGTGTGCATCTTCTGCACATGTGCTGACTAGTGCATATAACACAGATGCAGTCTGTAATTCTTATTATGAGTGTGGATGTTAATGCTGCAGCATCACCTAATATAAAGAATAATGTTAGGTGTGAAGGTGACAAAATAAATAATAAATTTGCTGAAAGTGCCGTTGAACCAATTCAAAATAAGGTGCAATGCAACTAATGAATGAACAGGAAAAATGGGTTGGTAACATGCCAAAGATATCAAAGTACCCTTATAATGTATATGCAATGAGAGTAAATCAACAGAGCAGTTGAATGGACAGGGATCAGAGCCAGACCCAGCACAAGGTGATCTAAGCTACTGCTTAGGGCCTGGTGTTGGTTGCATGGGGGGGGGGGCATAAACATTAACAACACAAGAAAAAAGAGAAAGGAAAAAGAAACTGTCCTACTCCCACCCACACCTCCTAACCCAGATTCCTGCTCCACTGTCTGTTTTGATGTGTAAAGAAGTTCCAGGAAGTCTATCCCTAATTGGTTTGAATGGTGAGCAAATGACAGAAGACTTCCTGGAGCTTTTTCAGTCAAAACAGAATAGCATGACATTTTTCTTAGACAGCTGGTAACAAAAGAATGGCTTAGCATCAGCTGTTTACCACACATGAGGTCCTACAATATTGCTGTGTGTGTGTGTGTGTGTGTGTGTGTGTGTGTGTGTGTGTGTGTGTGTGTGTGTGTGTGTGTGTGTGTGTGTGTGTGTGTTAAGGTCCACTTCTGCAATGCTATGATCTATGAACATTTCCCTCCCTCTCCCCTTATCTCACAAGTGATACTTGCTCAGTTGAATTATTTACATTGGAAGACACAGAGTCCACTGCTACAACTTCGTAAAGCATTCTAGCAAATCCTTTATAGTCAGTTAATAATGTGTGGATAATGGTAGTCATTACAGCTACATAATTTGAATGTCTCAGATTTTGCTTTGTATTTATCCACTGTTTATTAAGCAAGGTAAATCCACTTTTAAGGGACACAGGTTATATGACTTACAGTTATTCAGAGCTATATAGTAGTTACAAATTCAGTGGTTACTCAGTAGGCAGACAGAGGCAGAATAACACAAACCCTGTACTCACAAGTACAGGGAGCAACTCTAGACTTGGAACCTTAATTTTATGCATCATCTGTCAGTCTTTTGTTAACTTGACTTTCTTCAGGATTACAGTCAGTTAATAATATAGCAATAACCCACGCCTGGGTGTGGGTAATGCTGGATTTACCCACGGTTGGCGTGGTTTGGTCCCGAGGCCGAGGACCAAACAAAGACAACCGTGGGTAAATCCAGCATTACCCACACCCAGAAGTGAGTTATTATATAATGACATTATTTAAGAAAAGAAATAATTACTTTTCTTAAATAATGGCATTGTATAATGCCTCTTTGCTGCCCTTCCGCAGCTGTCTGGTGTTCAGCGGCAGTTCTGATGTACTGCGCATGCCTCGCAGTACATCAGAGTTGTGGGCAAAAGCAACGGAGAACGCAAGATCTCCGTTGCTTTATCTCGCTATGTTAAATGGGTTTAACATGGCGAGACAGCTAAAATAAGCAACGGAGATCTCCGTTGCTTATTTTAAGATGTCTCACTATGTTAAACTCATTTAACATAGCGAGACAGGTTTAAAAAGCAACGGAGATCGCAAGATCTCCGTTGCTACTATAATAAGCTATGTTAAAGAGTTTAACATAGCGAGACAGCTTTAAAAAAAGCAAAGGAGAGCTCCGTTGCTTATTTTAAAGCTGTATCGCTATGTTAAAATTTTTAACATAGCGAGTAGTGTTTTACTAACGGAAAAAGTCCGGGCGACCGGACCTTTTTCCGTTAGTATATTGAGGGATTTACAACGGGCACGCTGGTTGGGCTGGCCAATCAGCGTGCACGTTTTAGAGTAGGCATTGTATAATGGAAGTTATTAGAGCTTCACAGTTCAGTTGTTTAGAAAATGCATGGTGATGCTAAATCTGTTGTTAACTTTTTAAGAGACTTACAGTCCTCTGTCTCATATGTCTGTGACATTGCAGAACATTTCCAATTTTGCCTCTTACATATCCCTCATTGACTTTTTTTGGTAAATTATGTGCAGCACATTTTGTTCTGTTAACTTTTTAAGTGAATTAGGGTTGTCTGGCGCTTAAGGATCTGAGATGTTAATAAACTGCTTCTTGTTATCAAAAATGCAGAGCTTGAATCCTTCACCTCCATTTGCCTGCTATTTAACTTTTTGCAAGTCAATGAGCCAGACATTGCTCCCAGGTTGTCCTTGAAATAATATTTAAAGTCTGTCCCTTACTGGACCTTTGTCTCTCCATTATTTTTAAGTTTGTCATTCTAAACCAAAGAAGATGAGAAATATTTTGGTCTGTTCCTTGTAAATGTGTGGCTTTCTAGCAAATTGTTGCAGATCACAGTCACTAAATAATGACAGGCATGTGATCTGCAGACATTGCATCCATCTGAAAATGTGTGGTCAAATTTTAGACACACACAACAGTAATGTACAGAAGCCATCTACTGAGGCATTGCTAAAATCACAGAAGTGGAAGGAAAGAAAATGTTAACTCATTTGGAACTCAAACCCAAGACCTCTTACCATGCTAGCAGTTTCCTAACTGAAAGGAAAAAGCTTTTAAGGGAAAACGCAGTGCCACCTGTCCATAGGTTCCTCTTGTTCCAATGGCAGTAATACCAGCAGAGTATTTTTGAGGTCTTGGATTTGAGTCCCAAACAAGAGCTAGTCTTTTTCTTTCACTTGTGTGATTCTGGCAATGCCTGTCCGTAGGGCCTATCTGCATTTTTGTGTGCGTGTTTGTAATTTGACCCCATCACCATGCGGGGGGGGGGGGGTACGGGGTTCTAGATAAAATAAAAAGTTCTTAATGGAAAAATAAATACCATCTGTCATGAGTCTGTTGTTGGCCCATCAGCAATGATTATGATATGGTATGCTGGAGGTCTTGGGTTTGAATCCCAAATGAAAACTCATATTTTCCTTTCACTTCTGTGATTTCAGAAAATACTTGCTAATGCAAAGTTTGTTGTTCTATCAACATTCTAAGTGTATATGAGAAATATTTAAAATTTGTTCTTGAGTTATAGGTTCTTTGGTGTATGTTAGGTTAACGACCACTTGGGCCCTTATAAGCTCAGCCGTGTGACCCAAATGTGACCCACAAATTTGATTTATAAAAGGGGTGATTTCTTGACTGCCTCTTTCCATCAGAGGCATTGGATACTTTATGTTTTTTTTTTTTTTTGATTTTTGAGCTAAGATGATGATAGGGCAGAAGTTAGTTGCTGACTGCAATGAGATGAGATACATTTCTAGGTCATTACTAATCATTTTATTTTATTTTCATTTGTTGACCAGGGAGTGTGATTGGGTATAAAATCCCCTTTTCAGTTGAAGCCTGGAGATAAAAGCTCCATTCATACAATATAATACAAGGTACAATGTAAATTAACTCAGGTAAATTAAACATTAATGTCAACTTTGACAATGCCGTATTACAAAATGATACATAGTAGCATGTTAAATCAGTTCACATTACATAAAAGCATATCAAATAAAGGTATATATTCACCCTGGTATAATCACACCGGTACAATACATTTTCACTAGTACAATCATAGTATCAAGCTGAAATGGAATATGTTACACACACACATTTGTAGTAGAACAGCTGTAAACAATAATATGCGTGAGAAGTATATACACATCTGTATTAAAGTGGGAGTTAGACAAATTATACAGGTTGTATTAAGATAATGTACACTTAGGGAGTGGTGTAGTAAGTAGTATGTTTTACACATAACTGTGTTAGCTGTGGACACTAGTATCAAGAAGAGGCTTAGGCTATATACATTTTATTTATATTCGACTCTTGACTTTTTATTAATATGGCCAAAATGCTTCAGGGAGAAAGAAAAATGTGTGAAAGTGGTAGTAAGTGAAGTGATTGTTCATGATAAGGTTAGCCTGGTGAGGAGCAAGAGTCTAGCTATGACTCCTTGTGATGCCCTTTTAGGTGGTCTTTAAAAGTGGCCAGATTACATCCTAGTGGAAGAGGTAGTGATTTCCATAGTTTTCGGATATGAATGGAATCAAATGTCTTCCCCTGTTGCGTTATTAGCTTTGTGAGTAAAGGTTTTATTTATTTTTTTTAGTATAGGCTTCTGGGGTAATATGGTTGGGAGACTTTTTTGTAGGCTACAGCTAGTTATGAGTAACCGAGGATGTGCCATTTGTGATCTAATAAAGTGAATTGAATCACAGTGTTACAAAGCACAGGTGACTGAACAAAACTGGTAAGGACACCGCAGTTTAACAAGATAAAAGAAATTGATGCAAATAAAAATGTTCCCATTGTTTTTCATGTGGAACAATCACCTCATTATCCATCCATTTGGGTGAATTTGCTCCTACTGCTTATTGTTGCATTCTTTTTTTGTTGCTACTGCTGTATTCTTAGTCTGAATTTGTCATAAGTCATGGCAGGACATGATTTGCTGGAGCTCAAGGTAAGGGTTGCCAAAGGATAACTTTCAAATATTTCAGCATAGCATGTCTGATTCCCCTTTTGGAAACAGGCATAGGGCTCTAGCAGCTCCATTGGTATACACTGACTGGAGTGGGGAGTGGAGAATCCCAAGCTTTTGGACTCAGGCATGGAGAAACGCCTTGGTACAGCATGCTATTTCATGTCTGAGCCCAAGTCCTTTTGGAATCCAGCCCATACTGTACAACTGCAACCCACCTAAGCTAACTGTATTTGTTTTTACAAACAGATACAGACAGAAAGACACACAAAGGAAAACAAAAAAATGAATATATAACTAGTAGAGATAAACAAGTCCATAGAAAAGAAAACTACAAATGTAAATTACTAGGCATTCTAGGAAATACAGTAGGACAATGTTGCAGTAGAAAGTATTGAAGAAAACCAACTGATAAAGAATAAAAAAAGAAAAAAAAAACAAGAAAGAGATGAAACCATACTATAATATCACTAACAAAAACATAAGCAATATATAGCAGAATTGAAGGAAAACTAAAAATAGCTTAAAATGAAAAGGCATGTAGAAAATCTTATGATGGATTCTAAAACATTTTACCCTCTGGGTATGATGCAATGCTGAATTTGTGATAATAATTCCAGCATATGATTAGATTCCAAAAGACATGAGAAAGCATCACAGAAAGCTTCCATCAAGGGGAACCATTACCCTGCCCAGCCAACGGTGTTACCCCATCCCCTTGATCTGTATGACAGAAGGAGTGAAGCATACTGAATCCAGATGAGAAAATCTCATACCCCTCAACCTTTTATCACAAGAAATCTTGATAACATGGGGACTAAGGCCCAAAAATAATGCCAAATTTTAAATATTGCTCTTATAAATTTAGAAAGTTTGCTAGAATGACAGAATTTGTATTAACATGCATGTTCTGAAGGATATAAGGTGTGAAACTTAAATGGGCATAATCATTATTTAGTGACTTCAAAACTCAGTGATTTGCTAGAAAACAACAAATTTTATGAAAAGCAGACTAAAAATATGAGGCAAAAATCTGGACATTCTTGCAAAAATATGGACAGTTGAGTGGTATGGCAACCCTGCAAAATACTCTGCTCTAACTGTCTTTCTTTGGACAATGTCACCTAATGCTTTTCCACTGTATTAAGTGTTATGGAACCTCATTAGGTATGCTTACGCTACCCTGACACACCCCAAGTCACACCAGGCACCACCAAAGCTGGCTGTAAGGCAGTGGTATAGGGATATTACTGCACTATATTATGCATATATACATACTGTGTAGTGCTACACATTTGCATTTATTTATTTTATTTACATTTGTTAGCTGGAAAAAGCCCAGGTGGGGGATCCAATTTTCACTGGAGTCCTGGGGAGACATCTCAAAGACAACAGTGACAAGAACAGACAAAGTTACAATAAACATTATACAAATACACAAGACACAATTCAGCTAATCTACATAGCATAATTCCAAATGAAATAACGTAAGAAATTCAAAAATATGTATGTTACATAAAGTGACTTTTTAAGCAAACATTGCTAAAACTAGTAACAAGTGTAGCAAGAGAAAATTACTCATTATAGCTTGTATGAGAGACACGAAGGATAATATAAACAGTGAAACGGTTCAACTGCAAATCAGAGAAAAAGAAAACAGATCTCAGCCTGCTGTAAGCACTCACACATATAAAACAAACCTGCAACTTACAGTATTTCAGAACTCATTACCCACAAACTCACATTCTACTTGTTGACTGCATTTGTCTCAAAAGGCTAATAGATTCTTTTCAGGGAAGACCTGAGGTAATAACTTGAACTACTAGGGAAAAATTTGTCAGATCCTCAGAAAACTTTACCTACTCTTTTCAAAATAAGGTTTAATAGCCAACTGAACCATCACCATCTCATGAAGATAAGCCCTCATTTAAATATTTGACCCAATAGATAATAAATGTGTCACCACAATTGCAAAAGCATGTCTTGCCATATATTTATACCCACTTTAACATTGTGGAGACATTCTAAGGTTGAGTGTCTACCTATGAATGCTAGTCTACATATACATGGTGAATTAATTTATACTTGACTAAGGGCAGGATTCACAAAGCCTCCATGTAAGAGTTACAAGGCTTACACGGAGGCTGCAGTTAAACGGTGTGACGTCAGCATGTCATGCATATGCATGAGGGCATGCTGAATCACACCTAAGGCTAACACGGTCCATGGAAGACAGTAGGGGGCGTGTCCATAGGGTGAGCCCTGCAAATGGACACGCCCCCAGATGAGTAAAACTCCCGAAAGTAAACCCCCACGACAGAGTCCGTGTAAATGTGAATAAACACAACACAACACATGCCCCCACAGACTATGAACATAAAATGTATAAATGAACATCTTATATTTTTTTTTATAAGTTGTAAAGATATTTGCCCGTGAGTGCTCGTTTGCTGGCATGCCGGCTTAGCCACAGTTAGCAGTCAGTGGAAAAGCATATAAGAACTAAATATGCAAAGTAAGCCAAGAAGCAATAGCATAGCAGTAGAGACGTTGGCTGAAGAGGAGGCAGTCATGGTTCGAGCCCCCACAACATAAATTTTTATATTTAGTGAAATAAGCACGAAACAATTCCCTGACATATATGTACATATATAAAATTATATTTTATGTAAAATGTAATGAAATGGGCCATGTGTTTTGAAGAAATGTGAGATAATAAAAAATAAAAAAAAGTGTCAGATGTGTCTATAGCTGAGCTACACTCTAACAAGTTGAGTATATCTGCCCGTAGGTGAGCAGTGTTTTAACAGGTGTAAAATGAGTGCCCGTAGGTGAGCAGTGTTTTAACAGGTGTAAAATGAGTGCCCGTAGGTGATCAGTGTTTTAACAGGTGTAAAATGAGTGCCCGTAGGTGAGCAGTGTTTTAGCAGGTGTAAAATGAGTGCCTGTAGGTGAGCAGCGTTTTAACAGGTCTAAAATGAGTGCCCGTAGGTGAGCAGTGTTTTAACAGATGTAAAATGAGTGCCCGGGGTTGAACAGCATTTTAACACGCTGAAACTGTGTGCCCATAGCTGAGCTGAGTGTAATATACGTGCTGACAGCCAAATGACGCGTAAACTGGCGTAACACGTTTGCGCGGAGCTGCGCACCGCGCCAACAAGCTAACCGACAGGCAACGTTGAGCAAGCTGTATCAAAACTGCCTTTACACAGGCACACCTCCTAGCCTGTGTAGACAGTCATAAAATATAAAAAGCAATGGCCAGGTTTGAACCCAGGATACCATGCACCATAGTCAAAGTACTGAACCACTAAGCCATGACAGTTGCACTTAGAAATGCAGTAATAGCATATATATAGGAATGAATAGAAAGAGGAGCATGACAAAGCAGGTTTTGTGAAGCTGATACAATTCCAAAATGGCCAATCACAGATAAGTGCGGGAAAAATGGCATATATAAGCCCCATAGGGGGGAATACACAGCATAACCGATTGTAGAACCGACTTGCAGCCAAGATGTCAGGTGTAGGTGAGGGTAGTTGCTTCCGGGCACAGAGGTGGGGTGTTGAGGAGTCCAAATATATGGTTTGGCTCCTCGTCCATAATCATAAGGCCCAACTCATGCAGGGCCAGGTCCTGTGGGGAGCATATAGGGCTGAGGCGTGGGACCGGTTGGCTCATGATCTCACCAGTGCCACAGGAATACCAAGGACTGGTGAGCAGGTCTGTCACCACCATGCGGACCTGAAGAGACGGAAGCAGGACCAACTGAACCGTTAGATCCAGGAGGCACGGAAAATGCCCAACGCCCCACTACTGAGTAAGTTACATGTAATTATTTATGTAAGAAATGAACCTAGCTGATATTATGGAGATGTGTATTCCAATATTACTTTATTTACATTACAGCTGCAGGTGTCCGTTCTGCAAATTGTCGAGCCTATGGCGATAGGCTGGTGTGGTTGCGCTACCAGGCAGGTCAGTAATTCTCTCCCTGTAACTGTAAATAAATATATAAGTATGACAGTTAGCAAAAGAGTGCAGTGTAGTCACTAATTAATAAAATGTGCAAGTAACAGTGTAAGAGGGTTTGCAAGTATTGCTTGATTACAAAAGTGTGATGCAGCCTGTAATCCAAACATAAAAATGAAACAAGTCTGAAATAAAGATGTCCCACCTGTAATATAATAGTACATAACCTGCAGCAGGCTGAAAAGTACAGCTGCAGAAGCTGAGTAAAACACATGTGTGAAATATATCCCTGTTGAAATACAGAAACATGACATAAGTGAGACTGTTGGAAAGGATTGTTATAACTACAGGTAAAACATGTCAATAAAGCCTAGAATTAAGTACCATCCTGAATTGTAAAAATAAAACAAGTGAGAGAGTGTGAGAAAGAGGTATGAATCCACCAGTAAAGTAGTAATAACTCCTGAATAAAGTATACTGCAGTCAGTACAGAATGAAATGAATGTGACAGGCAGAACCAAACAGTAACATGTGTTGAAAACAGTACTGCAGCTGGAATGTGTGTCCCAAAATCTGGATATGTTGCTCTCAGTCTGCAATATGCAGATAGTATGGTTGTCTGAAATACCAAACATCCACAGTTGTCTATAGCTATATAAAGCAAATGTAGCAGGATGATGTAGCTGAACAGAGCCAGATATGAATGTGTATGAATAAAAATGAAATGCATATTGATGTAGCAGTAACATTCCTATCACCAACCTGAAGTAGTTATCACATAGGAAACTGTAGGCAGAACTGTAGTGTGTATATATCTGCAGCTAGTAGAAATGTACAGCATATGTATTGGTATTTGAAGTTGTTAATTAAATTTTCTTCACCCTACCCTATAACCACATATAATCCATTCCACGTGAAATTGGTATGTGCAATCACAATTAACACCCTGGACATTTGTCCTGTTGGTTCATACATATTTGCATGTACGTTGATGCATCTGCCCTGTTCATACATCCAAACCTGATGGCCTGTTGCCATCAATCAACCCTGCATGTTGTTGGATTTTGTATTGCTGTTCAAATTATGCATGTGTTATGCTTGCTGTTCAATGGCTTGAATATATGGGTGTTTGGTTAATGGGAATACTAATGCATGCTGTTACAACTAATTGTGAATGGTATTGTACGTTACTAACCCAAACTGTCATAACATAATGCAAAACATAGGACGGCAGGGAAGGCGGGTTCCAGCGGACCCACCTCTCCCTCCTCAGCTGGCGAGTGCACCTGGCAGTAGTGCCCAGGCCGGACCCTCCTCCGGTGGCCCTGTGCCACCTGCGGGTGGAAGCGCTGCAGGGGATGGGGCTCGTCCCCTCTCTGCAAGCGTGGCCAGAGGAGAACATCCACTCACCCTCCGTAGTGTCCGTACTGTGGTGCGTAGGGAGATCCGGCACGCTGTGCTTAGGCCCCTATGCCAGCTTGAGGCACGGATGGCACAACTCAAGGGCGTGCCTGCTACCCGGCCTACACAGCCCCCAGCACAGCCCTGTCCTGGGCAGTGAAGGCACAGTGGTAACTGCCCATGGGTGGGGATCTCAGTTCCACTGTTGCCATCTGTGGGCTCATGGGCTCGAGATATCCAAACATCTGTCCCCGTCAATTGTGTAACCCCCCCCACATGTGTCATACACCGCCCCTGTATGTGTCTTGTTTGTCTTGTCTGTTAACCTACCCAACCTACCTCTCCAGCTATACCGACTTCCTTTACCTGACATACCACTCTCACCTGAAAAAAAAGAAAAAAAAAGGGCACTCTGTACCCACAAAAATTTACGCCCCATACATAGCTGCCCATTTTGCACACATGTCTGCTGGACATGTAAACTGTCAATTACAATTGGCTGTACAACAAGTATTATTGTTGTCCTTACACCTCTCTCAGGGGTGGAAGGTTTCAAATGTCACACCAAATTACAAACATATGCACAGCTGTTGCTGATGAAGAAATGGGCAGCTATGGGCCTTACCTACATCCCTCCTGCAAAACCCGAGCTTGTTTCCCTACTGTCCTACCCTCTTTGTGACCCCTTTTCACCACTTTCCTATCTCCCCATTTTCTTTTCTTTCAAAGAAAATAGCGCAGGTGTGTGCGAGAGTAAGCACTTTTAAGCAGTAGTAAGCGGGTGTGTGTGCGTGAAGCTAAGTGGCAGTGCGCATGTGTGACCTCTGCGCACACCAGTGCTAACCCGCTTACAACTGCTTAAAAGTGCCTTAGTCACTCTGAATGACAAAGCCTGTAGTTTCCTCAGCAGCAAAATAAAATACCTCCCTCAGTCTCAAACCCAGGACCTTGGAAACACTAGTCTGCATGACTTACCACTAAGCCATGAGTGCTATGCAAGAACATTTTGCTGAAAGAAATATATCATAAAATAGTAGGAATTAATTTAAAGGGAATATACAAGTCTAGCACACAAAGCATGTCATGTATATTTACTGTCAAATCTAGTGGATTTGTAAAATAGTACTGTGTGCTGAGAAACAGTCATGCTAGTTGGTAGCTACTAGGTAATAATGTCACAGAAGCATCTGGCAAGCCACACACATACTCAGAGTAGGATAAACACAGCCATAGTTGAATAGTTAAGAGTGCAGACATAGCAACTGTGACTGAGTTACAGGGATGTCCCTGATGTGAAAACAAATGTCAACTGTGCCCCACTGACACCCTGCCAAATGTACTAACAGTAGCTTACAGAACAACATGCATTGCAGTGTCTACAACACAGCCTGAAATATGAGAGACATACCAACCCTTACACTCACAGAACAGTGTCCACAGCAAACCAGCATGGTCCCCACCCTGATAATCTGAAAGGGCTACGCCTACCTAACAGACCTTTTTATAGCACAGGCCTGTAATCACAGTGAGAACTGCAATCACTACACAACAGGCTGCATGCAATTAGTGAATGCTGGCTAACAATTGGTGCAGAGGCCATCACATGGACATGTGCAGATACCTACAAAGCATCCTGTACTCCCAGTCCACACATGCAATATTGTCATTGCACCCGCTGGAGGTAGAGAGAGAGAGGGAGAGAGAGAGAGAGAGAGAGAGAGAGAGAAACCAAAAAAAAAAAGAAAGAAAGAAAGAAAGAAAGAAAGAAAGAAAGAAATAACAAACCAGAAACATCAAGGCAAAGAGGCAGACAGCAGGCCAAGCAACTGCAAGCCTACACAAACAGCTGCAACAAACACAGGTAATGTAAAGTACTACTATAATACTCTACATACTGTGAACCCTCCAGATGTGTTATTGGTCTGTATCTATGTATATGAGGATGTGCATAGGGACGGGGACATACTGAAACTGTCACTGAAGGCTCCACATACATATGTATGTGATGGTAGCTATGTGCACATAGCAATGTAGGTTGTAGTGCAATGTACAAGTAGGTGGTACAGTAATGGGTGTTCAGCAGTACGTTACTGTGTGTATACATATGTGGACCTAAAAAGGAGTAAATATATATATATATATATATATATATATATATATATAAAACATGTGTATACGTATGTATATCGAGATATGTATGTATGTATATATATATATATATAATATGCATATGTGTATACATAGATAGACAGGGATGTAGAAATACATAGACAGATGTAGTTTCACAGTGGCATAGTATAGTACTAGGCTATCTGCAGACAGTGTATAGAATAGATTTAGAAATTTGCACCTCTGTATAGTAGTGACAGAGTGAAGACCCCCCTACATAATAGCATTAGTGTACTGTGCCTCTGTCTAGTAGTGACACAGAGATGACCCCTGCTGTAAACCTATGATCTCCCATCCACTTGTCAAGAATGCACATGAAGAGTGTCAGTGAGGGTCTCTGCCTAACATGAACTGGGATCCTGTTCCACAGTATGGGAAGCCTCTTAGTGATGGATCTGTCCCTACAGTATGTCCTATTCATATGTGTGCTGAGGTTTAAATCTGTAGCTGTCGTGCTTCTGATGGATTTGGATTGTATGAGGTGGAACATGTCCATCACTACCAGATTGGACATGGCCTACTACATCAGGCACAGATCACCCCTCGTAGGCAGTATGCTATGGAATAGAGCATGAGTTACGTTAGTCTGGCAGCATATGACAGGTGTTGCAGACCCTTGATCCACCTGGTGATGTACTCATGGGGTCCCCCTAGCTGTTGCAAGTGCCAGGTGAGGTACATACCAAATGGGGCATAGTACACAGTCATGGGCCTGATAAGGGAGGAGTATAAGGGTACAATGACCCCTTTTGATGTGGATGTGAATCCCTTCATGATAAGGTGGGCAAGGTAGGAAGTCCATCCAACCACTTCGGCAATGTGGGTGTCAAATGAGAGGTCAGCATTGCACAGTGTCACCAGGTCTCTGATTACTTTGTCTGTACTCAGTGGGTTATTGTCTATGTGATAATATGTAGGTACCTTGTCCATCCAAAAGGGTATGAGTATACATTACGTGGCATGCAGTGTCAGGCCATGACTCCGCCACCAGTTGTTGGTGTCCGTGAGGCCTGTCAGTAGGATGTATGTGTCAGCAGGTGTATTGCCTATGGTGCCTAGTATGCAGTCATCTTTGAACATTGTCAGCCACTACCCTCCCAAGTCTGCTTCCACATCTGAGAATGATATGCCGAACATGAGTAGTCCCAGGACAGAGCCCTGTGGGACACCACATGTGACTGGCTCTGAGTCTGACATGGCACCAGTGAGGTTGACTATAGGGTTTCTATCCATTAGCTGGTTTGCAACCCATCATGTGACATATGGATTTACATGTTAGCTGTTGATCATGTCTATGATGGCAGAGTGCGGTATTGTGTCGAATGCTGTAGGCAAGTCCAGGTAGGCTGTATGGACTGCTATGCCCTCAGCAATGGCTATAGTGACTGATTTGAAAAGGTCAACCAGGTTCATAAGGCAGGATCTGCCCTCTACAAAGCCAAACCGGGTGGGAACAAGTGTCTAGGTCCCCAATGTCTCTGTGTATGGGTACCATAATGATCCTTTCCATAGTGTTGCAGACCAGGCTGGTTAAGCGTATGGGGAGGTAGTTACCAGGATCTGTAGAGGTGCCCCCTGTGTGAAGTGGGACTACTGTTGCTGTATGCCAGTGTCCAGGTACATATGCTGTAGTAAGGCTACGGCTGAATAGCATGTAATGTGCATGTGTAGCTCCTCTTGCAGTTCACGTAGCATGCAACCCGCAATACCGTTGGGTCCCATTGCTGCTGTGTTTACAGCTCCGCTGAGGGTGGTTCCCAGCTGGACATCCGAGATGACAGGGAGGTTACAGTCAGCTGGGATAAGTAATTCCACATGTGTGGGTGAGGGAGTGTAGAAACCTGCACTGAACCTGTCTGCCAGACTGTTGGCATTATCTGTGTGTTCAGTGTAGCGTATGTCACTGTGAACTAACTGTGAACACAACTGAGGGTTCCCACCCAGGTGTGTAACATAGCAGAGGAAGGCCTTGTGGTTATCTGTAGTGACCATAGCGATGTCCCTCTCATTGTTGGCCTTGCATGTTTGTACGACAAAACCCATCTGTCTACTACTGCTGATGAGAGATGCCGTAGCTCTATGGAAGTATGCTCTGCCGTGCAGTAGCTACCATCTGTTGTTATACAAGTTGTTCAATGCTGGGGTCCACCAGACAGGATGCCTGCCCTTGGTGGAGAGGGTCATGGTTCCATTTGTGATTGCATGATCCATGCATTCTTGGAGATGTCTGTAGAAGCATATGTGAGGGTGTCTGCATTGTGGGAAGTGGATTACACTGGCCCAGTGGGCATTCAGGATACCAACTCAGTTATAAGATGTGTAAAGTCGGCATGTGAGAGGTCTCCCACTGTAGTCTGTTGTGTTGTGGGGGAGGTGGGATATGTATATCCAGGGTGATTAGTCTGTGGTCAGATGTGACTAGTGAGGGGTATCCTTCCAGTGTGTAGCACATTGTCCCCATGTTTGTGATGATCAGGTCTAGTATATTATCTCCTGTTGTGGGAGAGGTGACCAGCTGTTCCATTGCATTTGACATAGTGAATACCGGGAACCTTTGGGCTAGGGTGTTTGGGGTAGAATAATGCACCCAGTGTATGTTAGGGTAGTCGCACTATCCCAATATGATGGTGTGTGGTGGGACATTCATATCCTCCAATGTCTACAGGAAGGCCGACTGTGGTCCCTGAGATTGGGAGGGTGGTCTGTAACATGCTACCAGTTGTATAGCAGGTTTGCCTATGGTTATCTGCACCTGGATGGTCTGTGATGCTTCATGTGTTGCCACTAACCTGGAGGTGTGTGTGTCCTCCATGAATATGGACACACCCCCTCCCTGTCCATTTTGTCCCAAGTCCTGGGGCCAAAATGCATGATACGGGGTATAGCCTGGTACCGCTGGTGTGCTCTCAGGAGCCTTGAACCAGGTTCTCACGTACTGCACAGACATCGAGATTGGTAGAATATGTATGTACAGATATATGTAATACACACATACATATATAGATATCTGTAGAGACTTACACATATACAGATAGATCTGACTGACAACAGACATGTCTGTATATGACTATCTCTCACTCTCTGTCCCACCCCCTCACACTCACACTCACCCTGTGTCTCTCTCTCTCACTCTCTCCCCCTCTCTCCCCACATCTATATGTATATATCTACATCTAGATATACATATGATATATACATATATACAAACAGATATATATCCATATACAGATATAAATATATCAATACATATATATATATATATATATATATATATATATATATATATATATATATATATATATATATATATATATATATATATATATATATACATATATAGACTGTGTGAGGCACATGTGTGCAGATGTCTTGCTACAGGTGCCTGGTGTCACAGGCATGGAGTGAACACCAGTGTGGATACTGGAGTACCATACCCCATTCAAAAACACTGACACCAGTAACCACCACATATGTACATGCCTGCCCACCACTGCATGTGTCTGGGGAACAGGGTCAACAAGTGTACAATAGGCTCCACATCGATACACACAGTGGCACACTAGTCCTGTAATACCTGTACATGGAATGTGTCAGCGGACATGGTGTGTCAGCTATGGACATGTAGGTCACTGTACCCCTCCACACCCCACAATGTCCTACACGGTATGTACCTCCCATGACAGCTACAGATATGGTGAAGGTCACAGACATATGCAAGTAACTGTGTCAATGCACTCAAACACCACAGAGCACACAGACTACCTACATAGAGGTTACCACTGCTGGATATACATAGTTCGGTCACACCCATGACAGTTGTCTCCCAACCATGGTAACACCTCCAACATCCACAACACAAATTACCTACGTCTGTCGTCCTTGTCACTGCAGTATAGAGCACATGGTGGAGGTATGGGACCCTACCCACAGATATGACATATCCTGTAGTAGACCACACAGAATTAAGAAGCAAGCCTCCCCATGAGTAGATGTCAGACATACCCCTGCTGAATGTTATGCTGATAGGTAATATGCCATATGAGTCACCCTGTGTAACTGTTTGTAAGGAGCAGGTACGATCATAACACATGTGTCACAAGGGGCAGGATAGCATAACAGTATGCTGCTGTAGGCCCAGGGCCAAAAGCACACTACCTACCTAGGATGCAATGCACACCCATTAACACATTGCAAACAGAATATGTGAGGTGGAATGAGTGTGCTAGTGACTGGGTGCATGTTGTGTACTGGTGTGATTGCTCACCATGACTGTCTGTCTGTCATGGTAGTGTGTGTCCATGGTGTGAGGCCAGAGACAGGTGTGTGGGGTATTGCGATCAACACATACTACATTGCCATATGTTGTGCTGTGTTACCCTGTATGTCACTGTGGTGTAGGTAGGGTTATGGCAAGTAAGAGTAGTGTGCAGTACCAGTGAAATATGTAACATGCATTGTGTGCAGTGCATGGGCTGATAATGTTCCCCATACAGTACCTTGATTCAAACCCCAGTGTGGGGTCGTGTATTGTACCTGAAACAGTGCGTTGACTGCTGCAGTATACTAGTCTGTTGTATGGAGTGTGCCAGGTACTGTTGCACAGTTGTCGGATGAGCACTGATATCTGGTCATGTACATGTGTATCCCCCAATAGACAGACAGATGCTATATATGGTGCCTAAGTTATATCACTGCAGTCAAGTATAATGTGTATTATGTGTGCTATAGTCTGCTGACAGATATTGCTGACATATTTCCCTTCTCCTTTTCAGGGACATGGTTCACCAAAGGAACCCAGTCTACTCCGCTGCAGAAGAGGAGGAGATACACCAGAGCCTGGTGCGGGATTTCACTGTACTCTTTTCCCGCACCAGCCAGAACCAGCAGGAGAGGGCTGCACTGTGGCAAGACCTGGTCCGTCGGGTAAATGACATAGGCACACATAACCGGACATATGAGCAGGTACGCCATCACTGCAGTGATTTAATTAGAAATGTCCGTCAGCGTGCGTCGGATATCCACAGGCAGCAGCTTGCCACAGGTGGTGGGGTGGCTAGACATCCCCCTCACCAGACTGGAGGGACTACTCCTGAGTGTTGTGGCTCCAGCACAGCAGCAACAACAACAGCATACATGTGTAATGATGGAGGCTGGAGCCACACAGCAGCAGGACACAGAGCGTGCAGGTAACATGCCATGTGTATAGTGACCATTCTGTACACTGTTAGGTTATGCATGTGTGTGGTGTGTCCTCGATTTGTAGCTGTTATCTTGGTAATTATTGTGCATTAGTGATAACCTCATTATCTGCAGTACACCTGTGGAAGCTAACTGTTGCACTACTGAACTGTAACATGCCCACAGTATCAATGGCACAGTTGTGCCCACTGACAATGAATGTCTCTTTTCCGCAGGTCCCTCTGGTGTAACAGCAAGGCAGCCTATCCATGCTGGTGAGTGTGTAATACCATTACCTTCACTACTCTGTATACTAATAGTAATAATAGGCTGAAGCAGTAGTGCAATGTGTTTGATTGCAGGTGTGTTTGTGTCTGTGGGTTGATATCTCATATACTGAGGTGTGTGCATGTGTGCATGTGCCCATGTGTGCATGTGTGCATGTGTGCATGTGTGCATGTGCCCATGTGTGCATGTGTGCATGTGTGCATGTGTGCATGTGTGCATGTGCCCATGTGTGCATGTGTGCATGTGTGCATGTGTGCATGTGTGCATCAGTGGTGGCATGGTGTACACATTGTAAACTATGTTTCCTGTCTTACTTCCACAGGTTCTGGTGCTGTTCTGGTGTCATGCAGCAGGGAACCTGAATCAACTGCTGTGGATAGTGATGATGATACCTGTGTAATGCACAGGTATGTGTGCCAGGGTCCATCATTGGTCAGCCAATTGACACTACTCAGCTGTCGACCCCATCTATGCTCACAGTCATCCTGCCAATACATCCTTTGTCACCAATGTCCCTAGGTGATGGACAGAATACAGTGGGCATTGACCAGGGTAATGTGGTACCAATGGCACATGCATCCCCACACTGCAGCCATGGCCAGGGCCCTGACATGGTACCGCACAGGCAGACGTCCATGGGTTCTTGTGGGAGCATCCGTGGGCATACCGCCCCTGTCAGATGTGCCCACAGAGGTCTTTCAACCCCAGCTATGTTCCGGGCTGTAATGCAGGCACAGTCATGTATGGAACGGTACACCAGACAGGGTCTGAGGGAGCTGAGAGCATGTCGCACAGCCATGAGTGACAGTATGCGTGATGTTGCGGCTGCCATCCGCAACTTCACCGAGGTCATTGACAGACGTTGGGGGGACACATTAGATCTGTTCCACAACTATATGTCCATGAGCCAGGGCAATGGTGGATGGTTGAGGCGTCGACGTGGCCGTATGCCAGCAACAGCAGCAGCTGGCAGACGTCGCGATGACAACAGGGCTGACCTCACATAGTGCCAGCAGCAGCCCCAGCAATGCTGGGTCTGTGCTGTCATCGGACCGCCCCAGGAGACCACGTGCACGTGGTGCTGGACAGTCCCAACAGGGACCTGTCTCCAGTCAATGAACACCTGCTTCTGATGACAGTACCCAGTCTGGATTGGTACCTGATATGGTCCGTAGCACACCTGCCAGGCACAGGTACCGTGTCCGTGGCCACAGACAGTGATCTGTATGTCCTGGCAGGTACAGTCTGCGGCTGTCCACAAACACCTGTATATGGCAGCCATGAGGTGGGACTGTGTGCATTCATACACACATGCAAAGTGATAACACCTAGGGCTACCACATACGCACACACTGCATCAACATTGCCCCATCTTGTACTGCTGTCCCTCACCAACACACACACACACAGACATGTCAATTGGTTGTATCAGTGGCAGACTCAGGCATACCAGGTACACACCCTGTGCATATGATGAAACTGTGCCACCTCCTGCAATCTGTAAGATCGGTGCAGGAACAGGTTAACATGGTGCTGATGCACAGGGTGACTACATAGATGTATTGTAATAGTATGATGTTGACAACAGTACAGTGTAATTATAGCATTGTGGGTATATACCAGCATGCCTGATGCAGTTACAGTATGAATGTCATTGTATTGTTTTGTACACCCATACTAATTACCACAGTGTTCTGTCTGCACATCTTTGCATACTGGTGGTGAGGCTGTGAAGGGATGGCCACCTACATAGGTAGCACAGGGGATACAACAATGTACATATTGATACTCAATGATGGCCATGTCAACTGCGAGTTGCATGCTGTCCACACACGACTCTGCAATGCAGATGTTTCAGGATGTTGATATCTGTGCAGTACTACACAGCAGGTTCAGGGCTCACAAGAGCACACTAGCACTACAAGGTCACACCTCATACCATGCATAACAGCACCAAAACACAGAACTAACTATGACAGGAGGGAGAGTGTCCATACATGTCAAGGATACTGTGGTGCCAGGACAGGTAGCATACATCATACTACATCTGGAACTGCTGAGTGAGGGCTCAGTGTCTGTTATTTGACATGTGTATTATTACAGGTATGAGCACTTGGGTATCAGGCCAGTTATTCAACATTACGAAGGTACGTGGTCTATACACTTGTGGGGGTTGTGGCTGGACCCAGCCCATCTGACCTGGGAATGTCTGGGTACTGGCTTAGAGTGCCTGCATATATGCACTGTTACATACTGGAAGTCATACACCTTGTTTGTTGTAGCATAGTCTACATACAGGCCTGCTGACTGTAGCTTTGTTTGTATGCATGTTAGCCTGTTATGTTCCTGAAACACTGATTCCACCTGCGGTGCAGATATACAGTGCCTCTGTGGATCCCTAGTGACATCTGTGTTGCTTACTGTACTGATGTCCATGTGTCACTTGACAGAACGTCACTGTTTGACCTGTTTGCATGTAGCTTGCCTGTAACACATTGCATATGATGTACCTCACATTTGCTCAAGACAGCATTCATATATGCCAGCACTAACAATTCAGGAGCACTACACCCTCACATAGTCACCTTGAGTACCTTGTTCCCCATTGGCCCTATGTGTCATTACTTAGTGTGGGAGTCACAATGCTATGGTAGCATGTGCAAAGGTCACCTGTCGATCTACTCTCAGGTCCAGTTGGTGAATCTGTGAGTCATGTGGCAATGTTACAGCTGCCTCATGTACACAGACAACCCTCTCCCTTCCCATACATGTACAACACATGTGAGAGATGCAACCACATAGCCAAACTGGGGGCTAAGCTCTGTTTACACAGCACTGGCATTCCCTGTCAGGTGGAGTGGGATACTACAGTGAATACAGTACCAGTCTCCCATAGACCTGCCATGACCACAATCCAAACACAGACACACACAGGTACATTATTGGGCTCTCAGAATAGCATCCTGCCTGAGCAGCTGACACCTGCAAAGCAGACACACAAGCAAACATTACGCCAGAGCAGAGCACATGCGACACATAGCTCACAAAGCCTGTGTGCCTAACAGTGTCAGGCCATACGGCTAGACAACACACCTGCTACGGTTGTATGAGGTACCTCTATTGACACGTACACGGTGGTCCTGCTCCCAGGCTGGACAAGGTGACGGTCACACTGAGCTGCCCGTCGGGCACTATGATCCACCACATAACACAAGCAAAGCAGTCACTCCAAGGCATGTAGCAGTATGACTCAGTCATTGTCTGTGCCAGTGTGTATGACCTCTGACACACCTCCCTGGACTACATGTTAGGGGACATGGAGGGGCTCTCTGAGGTTGTGGCACAGGCTGGTATGACCCTGGCTTTGGGTAGCATCTCACCCTCACCATGAATGCTGCCACAATATGTAGACAGGATCATCGGTTTCTGCACTTAACGTATCTTTCAGTGACATCCAAAGGGGATCCAATGCCTGTCAGTGTGGGATTACATGCTGGACATGCCACATTGCTTTGCATGGGACAGCTTGCACCTGTCACCCATGGGCCATTGTATATTGGCAGAGGCTGTTGCTACACACATACTGCCTTTGTATGCAAGGCTGACATTACATAGCCACCTACACAGGTAGCACATGGGATGGGACACTAATAGCAATGCTACTCAACAGCAGCAGTGTAAACCTCAAGATGCATGCAGTGGAAACTGTCCTTAGCATGGGGTAAAGCAATATCCGTGCAGTAACAGACTCCTGGTACAAGGCTCCCAGGTGCACACCATCAGTGCCAGGTCATTCCTGATACCATGCTTGTCATCCCCAACACATGCTCCAAAACAGAACAGGGGGGATGTATCCAAAGGCACCTCAGATACACACACCCGAGGTTGGTGGCACTGCACAAAGCATCAGAGCCTCTCCATGTGCAACACACAGTGGGTTAGACTGCCTTCAGGTTCATAGCCTGGCACACACCACACTCCCATACCCAGGAAACCCACTTGGCCTTCCTGACAACACTGGGAATATGATGGTCTCTACACACACCATTATATGGTTGTACTGCAACTACCCAAACATACAGTGTGAGCATTATTCTAGCTGCAAGACCCTATCTGAAGGTGTCTTATCATTCATTCCCTGCATTGCTATGGAACAACTTGTTACCACTCCCACAAGTGGTGACAACATGCTGCACCTGTTCATCACCAACATGTGGACTATATGCTCCAGACCAATCATGTATCCCTCACTGGTGGGATGACACCATCTACAACCCACACTGTATAGTCACATACCACATGCAGCCCCTGCACAGAACACCCCAGTCATACAGTTGTCTGATGCATATTCCATGTATTCACATGGGGCAGGCTTCGGACATGGGAACTCTTGCAGTTCACAGGTACATATGTGTAGGTGGCACACACATACATCATGTGTGCATTGACATTACTGATATAATGTATGTCGTGCAATATTGGGAACAACACCCCACACACATGGACAAACTGTGTGACAAAATTACACATGGCATTTGTAGGATACAAACCCCTACCTAACTATGTTAGATCACTTGTGAGAGTCACATTAGCAGAGCACGCTATTTGCATTACTGGGGGGATTGCTTTCTCCTGCTGTACTTATAGGGTGCTGACATCATCAGTGTTTAGACAGTGGAATATGCAGCATGTTTTGTGTAGTACTAGTTGCCAAAAGGGACATTTCTCATACACATGGAATTGCACACACTACTCCCCCATACACAGTCACACACACACTGGACACTTGCAGGATTCAAACCCCTACCTAACTATGTTATGACTCCAGTGAAAGACACATTAGCAGAGCGCTATTTGCATTACTGGGGGGATTGCTTTCTCCTGCTGTACTTATAGGGTGCTGACATCATCAGTGTTTAGACAGTGGAATATGCAGCATGTTTTGTGTAGTACTAGTTGCCAAAAGGGACATTTCTCATACACATGGAATTGCACACACTACTCCCCCATACACAGTCACACACACACTGGGCACTTGCAGGATTCAAACCCCTACCTAACTATGTTATGACTCTAGTGAGAGACACATTAGCAGAGCATGCTATTTGCATTACTGGGGGCATTGCTTTCTCCTGCTGTACTTATAGGGTGCTGACATCATCAGTGTTTAGACAGTGGAATATGCAGCATGTTTTGTGTAGTAAAAGTTGCCAAAAGGGACATTTTTCATACACATGGAATTGCACACACTACTCCCCCTACACAGTCACACACACACTGGGCACTTGCAGGATTCAAACCCCTACCTAACTATGTTATGACTCTAGTGAGAGACGCATTAGCAGAGTGCGCTATTTGCATTACTGGGGGGGATTGCTTTCTCCTGCTGTACTTATAGGGTGCTGACATCATCAGTGTTTAGACAGTGGAATATGCAGCATGTTTTGTGTAGTACTAGTTGCCAAAAGGGACATTTCTCATACACATGGAATTGCACACACTACTCCCCCATACACAGTCACACACACACTGGGCACTTGCAGGATTCAAACCCCTATCTAACTATGTTATGATACTAGTGAGAGACACATTAGCAGAGCGCGCTATTTGCATTACTGGGAGCATTGCTTTCTCCTGCTGTACTTATAGGGTGCTGACATCATCAGTGTTTAGACAGTGGAATATGCAGCATGTTTTGTCTAGTAAAAGGGACATTTCCCATACACAGTCACACACACACTGGGCACTTGCAGAATTCAAACCCCTACCTAAGTATGTTATGACACTTGTTAGAGACGCAGTAGCGGAGCGCGCTATTCACATTACTGGGTATAATTTCTGCTCCTGACATATGTATAGTGTGCTGACATCATTATGGATGAAGAGGTATGTACATCTGTTACTATCCATCAGTAAGGGGGAGAGCATATCTATGCATTAACTTTGCACAGGCACAGTGGCCTACTGTACTGTGGAGGCAGATGCCAAATACACTGTGGATAGCCTTCTGTATTCCCTAGGGACAACGGTCAGGTATTGCACTCTACGGCCATATGTTTACCTGTCAGATGCACGTATCTGTTGCTCATATACTGTTTGTGGGTCTTTATTGCCATAGCCTTCCCTATCTCTATAAACAACGTGTGTACTGTGGGAGATGTTTGCATATGAGTGGGATCCAGTACTTTACTTATGTCTCTGTTGTAACTTCACTGTGTGCACTGGGCAGATGTCTGTATTGTGGGAGGTTCCTGTGTTAACACATAGAAATGCCAGATATGTGTGTGCAACTGCTGAACTGTGACATGGCCTAAGTGTGTGAGCATGCCCAGTTCACAGTCTGTATGGCTTCTTGACTGCCACATCTCATTTATCTAAGTGTGCGAGCATGCCCAGTGTGACCTTTCCTTATGTTTGGATCTGTGGACCACCACATTTCTGTTTGTGTGTGGACGCCATCTATATATCACATGTACAGTTGAGTGTTGGACATCAGGTTGTGTTCTTACTGCCCAACTGCTGTGTGTCTGAACCTAACAGGCATTATGCTGTGCCTGCAGGGTCGCCATGTGATAGTTTGCATACAGTTGTCATCATCCTTTCCTGCTGACCAAACAGTTGTATTGTTGTATAGTGTACTGGTGCAAAACTTTCACTGTGGTGGACAGTATGATCGGTTTCAGTCCTATCACTGCTTGTAATGTTTATAGTGAGCACACCAGACTGGTTGAGGGCCAGTTGTGCAGATATGACCATGTTGCATTTTGTTCAGATATGGACAGCTTAGTACATGATTGTCCGACATTGTTATTGTATTCCACAACTTGTGTGGACAGTGACAAACAATGGCCATGTGCCCTAGTCCATTTGTAATGCTAGTCAGAGAGTGTTTGTCCTTCAACACACATTTACTGGTGTTTGCCATGACATATGTCATGGTTAGTGTGCTGTGCCTCTGTCTACCCATGACATACAGGTGATATCCAGGGTACACCTGCCATCTCCCATCCAGTCATCATGATTCCTCTGGATGACAGTCACTGAGGGACTCCTGGATATCCTGTAGTGGGAGTTTAGTCATGAGTGGAGTGAGCTTCTGGGTTGTGGACCAATCAGTACAGCATGTCCTGTTTATGTCTGTGCTGGGGTTCAGGCCTGTCAGCTGCATAGGTCACCAGCATTCAGTGTTTACATGGTGCCAAACGTCCATTGATACCAGGTTGGTCATGGCTCTAAACATCAGGCACAGTTCACCTCCAGCCAGGCAGTATGGCACTGTGTGGAGCTGCAGTTACTTTACTCAGGCGACACATGGCATCTGTTACAGCTCTGCAATCCTCCTGGTGGGGTATTTGTGTGGTCATTCCAGTTGCTGCAGGTGTCTGCTATGGTACATCCCACAGGGGCCATTGTACTCAATTGTGAGGCTGCAGTTTGTTTAATCAGCCAACACATGGCATCTGTTCGAGCTCTTTGATACTCCTGGTGAGGTACTTTTGGGGTCTTTCCAGTTGATGGAGGTGTCTGCTGAGGTACATCCCACAGGGGCCATTGTACTCAATTGTGAGGCTGATGAAGGATGACTGCAGAGCCACAATGACCTCCCTGATCTAGATCTGACTACCTTCATGATTAGGTGGGTATATGGTATGTTTCTGTAACCACTACAGCCACATGCTTGTCCAATGCAAGATATCTATCAACTTGTGTCCCCAGGTCTCTTATTACTTCTTCAGTACTTAATGGGTTAACACCTATGTGGTAATTGGTGGGCACTTACTGTATATCCACAGGGGATGACTATACACTTTTCTGCAATTAGCTTGCTGACATGGCTATGGCACCAGTTGTCTGTTTCTATGTGGCCCTTTTGTGGGATGCTTGTGTCAGCTGGAGGGTCAGATATGGTGGCCAGTTTGTAGTCCTCTGCAAACTTGTTCAGACACAGTCCTTCCATGTTGGCCTGTACCTATGGGACATATATACCAAACAAGGGAGGTCCCAGGACCGAGCCTTGTGGGATGCCAGTTGTATCTGGTTTGTAGTCTGACATGGCTGCAGCATTTCTGACCATGTCAGTTCTGTCCTTGGCTGGTTTGCAACCCCTCTACTGACATAGGGGTTTATATTTAAGCTGGTGAGCTTATCTATAATGAACACGTGGGGTATTGTATGGAAGCCTTTTGCAAGGTCCAGCTAGGCTGTGTGGACCACATTCCCTCATCAATGGCCTTAATGACTGTTTCAAATGAGTCAAACATGTTTAAGGGGCAGGATCTGCACTTAAGAAAGCCACACTGGGTAGGGTCCAGTGTCAGTAGGTCCCCAATATCTTTATGTCTGAGGTACATGCTGATCCTTTCCATAGCTTTGCAGACCAAGCTTGTCAGGATTCTGGGGTGGTAGTTTGCAGTATCCATTCAGGCAACACCTTTGTGGAGAAGGACCACTGTTGTTGTACACTGCTCTTTGGGTACATATCCTGTGGTAAGGCTGACATTGAGCAGTAGTGTTATATGGCATTCCATTCTTCTTGGAGTCTATGTTGGACTCAGCCCAGGACACCATCTTGTACCATTGATGCTGTGTGTTTTGCTTTGTAGATGCTGGCTGTTACCTCAGCATCTGCAATGTCAGGGGGCCAGCACTCTGCTGGGATAGATATTTGGCATTTGGGGGGGGGGGGGTTGCACTGAACCTGTCAGGTTGGATGTTGGCAATGTGTGTGTGTTTGGTATATTGTTTGTATTATTTGAGTGATTCAGAGCATATCTGTGAATTCCCAACAAGGTTCCTACCATCAGTTAAGAAAGCCTTGTGATTATCCTTAGTGTCCTGTACAATTTGTATCTTCATAGGTTCATAGGTTCATACTAGGCTATCTGCCCTAGGGCATTTATAAGCCTAGCCAGAGTGTGTGTGGCTTTCGCCACCCCTTGCTATGTGAATATTATGGCCATTTAGGATTTACTTTACTGTGCCTCTGTCTAGACGTGACACAGTGAAGACCCCCAGTGTACATGTAGGATCACCCATCCACTTGGCAAGATTCCTGTTGGAGGGCAGTGAGGGGCTCTGCCTAACATGGAGTGGGATTCTGTTCTGGGGTGCAGGGAGCCTCTGGGTTATGTATCTGTCCCTCCAGCACATCCTATTTCATTATGTGTTGAGGTTGACATCTCTTGCTCTCACAGCTCTGATGGATTTGGGTTTTCTGGGGTGGAGCATGTCCATTAATCCTGTGTTGGACATGGCCTTGTACAACAGGCATACAACGCCTCTGCGTAGGCAGTATGTGACTGCATACAGCTGGGGTGTCTACAGCCAGGCAGCATATGACATATATTTGAGACCCTTTATCCTCTTGGTGAGGTACCTTTGAGGTCTTTCTAACTGCTGCAGGTGTCGGGTGAGGTACATCCCAAATGAGGCATTGTACTAAATTATGGGCCTGATAAGAGAACAGTATAGGGGCACAATGACCTCTGTTGACGTAGATGTGATTCCTTTCATGATAAGGTGGCCAATATAGAAGGTCTTCCTAGCCACGTTGGCAATGTGAGTGTCACATGACAGGTTACTGTCCACTTGTGTCCCTAGGTCCCTGATTACTCCTTCCATACGTAATGGATTACCACCTATGTGGTTATTTGTGAGTACCTTGTTTGGTATTTGGTGAGACATTCATACTGTCCAGTGTCTTCAGGAAGGCTGAGTGGGGTTCCTGTGTGTGAAAGTGTGGTCTATAGCATGCTACAGACTGTACAGCAGTTTTGCCTATGGCTAGTTGCACATGGGTGGTCTCCGATGCTTCATGCATTGTCAGTTACCTGGACGTGTGGGTATCTTTGCTGAATATGGATACTCCCCCTCCTTTTATGGTTTGCTCCAGGTTTTGGGGCCAAGACACATGATATGAGGTATAACCTGGTAGTGCTGGTGTGCTCTCAGGAGCCTTGCTGCAGGTTTCTGTCACTGCACAGACATCGATGTTCTCCATACTGGGGAGGGCCTCGGGAGCATGCATCTTGAGGTTTAGACGTCTGGCATTGGGCAGCATTACCCTTATGTTTCTTTCCACTTATGTTTTCTAGGGAGGTGGGTTTGTCTTTTCAGCCTTGCCTACAAAAGTCTCTATGGAGGTGGAAAGAGCCTTAGCCAATATCCAGATGCCCAGGGGTGACAGGTGCAAGCCATCCCTGGCAAAGCAGCGTGGCTTGTCAAGCATGACATCCCAAGCGGACAGACATTGGATCCCCTTGGAATGACACCAGTAATTGTGCCACTTGTTAGAGCTGATCATTCTGTGTTTGTACTGTGGCATCATTCTTGGTGAAGGTAGGATGCTGCCCAAGGTCAGAGTCATACCGGCCTGGCCTACATAATCGGAGAGCTCATCTATGTCTCTTTTCATGTAGTCCGGGAGGTACATCTCAGGTCATTCACACCAGCATGGACAATGACTGCATCATATTTGTACTTGCTTTGGGGTGACCTGCGTGCTTGTGTTATGTGGTGTATTGTAGCAGCCTACAGGCAGCTTACTGTACCCTTTCCCTTGTTCAGTCTGGTGAGTGGGTCAGCAGTGTGTCTGACTATGGAGTCACCTATTACAACTGTATCAGGCATGTTGTTTCTCCTTCTGGCCTGTGACTGTTTGGCACACCAGCTTTGTGTACTATGTGTTGCATGTGCTATGTTTGGAGGTAGTGGTTGCTTGGGTGTCTGCTTTGGAGGCCTCTGTTGATGTGGTGTGTTTGTAATTAGAGCCTCCGGGAATGTTTTTCTGTGTTTATGTCTTTGGTTTGCAGTTGTGATAGGTCTATGTGAGACTGGGTTTGTGGTGTGTGTGGTTACCTTCTCCTCCTGACTAGTTTTGACAGTACTGAGTTGAGAGAGCTCAGCCTCCGGTTTGGATAAATGGTTGCATCTCTCACATATATTTTTATTTCTTGGGGGTAGAAGAGGGTTGTCTGTGTACATGGGGCAGGTGTAACATTGCCTCAAGATTCACAGATTCAACTTGTTGTAGCTGGCCTTAGTGGATTGTATGAGTGGACATATTTTATTGCCATAATACTGATCAGAGATTACTTCCCTTTTTAGGTTTGCTCTATCATGTAGTAGCTTCCTCATTCTCTTGCATGGTTTGGTAATGGCTGGGGTCCACCATGCCAGATGCCTGCGTGTATGGCATTGTGTCTTGGTTTTATTTGGGATTGCATAATCCATGTATTCCTGGCAGTGTTCATGGAATGCATGTATAATGGGTTCTGAGGTGTGGCCCATATTTTGCACAGGCACAGGGCCTTTACTGGATTCCACATCAGTTTGGAGGAGTGCAACATTTGCTTTACACATGTTTTTCACTGTGGTTTTCTGGCCAGGGACTGTGGTCGGGATGTGTATATCCAGTGTGATTACTCTATGGTCTGATCTTACCAGTGAGGGATACACTTCTCATCTGGCCATACAGTACCCATGTTGCTGATTATCACATCCAGTATGCTTACCCCTCTTGTGGGAGTGGTACGTTGTTCCTGAGCATTTTGGTTTATGGATTCTAGGAACCTTTGTCCTAGGGTGTTGGAGCTAGAATAATGCTCCCAGTCTATGTTTGGGTATTTTCAGTCACCCAATATAATGTGGTTTGGAGAGCTTGATATATTCATGTATTCCAACATAGGCCAAGTGCAGTTCCTGGTGTTAGGATGGTAGTCTGTAGCAGGCTATAAACTGGGAGGCAGTTTTAGCCACTGTTACTTGACCATGGCTAGTCCATGCTGCTTCCTGTTGTGGTACCAACATGGGGTGTGGTTATCCTTGACAATTATTGCTAGTCACCCTCCTTTTGTAGCTTGTTCCATGTTTTGGGGCTGTACAGCACAGTATGAGGTGTAACCTGGTAGTGTTAGGGTGCTGTTGTGAGCCTTGACCCAGTTTTCTGTTACAGAACAGATATCAACATTCTCCATGCTGAGGGAGTTTAGACTGCATGCATCTTGCTGTTTAGACTTCTGGCATTGGGTAGCATTACATCTAGGTTCTTATCCCTTGTGATACCTATGGAGGTGGGTTTGTGTTTTGAGCCTTACCTATTCAAGGCACACTGGGGGAACAACAGCCTTTGCCAGTATCCATAAGGCCAGGACTGATAGGTGCACACCACCCCTAGCAGGTGGAGCATCATGTCGTGCTCAGCATGTCATCCCAGGCTGGCACGCATTGGATCCCCTTTGACTAACAGCAATACTTCAGCCAATTATTACAATTGATCATCTCATCTTCATATTGTGGCATCATGCTTGGTGAGGGTAGGCTGTTAGTCAGGGTCATCAAGTTTGCATATACTACATGGTGTTACATTGCTTAACACATGGCAATCATGCCTCAGGTGGTGCTGCAGGGCTGCCTATGTTGGATGCACATACTACACTCCCTGTACATGTTTGAAAGCAGGTTGTGTCAACTTAGGTGTCCCTTTTACTATATGTGTGAGTCGGAGAGGTATCATTTCCAGGGTCCCTACTGAGCCAGTGTATGTGCTATGCATTGCCGCTTTGCCAAGGCCAAGGCATACTGGGCACGCCTCCTTCTGCCTACTGGGGCAGGCTCAGGTTGTTCCTCCTCCGAGTCACGCTCTGCCTGTGATTGACTTGGCAATGGTGGGGGGCTGTTTGGCCCAGCCCTATGCTGATCCTGCTGCAGCTGTTTTCACAGAATCATATTATGTAGCATAGCACATACCATGACAATTTGGGTACATGTAGTTGGTGAGTACTGCAAGGCTCCACCAGATGTGTCCAGGCACCGGAACCGTGACTTGAGCAGCCCGAACCCACGCTCGATTACATTTCGTGTTTGTGCGTGTGCCTCATTATGGCGTTCCTGTTCAGGTGTGTGTGCATTTCTGATGGGTGTCATCAGCCACGGCTCCAGTGCATATCCAGCATCCCCTACTAAGTGACCATGTGGGATGTCCCCACTGGTAAATGTCTGGTACAGCTGTGTCAGACGCCAGATATGGGAATCATGGTAGCTTCCAGGGCAGCCAGCACACACATTCATTATTATGCCCTGGGCATCACACACGACCTGGCAGTTGATGGAGGGGAAGCCCTTGCAGTTAGTGTAGGCCCTACCCTGCTCACCAGCTGGTGCTTTGATGCATATATGCGTGCAGTCTATTGCACCCACTACCTCAGGGTATTCCGCTATTTGCTGGAAGAGACGCATATTGCTGGCCAATGCCTCACGGGAATTGGGGAAATATACATGATCTCCGACATGTGCTGACATGGCATCCAGGAACTGGTGCAGTACCCTGGATGCTGATGCCTGTGAGATCCCCATCATATCACCAGTTGGTCTCTGGAAGGTACCTGTTGCTAGTATTCTTAAGCCAACACATACCTTGGTTTCCACTGGGATGGGTTCCCCTCTGTTGGTTCTGTGTGTGAGGTGTGGCCTGCACAGCTCAACAATTTGCTGCAGGAGGTCTCTGTCCACTCTATAGCGCTCCACTATCTCAAGCTCATGTAACCCCTGGTAGGTGACCCTGGGCCTGTACACTCTTCTCCGTCTCCTCACTGTGGGCTGTCTGGCAGCATTTGCATTGTCACCACCCTCAGCAAGTCGCCTATGTCTCCTTATGACAGCTATGGCAGCCCCTAGCATTTTTGGTCTGAGTGAAGCTTTTTTAGTTTTCACTTCTAATAGCTTACTCCTGTCTTGCAGTGTCTCTTGAGAGAAACATCCTGCACTGCTGTTTGCAGACTTTTCATTGCTGGGCTGGGCTAGTATTCTGCCTGTGTAATTGCCTGCTTCTAATTGTTTTCACCTGCTAGCTCCAGCAGTATTCCCTGCTAGCTCCCTACTAGTTCTGTTGCTTCCTTTTTCCTTTCTGTTTCCTCAGGGGGGAGCAATGCGCATACCAGCAGAAACACGCTCACAGTGGCTTACATGCGCGCACACATGCTTACATGGTTTAGAATCTACTTATTCGGGTTAAAATGCGCGCACACCAGTGCAAACAGTCTTACAAGTCTGCCTACAGGCTCCCACATGCTCAGTTTACCTTACACACGCGCACACTGCCCTACTCGCACCTCCTGACGTGCACATGTGTGCATGCACGCCCAGCAAAAAACGTTGGTGTTGGCAACAGTGTACATCTTCCATTTCTTGACTTTCCCATGCTTATCTTGTGGCACTCCTCTTTCCATGATATGTGTCTGACATCTGTCACGTAACACTGACCTCCAATGAACTGCATTTCTTTCTGCCATTCCCCCCTGTGATGTCACCTATCTCCTACTCTGTTCCTCCCCCTTATGTAACTCTTACACTACTCGGAATGTGCTCATTTACTATGTGACAGTGGGATTCAGTATCCTAACACTCATTTACATAGGATTGCCTACTATTGCTTAGTTACATGTCTTAGACTCAGCTTCCCCCCTTAGCAACCACTAAACGGTGGCCATGTTGTTTTTGGTCTGCTGGTCCCTGCATTGTATATCCATGCATTGCATAAAACCCACATGTGTGGGTTTATAACCTTACTTTTTATGTTTTATGTAGCTCAGCCCATTTACAATTAATTATTTCTCATATTTGCATCGGGGTACCTTGCCAATGGCCACATATTTGGCCATTGGCATGCTGCCTGACACATATGCACCCTTTATTTGGAGCTGACATGGCTCCATTGTGTTATTTGCAGAAACGTACTCAGTTGTCAACTGAGTACATTTCTGCAGCTAACACGACTCTTACACGGGTTGATTTGAGCTTCGTGGATCGGTAATCTACCTCATTTGCATGCCTTTTGGCTGCAAGTGGGGTGATTAGCATATCCACGCCCTGCCCGTGTAAGAGTCGTTTTAGCTTTCTCTTACACGGGATTTCGGGCTGTTCCTGGATCGCGATGGCTGCATGGAGTCTTACACGGCTCTTAGACTCCGTGCAAGCCATCGTGAATCCTGCCCTAAGTGTTTTGAATATAATTTCCACAAATTGTTTGGAATTCAGTGTAATGATTTGACCTCTCATGAGGACCTGTGCATTTTTACATTTGCATGCAGGTGGGAGAATATGCAGGTTTTTAAAATCAACAGTAAAAAAACAAGAAAAGTGCAGTTCCACAGCTGATAAAAGACGAAATTCCAGATCCAATGCAGTCAAAAAGTTTAATGAAAAAGATGAGAGCTTTCACAATTCAAACAATTGCTTCTTCATATCACAAAAAGACCAAAAAAAAACCACAGGTTTAAATACTCCATCAATTAACAATAATTAGTCATGTGATATGTAAAACAGTAGTGAATGTGCTCAAGAAGAGAATTATTTAAAAAGACAACCACAGTAAAAAAACATCCTTCGTAAAAAACATATGCATAAACAAGATGCATAAAAACTGTTAAAAATCTACAACATTCTGAATAACCTTAAAATCTAGATATACTTGTATATATTTTTTAGATATGTTATTTATATACATTATGTTAACCAATGTAGTGTAAATATTATATAAAATTACTTTCTCAAACCTCTGTTCTTTAATTCTGGTTTCAGGGGAACTACATAATTTAGAATAGAGCCTTTATGAGCTCTAAGTCTGAGAATCCATCTAATTTCATTGCGTTCAGTGTTATTAATAATATCACCTAATCTCATATCAGTCCTGGTAACCTCCAATACCTGAAATGTAAATTTATGCTAATCCCCTTCCTGTGCTACATATTTAGCAAGTGCGCTGTACTCTAATCTTTTACTGATACAATATAAATGGTCTCTTATCCGTTCACAGAGACGTCCGTTACTCTTGCCAACATAAAACTTTTTACATGTCATACACTTAGCTAAATATACTAGATTTTTGGTGTTGCAATCTTCTTTAACATTAAGCATGAACTTATGCCCAGAGTCAGGATGTATAAGGCTCGGATCTTCATTTATACTGGTACAAAAATTACAAGCACCACATCTCTTAGTGCCTGTAAGTATATAGTTCATATCTTGCCCTTCATATTTAGGGTAACATAACTGTCTTCTTAAAGATATTTTATTCTTGTAAACAAAAGAGGCACGTAACATTTGTCCCTTCATAACATTGGGGAATATATGTCCCGGATTATGTTCTAGAGTCATTTCCAGCAAAAAACATATAAGGTCAAGGTGTTGTACACTACAACACCTTGACCTTATATGTTTTTTGCTGGAAATGACTCTAGAAAATAATGTGTTTATTTTTGAGCACCATTATTATTTGCAATTGGCTGACATAGCTATGGGCACTCCTTGTGCCAATAGCTACGCCAGCCTTGTAATGGCAGAATGGGAATCCCAATATATTAACGGCCTATTAGGGAAGAATATAGCATTCTTTCATCATTTTCTAGACGATCTTTTCCTTTTATGGAAAGTAACTGAGGTAGAACTTTTACAGTTCTTTGATTATGTGAACACAAGAGTCAGTTTCCTGAAGTTTACTTTTGAATACTTTACTGAGTTTTCACATTATTTGGATGTACAAATACAGCGGGATAAAGAAGATGGCAGTATTTCCACAAATGTTTATAGAAAAGAATGTTATATACCTTCCTACCTGCATAGAGATAGTATGCATCCGGGACATATATTCCCCAATGTTATGAAGGGACAAATGTTACGTGCCTCAAGATTAACAGTTACTGATACAGATTTTGAAGACAGCTCGGTTAAACTCAATAAAGATTTTGAACATAGGGGTTATGATAGCACTGAGATTCAAAAAATGAGTGAAGTAATTAGGAAGGAGAGGAAAAATCTTGGTAAACCTTATTTTTCCTCACCCCAGAGAAGAAATGTTTCAAACCACAGATTTAGAGACAAAACATTTTGTTTTAATTTAACATACAGTAGTGAAGTCAATGTTTTTAAGAATATAGTTAGTAAACATTGGCATGTTTTGCAAACTGATGAAAATACAGCTGGGATCCTTGGAACTAAGTCCTCTTTTGTTTACAGAAATAAAAAATCTTTAGGAAGACAGTTTTTTATGAAGGATGTTTTTTACTGTGGTTGTCTTTTTAAATAATTCTCTTCTTGAGCACATTCACTTTTCATATTGTTTTTACCTGTTGACTGTTTGGTTTAGTGCAACTAACCGTTGTGAGGTATTTATATGTTCTTGACTTGTTGAGGTTTTTAAAATCACCTATGTATACTTTAAAGGGTTGATGTAGGCTTTGTCGACCCTTACCCTAATTGCAAATTGCTTTGGAATCCATCTCATAGGTGATTGTAAAAGATGACTTCAGGGGTTCCTCATTTCATATATGCAATGAGAAATCATTCCAGATTTCATGAGTAGCACCAAGATTATATTTATTTCCTTAGGAAGTTGTGTACATATACTGCTCATAATTCTAAATCAGCTGGTGGGACATGCCTGAAATATCAGCTATGCCATACAAATGGACCCCCTCTCAAACTGTGTGACCTGACATGCTGTATGAGTATTAAAGGCCAGACCCCCAACATTTCTAATAAAAACTATTTTGTTATGGGTGGTTGGATATGGGCTGGAATACTGGGCTTAGTGACTCAAACGTGATATTTTTTATATTTTATCTGTTATTGTCCTGCTGTTTGCATGAACTCCCTGCCTTCTTCTAGTTATATGTTGTCTGTCTTGTTTTTCTGTGGCATGGTTCTGGGGTGCATCTTACTTTTTCAGCACAATGTGTGACTACCTTCTCTCAATATTTGTCCATGTATAAGTGCTTGGCTCCACATAGCTATGTGTGCATACTAGCTATCTTTGCAAGCTGTTATTAAATGAAGGCCTGGTACTTTCTCTACCCCTACACAACAGTTTTCCCCTACAGTAGACATGTCCTGCAAAAACTCTTTATATATTGGTGTCTGCGTAAGTAGCCTTGATCTGCTATCCCTTTCATGTGTGTTCTGTCACGCATTTGATATAATATACTGTGGACTGTTACACAGCTGATACATGTTTTTTATGACTGCGACATGCCTACAAAGGGCCAAATTCTAAAATATGTGAGTTAGAGTACTGCAGAGCCCCCATGTTCATTCTTCCGACATTAATTCTGAATTACATCCCTGCCCCCAGGCATAACATCTGCATCATCCAAAAAAGGGAGACAAGGGGTGGGATTTTGAAAAGTCTTACACCAAGCTATTCCATGTATTTGGTGTAATTAAAGGGGCAGTGCAATATGTTTGGAATAAACTGGCAATGTAGTACAGTTCATGTGTAATATGCATGTGAATTGTAACAATGACCACATATTTAGAGATAATGTACTAATGCTGGATATCTTGACTTTGCTTACACAGACAGACACACATTCACACATGCATACATGCACACACACACTCACACACACACACACAGACACACACACACACACACACACACACATATATATATATATATATATATATATATATATATATATATATATATATATATATATATATATATATATATATGGGATCGGTACTGATCCCCGCAGGAACTTTTCACCAAAGCACAAACAGCCAAGCATACTTCCGCGAAAGTGCTTTTTACCGAAAAAGCACTTTCGCAGAAGTATGCCTGCAGCTAAAGGGAGTCATGGGGGAATGACTGTTGCGAAGATTATACTATGGAGCAGATAAGGGAATATTCCCTTTTCCTCACTGTAGTGCGATCACGGAGTGAGAATATTAAAGTGGGGGGTGGGGGGCTTACCCCCCTGCATAAAAGTAGATTTATTGTTTTGTTGGGTTTTTTTTACGCACTTTAACGAAAGCACTTTTTTGGTGAAAGCGCTTTCGTTAAAGTGTGTTCGGTGATTGTGGATTTGGACTATTGAGCTTTCATTCAATAGTCCAAGATATATATATATATATATATATATATATATATATATATATATATATATATCTAGAGAGAGAGAATTACAATGTATACAAAGAAAGAAAGAAAAGATATTCTAAATGAATGTAGAGTGATTCTTCTTTCTATACAGTCACCAAAATATGCAAAAAACTTGTGGATGGGTGGATGGGGTAGTGAAGCAGATTGTCATGGGAAGCTGTGGACAGCAAAAAGCTTTTTATGCTAGGAATGGAACATATTTATGGACAACATACATATGCAGACAAATATGCATCAGTGTCCACAAAAATTCCCTACAACAAGCATTACAGTGGAAGTATTGCCATCTACATAACGTTTTTCCAAAAGAAGCCTGAAAAATGTAAGCAATATCATAACAGAGAGATAGCATCATTGATGTAAGTCTGGAACTTCCACAAATACATGGCAGGAGCACTATAGTCACATACATATTGAAGACAGACCTAAAAAGTGATAGTACATGAATTATATAATGTAAAATAAGTGGACATACCTTATCTGGCAGTTACACTATTTCTCCATGTAGCAGCAGTCCCATATGTGTGAGTGTCTCTGAATATTACTGACATATGATATCATCATCATCATCATTATCAACACCTTTTTTCCATTTTTCTACATGCAAGATAATGTTTCAGCTGTTGCCATCTCTCTCTCTCTCTTTCTCTCTCTCTCTCTCTCGCTCTCCCTCTTTCTCTCTCTCTCACTCTCTCTCACTTCAATACTGCTTTCCTACCTTCTTTTAAAATCATGTCTGACTGTCTGAGGTCATCTCTCACACAATCTATCCATCCATCCATCTATCCATATCTTTTCTGGATACACTTATTTCCTGTTGCCTTCTTCCTATCTGTCCCAAATCTTCTTAACCAGATTGTCTTCTGTTTTCCTGCACATGTACTGAATCGCCTGTTCTCTTTGACATTTTCTGTAATTGTAGCTACTTGTACATTTTCTCTGATGTCATTAATTCTTTGTCTTTCCCATGTGCATCCTACCACTCATCTCAAGTACTTGACTCCATCACCTCTACCTTCTTTAACTGCTCTGCCTTCACTGCCCAGGTTTCTGTACCATACAGTAGTACTGGTTGCACCACCATTTTGTACACCTTACTTTTTAGCTTCTTTGGAATTCTGCTGTCATGCACTACCTCTTACACTCTGTGCCAGTTGACTGTAGCCCCTCTGATTCTAGTTTTGACCTCCTCATTCAGATTTCCCTTCTCCTCAACCACCGATAATTGAAGCTGCTAACCTGTTCCACTATTTTCCCTTCAATCTGAGTTCTCAGCTTCTGACTTCCTCCATTTGCTGCCATTACAACTGGCTTATCTGTTCTCAATTTCATCCAGTGTGCCTTCAGTTTTGCATTCCATTCCCAATCATCTGCATAAGTTCTTCTTCATAGTCTGCATGTAATTTCACATAGGTTCATAGTTTCATAGGTATGTACTAGGCTAATGGCCCTGGAACCTTTACAGGCCTAGCTCATAGAAGTGCCCTAGCATTGTGCTGCCCGACGTTAGCTCCCAGTATCTCTATCAAGTAGAGCCACTGGAGTGATCCCCGGACAGAACTTTCTATTAACCATCCACTCATCAAGATTGCTCTTGAAAAGGGACAGCGAGGTGCTCTGCTTGACATGTATGGGAAGTCTATTTCAGAGCATGGGCAGTCTCTGGGTGAGGAACCTATTTTTCCAGCATGTTCTGTTGATTGTGGTAATGAGGTTGAGGTCTCTGGAGCATGTGGTTTGGAGGGATTGGAATTTCATTAGATGTAGCATTTCTAACAGAGCCGGGTCAGACATGGCTTTGTAAGTCAGGCAAAGATTGCCTCTAAGTAAGCAATATGAGACAGAAAATAGCAGGAGTCTTTGAGTCTGTTCATGTAAGACATGTGTTTAGCCGGCCTTAGGCATAGGCCAACTAGGCGGCCACCTAGGGCACCGTTCTAGCTGGGGCGCTTTTCCAGTATTTATCTGATGTAGGTATACTTGGATTGGGGCACTGGGTGGTGTGGTAGGGGGCACCGTGGAGCCCTTTTGCCTAGGGCACCAGTTGATCTTGGGCCGCTCGGATCCCCTTTGTGAGGTACTTCTGTGGCCTCTCCAGCTGTTGCAGGTGTCTAGTGAGGTACATGCGAAATGGGGCATTATACTCAATGATTGGTCTAATGAGGGAAGAGTAGAGTGAGACAATGACCTCTTTCTTCCTGGATACAAAACCCTTAGTGATGAGATGTGCAGACTTTCTGACCACAGTGGCAATGTGGTGGTCAAAGAAGAGGTTGCTGTCAACCTGCGTCCCCAGATGTCTTATAACACCTTCAGTGTTCAGTGGGCTTCCATCGATGTGGTAATTAATGGGAACTGAGTTTTTACCAAGGGGATGATGACACATTTTTTGGCATTAAGCTTAAGGCCATGGTTTCAACATCAGTCATTGGTCTCAGTGAGGCCTTTATTCTGCATCACTTGGGGAGTTAATAATGGCTCCCAGCTTGCAGTCGTCTGCGAGTTTACTCAACCAGAGTCCCTTTGTGTTGGCCTGGACTTCTGAGAAGTAGATGCCAAACAGGAGAGGACCCAGGTCCGATCCCTGTAGGACTCCACTCGTGACTGGTAAGCAGTCTGACTTGGAGTCTACTACTTTCACACTGTGTGTTCTATCTGTGAGCCAGTTTGCAACCCACCTAGTGATATAGGGGTTGATGCCTAGTTTATTGAGTTTATCAATAATTCCCAAGTGAGGAATGGTATCAAAGGTCTTGGTCAGATCAAGGTAGGTTGTATGCACTGCCTTACCTTCATCCACAGCCCTGCTGACTGACTCAAAGAAGTCAACCAGGTTGAGCAGGAATTATTTTCCTTTCATAAGGCCAAATTGCGTGGGGTCTAGAGTTTGGAGATTCCTATATCATTGTTAGTCAGGTCTATGATGATGCGCTCCATAGCTTTACATATCAGACTCATCAGGTTAATGGGGCAATAATTCCCAAGGTCTGTAGTTGCTCCCCCTTTATAGAGCGGGATGACTGTAGCAGTGCGCCATTCGGTAGGGACAAAGCCTAAGGTGAGGCTGTGACTGAACAGGGCACACAGATGTGGTGCCAGTTCACTTTGTAGTTCATGTAGAACACAGCCAGGGATATTATCGGGTCCCATGAAAGCTGTATTCTTGGCCTTGGACAATGCAGCTTTAACCATTCTGCAGTAATGCTGGGTGCCTGGCACTCTTCCATTATTGTGATTGGTCCTTTTAGGGGGAGAGAGGGGTAAAGTTGGCACTGAGTCTGTTGGCCAATATGTTGGCAATATCTGTTGGTTCAATATAGGAGGTACCATTGTGCAGTAACTCAGAGCAAATCTGGGTATTGCCGTGGAGGTTCTTGATATAAGTATAGAAGGCTTTTTGATTGTTTTTAGTGTCTGCTGCAATTCTGCCTTCATAGCTGGCTTTATAGGATTCGATGAGGGATCTCACCTTTTTGTTGAGGCTAATAAGGGAGTTTTCCAGTCTTGGGACTTCACCTTTTTCTGCAACAGTTTTTTCCTTCTGTTGTAGAGTTTATTAATGGAAGGGGACCACCAGATTAGCTTCATTTTTTTGGAGGAGACCATCTTGGTTCTGTTGGGTATGGCTAGTTCCATGCATTTATGTACATGTTTGTACAGTGCATTAGTGTATGATTTGGCAATCATGCAGCTATTTTCCATTGGCATGGGTGTCGTGAAGTTATCCACCTCTGTTTTTAGGAGTGCAAAGTCAGCTTTAGAGAAGTTTTTCAAGGTGGTTACCTTTACGGGGGGTGTGGGTAAGATGTGGATTTCCATGGTGATTAGATTATGGTCAGATCTGACCAGGGAAGGACTGACTACTGGTGTTGAGCAATGGTCAACCATGTTAGTAATAATCAGGTCAAGGATGTTGCTTCCTCTAGTGGGGGTCAGAATGAGCTGGTCCATGGCATTGGAATTCATGAATTCCAGGAAGTGTTGGGCCAGTGTATTGGTGCTTGAGTAGTTTTCCCAGTTGATGGAGGGGTAGTTGAAGTCTCCTAGTATGAGAGTGTTGGATTGGACCTTGATAGATTCCATGGTGCTTAGAAACATGGCGTGAGAGTCTAGGGACATGGTTGGGGACCTATAGCAGGCTATGACCTGGATCGCCATCTTACCCGATGTTAGTTGTACCTGAAGTATCTCAGATGTGTTATGCTGGGCTACTAGTCTGGAGGTGTGCATATCTTTATGAATATGGAGAAACTACTGCCTTTGGCGCTATGGTCCATGTTTTGGGGCCAAAAGGTGTGGCATGAATTATAGCCTGGTAGCGCAGGGGTGCTTTCTACCTCTTTAAACCAGGTCTCAGTTACAGCACAAATGTTGATGTTCTCCATTTTGAGGAGTGCTTCAAGTGAGTGCATCTTGATATTTAGACTTCTAACACTGAGCAGCATGACCTTCAGATTGCATTTATTTATAGCTGTTACGGTGGTAATTTGGTCTTTGGAACACTGCCTAAAAAAGGCACTATAGGAGTGGAAAGAGCCTTAGCCAGTACCCAGAATCCCGGAAGTGACAGATGCAGGCCATCTCTGGCAAAGCATCAAGGTCTGTCAATCATGTCATCCCAAGCAGACAGATACTGGATCCCCTTAGAACTACAGCAGAAACTTAGCCAATTGTTGAACTCAATCATTTTTTGTTTGTACTGCAGTATCATTCTGGGTGACGGTAGGATAACATAATCTGAGAGCTACACTATGTCTCTTTTCATGTAGTCCAGGGAGGTGTATCTCAGGTCATTCACACCCACATGGACAATGACAGAGTCATATTTGTAGTTGTTCTAGAGTGACCTGAGTGTGTGTGTTATGTGTCGGATTCCGGCACCTGATAGACAGCTGACTGTTGCCTTCTCCTTATTCCTGCATACAGTAGTTTTGTTGCTCTGTCCCCACTGACCTGCTTGCTAATGTAGTTCCTCATCAGTACAAACAGCAGTGGACTAAGAGCTGAACCATGACGCGCACCATCTCCCATTGGGAACCTTTCTGTAAATCTGAACAATGTTCATACGTGTATTATTGAGTCCTTGTGTAAAGCCTGCACTAATTCTACTAATGTTTCTTGGACTTTGAACCATTGCTGGACTACCCAAATCAGCTTTCTTGGAATCTTGTCATATGTTTTCTCCAAGTCTGGGAATGCCCTCTTGAACTCTTTCCTCATCTTTAGCTTCTTCTCACTGCAAAGATTAGGTCAGTTGTGCTACATCCCAGTGTGAATCTGAATTGCTCATCTCCCATCTTAGTTTCTACTGCTCTGCATATTCATTTATCAAAAACACTCTCTCCAGAAATGTTATGTAGTGTGACAGTAGTTTGATACTGCCCACAGTTCTGGATGCCCTCTTTGCTCTTCTATACTGGCACAAGTATACTTGGTCTCCAGTCATCTGAAATATGCCTATCTCTTCATACTGCTATGAATGCCCTCTGGAGCCATTTCTCCCCTTGTTCACTCAGCATCTTGATCATATCTTACATGACCTTATCTGAGCCTGCTGCTTTCCCTGACTTCATTATCCTAAGTGCTGTTCTTACTTCTACTAGGGTGGGCTCCTCTTCCTCTTTCATCATTGGTTGTGTCTGGCACATTACAGGTTCTGTGGTTTTCTGTATTCTGAAGCTGCTGGAAGTACTCCTTCTATTTACCTTTGATGTCCTGTGGACTGGTGAGCAGGTTGTTGCTGTAATCCTTTATGAAGGGTAACTGATGACTGTCTTCTTTATCTTTCTGTCTTTGTCTTGCAGCCTGATAAAGCTTCTTTGTGCCATCTACTGAGTCAGTTTTGAGAAGCTGGTAGAGTGCCTCTGATACCTTTGTTTTAGCTACTGAAACTGCTCTGTCAGCCTGTTTGCTAACCAAACAGTATTCCTTCCTAGCCTCATCCAGTTTTTCGATCTCCCACTTTTTTCTGCACTCCTTTATTTTGATGAATTCCTGGACTTTTGCTTTCCACCATCAATGATCCTTATGTACCTTATTTCTATACCTGAGTTGGCCCATATAGCTGTTCTGTAGTTGTCACACATGCTGTTCTGAGGTGCTGCCATTCTTCTTCAACTACCTATTTCCTCTTCTTCCTGAGATTCTAGAGCCCTGTGCTCTCTTTCCAGTCAACTTCCAAGTCTCTAGCCTAGTCTCTGTTGTCCTTACAGCTTTCTCTGACCACAGTTTGTAGGTGACTGTGGAAACCAGTGGTTTATGTGTGGGCTGACTGTTTCACTTGGGATGACTTTGCGATTGGTGATTCTACCCAAGTCCCCTTTCTTTACATGGAGAAAGTATACCTGAGTTGCATGTTGGTCACGTTTGTCTATGATCGTCTGACGGTCTCTTGCTAAACTATGTGTTGGCCACCATCAAGCCATTTAGGTTCATAGGTTCATAGGTTCATACTAGGCTATCTGCCCGAGGGCATTTATAAGCCTAGCCCATTGTTTTGTGGCTTACGCCACCCCTTTAGTATGGGGAACTATACCTATTTTGCTGTGCCTCTGTCGAGCAGTGACACTGAGGTAATTCCTGGGGTATATCTGCGATCTCCCATCCATTGGTCAAGATTTCTCTTGAACAAGGCCAGCGAGGTGCTCTGCCTCACATGTACCGGGATTTTGTTCCACAGCATAGGGAGTCTTTGGGTGATGAATCTATCTCTCCAGCACGTCCTATTAATAGCCGTGTCGAGGTTTAAGTCTCCCGCCCTTGTGGCTCTGATGGATCTAGATTTTTTGAGGTGAAGCATATTCATCAAATCTGGGTTTGACATGGCCTTGTAGGTTAGGCAAAGGTCACCTCTGAGCAAGCGGTGGCGACTGAATAGAGCTGGAGTTCTTTCAGTCGGGCAGCATAGGACAGATTTTTGAGACCCTTTATCCTTTTGGTGAGGAACTTTTGTGGCCTCTCCAGCTGCTGCAAGTGTCGGGTCAGATACATTCGAATGGGGCATTGTACTCAATCATTGGTCTGATGAGTGATGAGTAAAGGGAGACTATGACCTCCCTTGATCTAGATGAGAATCCCTTCATGATAAGGTGGGCAATGTAGAAGGACTTCCTAACTACTTTAGCTACATGGGTGTCGAATGACAGACTACTATCAACCTGGGTCCCCAGGTCCCTGATAACTTCTTCTGTGCTCAGTGGATTGCCACCTATTTGGTAGCTAGGGTAACCTTGTTTTTCCCGAAGGGTATGACTATGCATTTTTGGCATTTAACTTTAGGCCGTGGCTCTGGCACCAGTTATCCGTTTCTGTGAGACCCTTCTGAAGGATATCTGTGTCAGATGTGTTTTCTACTATGGCCCAGTTTGCAGTCATCTGCAAACTTTGTCAGCCATAACCCTCCTGTGTTTGCTTGTACTTGGAAAAGTAGATGCCAAACAAGAGTGGGCCCAGGACTGAGCCCTGTGGGACACCACTTGTGACAGGCTTTGAGTCTGACATGGCGCCAGCAACTCTGACCCTGTGGGTTCTGTCACTCAGCCAGTTTGCAACCCATCTTGTGATGTATGGGTTAACATTTAAGCTGATGAGTTTTTCAATGATACCCGAGTGGGGTATTGTATCGAAGGCCTTAGCCAGATCGAGGTAGGCTGTATGGACTGCCTTTCCCTCATCAATGGCTTTGGTGACTGTTTCAAAAGTCAACCAAGTTTAAAAGGCATGATCTGCCTTTGACAAAGCCAAACTGGGTTGGATCCAAAGTCTGCAAATTCCCTATGTCTTTATTTATGAGGTCCATTATGATCCTCTCCATGGCTTTGCAGATAAGGCTTGTCAAGCTAATGGGCCGGTAATTTCCAGGGTCTGTGGAGGCACCGCCTTTGTGAAGTGGGACCACAGTTGCAGTGCGCCACTCCTGGGTGCGTATCCAGAGGTAAGACTTTGATTAAACAGCTGTCCTAGCTGTGGGTTTAATTCCTCATTGAGTTCGTGGAGCACACAGACGGGACACCATCGGGTCCCATGGATGCTGTGTTTTTGCTTTGGAGAGAGCAGTTCTCACTTGGGCGCTGGAGATGTTTGGGGGCTGCACTCATTTGGTATAGATATCTCTCCTTTTGGGGAGGGGAGAAGTTTGCACTGAACCTGTCAGCCAGTATGTTGGCAATGTCTGTAGGATCAGTAATCTTCACATCATTTTGAACTAGTTCTGAGCATATCTGGGAGTTTCCTCCTAGGTTTCTAACATAGCTAAAGAAGGCCTTATGATTGTCTTTTGAGTCTTTAGCTATTTTTCTCTCGAAATTTGCTTTGGATGATTTTATGAGAGCTCTTAGTTTTTACTTATAGTGATCAAGGGTGTCTTACCTTTTAAGGATTTTGCTCTATCTTGTAGTAGCTTCCTCCTTTTATTGTAGAGTTTGTTTATGGCTGGGGTCCACCAGACTGGACGCTTGCCTTTGGTACAAAGAGTCTTTGTTTTGCTTGGGATTGCCTTATCCATGCAGTCCTGCAGGTGCTGGTAGAAGGCGTTAGTAAGTGATTCAGTGGCTTGAGTATTGTTTTCCATGGCTCGGGGCCTAAAAGGAGACCACACTGGTCTTTAGAGGTGTGAAGTCGGCTTTTGAGAAGTTCTTTACTGTGGTCTTTTTTATTTCAGGGGGGGGTGGGATGAGGACCTCCAGCGAGATTAGTTTGTGATCTGATCTCACCAGTGAGGGGTATACTTGCGGTGTTGAACATTGTGCTCCCATGTTCGTGATGATGAGATCAAGTATGTTATCTCCTCTTGTGGGGATGGTGACTAGTTGTTCCATGGCATTTGAGTTTATGAATTCCAGGAACTTTTGGGCTAGGGTGTTTGGGCTTGAGTAGTGTTCCCAGTCTATATTAGGGTAATTGAAGTCACCTAGTATGATGGTGTTTGGTGATACATTTATCCCCTCTAGTGTTTTCAGGAAGGCCATGTGAGTTTCCTGAGTTTGTGAGGGTGGCCTGTAACACGCTACAATTTGCAGAGCAGTCTTGCCTATGGTTAATTGCACCTGGATGGTCTCCGATGCATCGTGCATTGCCACCAGTCTTGAGGTGTGGGTGTCCTTGATGAATATGGATACCCCTCCTTTCTTGGTATTGTCCGGATTTTGGGGCCGGAACGCATGATATGAGGTAAAACCTGATAGCTGGGGTGCTCTCAGGAGCCTTGAACCAGGTTTCTGTCACAGCACAGACATCGATGTTCTCCATACTGAGAAGGGCCTCAAGTGCGTGCATTTTGAGATTTAGACTTCTGGCATTGAGCAGCATTACCCTTAGTTTTTTTCCTTTTTTGTGTTCTAGGGTGGTAGGTTTAGAATTTGAGCCTTGCCTAAAAAAGGCACTATGGGGGTGGCAAGAGCCTTTGCCAATATCCGGTATCCCAGGGGTGACAGGTGCAAGCCGTCCCTCATAAGCAGCGTGGCTTGTCCAGCATGTCATCCCAGGCAGACAGATACTGGATCCCCTTTGAATGACACCAGTGTTTAAGCCAATTACCAAACAAAAGTCTATAATAGCCTCGCCTTCTTTATTCCTATTGCCCCACCCATATGGACCAAGGCAATCCTCATATCCTGTTCTCACTGTATCAATATGTGCATTTAGGTCCCCCACTATCAATGCCATCTCATGTTGTCCAGCTTTTTCTGATGTCCAGTTGCCCAGGTTAGGTTAACTGGGATAGCTCTGCCTGCTGTGTGAAAGCTACCTAAACCTGCTGCCTGAATGCACTCTTTTCCTCACTATCACAACCCTGTTGTGGGACATAAGTTGAGCTTATGAATACTGGCACATCACTGAAGTCTAATTGCTATGCGTCTATCACTAATTCTGATGATATTTTGAAGACTCAGACTTCCCCCAGAGTCATAGAATTGGGTTCCCTAGACAAGTAGCTTTACTTCACTTTCCTTCCAGCCTGTCTCCTGGATACAGAGGATGTCCACCCTCCTCCTTGCCATCACACCATCTACTTTCAAGATGCATCCTGTAAGTAAACCTATACTGAGTGTAGCAATAGCTAGTTCATGTTTGGCAGGATTTATGTCCAGCTTTTACTCAGCTGAGCTAACTGAAATAATTTAAGCTGGTTGACTGGACATCAGCTTTCCAGTAGCTTCTGCTGGACTTTATAGCAAGCATACACTGGCCAATAGGGGCACAAAGACCCCTCCCACCATCAGCATGGGTCCCTGGCACAAGTCAAAGTAGGCCAGGTCCTCAACTCACTTATCAACAGCAAACACCCATATCCATTTTTGGAAAAAATAGTCAATGTGAGCAGATCATATAGAGCCAATATTTACAGAATCGTGTAGCTAGTTCTGTCACATCGCCTAGTCTGTGATCTGTGTTCTGTCTATAGTATACTGCACACCACAGTTAATGACCAAAGCGGTTGGTCTATACAACATTTCCTGTGGTAGGAACTATTAGTCTGTGCTGCTGCCCACAATGCAATTCTTAGGTGAGTCTGAGGTGGAAACATCCAGCATGTCTTTGGGAGGTAGGAGGAACCCATTAAGACACAGGGAGAACATGTAAACTCCATACAGACATTGGTCAGAGCTCAGGATTGAATCTTTAGCTTTGTGCATGGGACAAGAAGACCTTAACTATTATGGCAAATGGCATCATTGCCATGCAATGTTGCAGAATATTAGGGACTGATATTGTACAACTTGATGCAATGCATGCCAACTTTTGCTGAGTCCAAAAGTATGTGCCAAAATCAGTCTTGCAGAGGAAGTAATCAATTTTAGTTTTGAGGGATGCTGTCTTTACTGTAACTCAGGCAGGCTGAATTTGATTAGCGTCCTAAGCACCTGTAAGAGCTGGTGGGGGAAGAGAGAAAGAGAGCAATTGTGAGCTTCTGCCTCAATACCCTTGTTTAGACAAAGCACAGGAATGACATGCTGGCATGAGGTTGGTCATTCATAAATGACAGAGCCATGAGCAGTTCCCAGAGTAGGAGAATGGGCAATCAGGATGTGGATTCACTTTAAAAGATGCTCATGCCGAACAGCTCACAATGTCAGCAAGGAGGGGGTTAAGCCTCCTATTACTGTGTCAAGCCATCCTTTGTGAGTAGCAATGTTGGCTCCAACTCTCACTCTTATCCTGAAACTTGGATTCTCCAGTTTGTACAGTCTATTAAGTTTTGCTGGGGGGGGTGTGTGCTAAATAATTGGGTGATCCTGTGTAAATGTGGTATCATGGAAAGAAGGGCTGAGGAGAGCCACACTTCCTCAGAAGTCATCAACTCCTGCACAACCACTGCAATTTTACAAAAAATCCTGCAGATAAACATGTGTATGATGCAGGACATATTTCCAGAATGAGAAATGTGAAATATACAGAAATATCTGGGCTTCATTTCCCAAATGTTTACAACACAATAGTAAAATACTCAGCTTTTGCTGATGATCTAAATTTATATTTCGAGCTTCCAAACACAGACCTAAACAAAATTATATCTTCAATCAAACAGTTTTCCAAAGTAGCAAATTACAACATGAATCCCAAAAATTCCTCTATTTTTCCTCTGAACCCACTAAACCATAAGACCTCCTGTTTCCCAGTAGTAGACATACCCCTAAAATGCACGCTAAAATATCTAGGAATACATTTTGCCCACACCTACAAAGAAATGTACAAATCAAATCTCTTAAAAACTTGGGAAACAATTAAACAAGACATCTCAAGATGGGTAAATATTAATCTGTCCCTATTGTCCAAATCAGCCATTATTAAAATGAATATCCTCCCTAAATTACTCTTTCAATTTAACTCTATTAGTCTTAAAATACCAAAAAAAAAAATGGTTTACATCAATGGAAGAGGCCCTCTCCAAATTTCTATGTCACCTGAAAACAACACAAATATGTTACCAAAAACTTACAATTCCTAAATCAAAAGGAGGTTTGGGGCTTCCAGATTTTTACCTGTGCTACCTTATTATCAAAGCAAACAGAATAATTCAAATATCAGACTATGACAAAACCAATAATATCTGGTACCCTACATGGGTTAAGATATGGTCTAACTTACTACACACATTAAATATGAGCCCTAAAGCTATCCCTTATCTTAATCCTAACAATAAAATGTTTTACAAATTACACCCAATAATCAAAAATGAAATAATGGTCTTCCAATCTTTATTCACCTCTGTCAATCTACAAAATTGATTAAGTCTCCTACAACCCATACACATGAACCCGAATATCAAGTTAAATAACAAAATGATAGACTTTAAATCATTCCCACTAATCAAAGAGATAACGGTATGGCATATCCTACAACATAAGGAATCAACTGTTGAAAACTTAAGAACACAACTAATGATACCAGGCAGCTATAACCCTATTCTCAGACAAATTATATCATTAATAAAGATTAAGTTCTCAGACTACAAAATTGACACACAAAATATAGTAATTACTCAAAACATAATTAAATCATTAGCCTCTAAGGAGAAAATGATTTCAAAGACGTATAAATTAATTAGTGAGTTAAAACATCAATCTGCGCTACTTTACTCAAACTATTGAGACAGCATTAGTCAAAATATCACAACAGCTCAAAAACAAGAAGCTATTAAAGATACCTTAAAATTAACAACTTTCAAAAATCTAATCTACACACAAATAACGATTAACAATAACGCATATTATACTCCAGCTGTCCTTAAAAAATTCAGCTACTAAAATGCAAAAACATGCCCTTTTTGCTCCAAAGATAATGTTGATATTCTCCACATTTTCTGGAGCTGTAAGAATATTTTCAAGCTTTGGTGCTCTTTAAGAGTGCAACTTGAAAAAATTGGTTACGAAAAAACTACAGTTGCCTAGGAAACAATGATTCTACATATAATCCCTACCTCAATCAGAGGAATCCATAAACATATTCTAGTCACAGTATGTGCCCTTCTTAAATTTTATATAACCAAAAATTGGGTAATCAACAACAAAATCTCATAGATAAACTTTAAAGACATGGCAGTCAAATATATTACCTCCCATAAACTAGCTACAAAAAGTGTTAAAAAAAGAACATACTTCCAAACATATTGCAATTCTATTCTCAACACAATCCTTGCCAGCAAATAAAACCCAAACACATAAATAAAATACAGGTGGCTTTTATTTGAACTTCCTTATATTTAAACACAATAAGTTAATTGCACAAATTGATATGCTCAAGATTAGTATCATCCAGATGGTATCCAACAGTGTTAATAGTTTATTTTTTGTACATAGTTTTAGGATTTTCACTAAACCTTCTATAAGTAAGGTTATCATACTTATACAAATCAAAAATTATAAATGAGGCCACAAAAATAATGTCACAATCCACTCTTCAGATATAACGATAATAACTTTACTTTATTCTGAAATAGGGGTTTGTAGCATATCAGTCAGAATTAACAGATAAACTTGGAACTCTTTATCCCCTGTACCCTCAGTGAACGGTGAATTTATTATTTTTTTTCTTTTCTGTATTTTCTCCTCTCTCTTTCTTTTTCTTTCCTTTTTCATCAGTTCCAATTAGTCTTTATGAAGCATTGTGAAAATTGTTATATTTGATACTACTTGATATTTTTGCTGTAAATGTCTGTTTACTTTGGCTGGTAAAAGCAATAAAAAGTATATTGGAAAAAAAAAAAGAAATGTCTGGACTTTCATGCCTTGTATATTGCTTTCAGTCAGAGTACAGTGCAGTATGATTATATCTGGATATACATACAGCTATCTGCTAATGTGGGAATTTGAGCAGTATGACTGTATGCATATACAATACTGAACAATATAATGCAATGTTTTACACAGATTTGATATTGCTTCACACCTTTTACTTATGAAATTACTGTCCAGCCAAGTTAACTGTTTCATGGTGGTAACATATTCCTGCTAAGCAGTCCTAGTAACTGTACTAACCAATATTTCATACTATTATAAGCAATTGTTTACCATGCTGGTAAAATGCAAGGAACTGAACAGTTATGATTAGTATACCACCCAATTACCCACTAGTACTTTGTAGGAACAGTTATGTGATTGCATCATAGAAGATATTTGATGCTCTGTGGATAACAGTAGCAGCACAGACAGGTAAAATGAAACATATTCAACGTGCATCATGCCTACTCAGGCAATTTGGCAACCACTTGAGAAATGGATGTTATGGGTATGTAAAATAATAGATTGCATGGCTACCAGTTTGTATGTTGTTTAGTTTTATTTTATTTGTTTATGTACTGTGTTATTGCTTATTTTCAGGTGTCTGTAATTAATTGATTCTTGAGTTATTGACTTGATGTGTTTTCAAGTGTGTTGTAAGGTACATGGGAGAAATATTTTATTCACATATTTATGGTGCTGCTTTTGCATTTGTGCAGGTTTTACTAGTGAGTGATGACACTAATTTTGCTGCATGTTGTGATTTGTGTTGTAGAAAGCAATATTTTAATAAGATGGGCTGATGATGTAATCAAAAGTCAGATGAGTACATACAGGATACAACTTAAATATGAGAATGAGATAGTCCTTTTTATTGGTGCGCAGTTTAAGGATGCCACCACCACCACTAATTTGCAAGTTACCCAGGAGTCTTTGTCACATAGCTATAATGTTCTTATTAGTTAAGTTACTACTATGCATTCTTAGCTTAGTAATTTGCAGCTGTATGTATTGTTTAATTACTACGTATATAATACACATTGAAAATAAGTATCATGGACTGTCTAATGCCATTTTTGGATCCATGATTTGATGTTTAATGCATGTTGTAAGGACATTGTTGCTGGCTAGTTTATAGTCTAACTAGATGGTGATTATTCTTTAACTGTTCCAGGTTATTTGTTTTTCATGTCAGCCATTTATGCATCATGTCAAAATGATGTTTAATTTTAGGGACAATATACTGCCTCAAAGAGCTACAGTATATCCAGTACCATCTGACTAGAACCTTAGATTAATAATTAAGTGCAGTTTATAGTTATAGTTTGACTATATGCAATATTAATTTCAGTTGTAGTAGCAACATTGCATGATTGTAGTGTATGCATAATACACTATATTCCAATATAGTGTAATCAAAGAACGTTAAGTATACTCTGAATACATGTTATGATACAATTATATCAATAGCTTATGTATAATACTAATTGGACAAGAAATCATGTGTTATATGCAAATCATAACTGAACACATCTCTTTGCACCTCTGCATCCGGATATAGAAGTTCCGAATGGATAAATGAATTGCACCATGTTTACTTTGAACTGCCAACCAAAACAACTTGAGTTAAAAAGATAGAAATCTAAGCTACATAAAAAAGGAGAAGTTAAATTTTTCCTACAAAAATGAGTGCAGGAGGAATCATATGATATAACAAATTTCCTTTAATCTGAAACTTTAAATAATAAGCATCATCACTAACTACTCAAACATCTTGTGCGCAGCCAACATAATAAAACAACATACTCCTATCTAGAGCATATTGTAATGCTAAAGTATTAATCGCACATGAGGCGGCTAGCTTCTGTTGAAAACTTAATACATGTTGAACATGTTTTGCATTGCCTGTGTATGTCACTGCTGTCAGTGAATTGTGTCAGCATGTGCTTACTGTTATGTAATCATATAAATCTGTATGCGACGGGTACTCATGGGTAATTGGGTTAATACATTAAGCACAACTGACAATGCTATTTTCCAGATTCCCTACTCATATTAATACATTTTACAAGAGTCAATGCCTATCATAATAGTATGTGATAAGGGGTAATATGCGAGTATGTTGTTACAGTTTCACAATCCATCACAGTACTAGCATGTGTGAACCACTACTGTCTTGCTGATGCACATTCCTTTCCATGGGATGGTACTCTGTTCAGTATTGTGCACACATCTTCATACTGTTCAGAGTATGCCATGCTAACAGATAAAAATTTTAAATACATTCAATCATAACCAGACTCTATTGTACTATTTACTCTCTTTGATATCCTGATATCCAAGACGTACCTGAAAAAGTCAAGTTTTCTACAGTTGCACATAATTTGATGCTAAGCCCTGCATCATATGTATATTCCTCTGGAAGACTGTTTTTTTTTAAATCCATGGATGATATGTAGGTTTGGGCTGACTTGTGGATGAGTGTCTCCTGTAAGTCCTTTTGTACATGACAGAAACTTATTAAGCATAACATAGGTGTTTAACCCCTCTGTGCTGGGACCATACATCTCAACCTCTCAGAGCAAGAAATCTGAACAAAGCCATAAATAATAGGGAGACAGAGGCCCAAAATTAGGGGCACTTTTTAAATATTGCTCTTACAAACTTAGAAAGTAGATATGAATTTTCTGAAGCCACAGCAGATCACCTGTCTGCTCATGATTGGCAGTGGAGTTTTACGGTGTTGAGTTGCCAGCCCGGTGCCCAACCTTCCACAGAAGGCACACACATACATGCACTCATGCCTAGGGCCAATTTAGAGTGTCCAATCCACCTACAGCATGTCTTTGGGATGTGGGAGGAAACCGGAGCATCTGGAGGACACCCACATGACCACAGGGAGGACATGCAGATTCCACACAGAAGGCATCCCAGCCGAGGTTCTCCGGTTTGATCCTTGGCTGGGGTGCCTTCTGTGCGGTGTCTGCATGTCCTCCTTGTGGTCACATGGGTTTCCTCCAGGTGCTCTAGTTTCCTCCCACATCTCAAAGACATGCTGTAGGTGGATTGGACACTCTAAATTGGCCCTAGGCGTGAGTGCGTGCATGTGTGTGCCTTCTGTGGAATGTCGGGCGCCAGGCTGGTAACGCGACACCGTAAAACTCCACTGCCAATCATGAGTGGACAGGTGGTCCACTGTGGTGACCCCTAACAAGGAAAATGCTGAAAGAAGAAGAAGAAGAAGATGAAGCCTGAAACTCAAACGACTGACATTATTTTCTGACTTCAACCCTCAATGATTTGCAAATGATTTTCTAGAAAAAACACAATTCTATGAAAAACAGACCAAAAATATGAGTCAAAAATCTGGACATTCTGCAAAAATCTGATCAGCTGAGAGGCATGGCTGGGACTACCAGCTGGATACAAAAGGAAAGTGAGCCTGGGATATATCACTGGCACTAACATAGGATGGCGTAAAACAGTGCTAGGAGGCCCTTTTTCCTATATGCTGGCAATGTGCAAAAGGCAATTGCGAACTGTAAGGCATGGCCACTTTTAAGGTGTGATCCCACCCCTACTGAAAGTGACAATACTCCCCTCACCCCCTCATGGCCTGCCCATGTATTCCAGATGCTATTCATGGTTCCAGTCTTGACTAAGGTCATAAGGATCACTTGCCTCACTCTAGCATATTATTATTATTATCTCCAATCAAAGAGAGGTAAACAGGCATAGTCTCATAATTCCTTTTCCCTACTGGTGCTATTGGTGTCTGGGCAGCATGAATGAACCAAGGTCTGTGTCACTGACAGGGCTTCATCCCTCTACATTTGCAAAGCTTGCAGACTTTGGCACCTACTATTAGATCAGCAATTGAGTGTGAATATCGGCATTGAGGGTTATTAATACATGGCAAGGTAAACATTTCACAGAGAATAAGATTTTTAAACATTGCATGCTAGTAAAGCCTGTGACGACTGGGGAGTGATGGGCGAAGGCTGCCAGCCTAGTCAAATAGAATTTAATATATAATTCTAGCAACTGTATAAGTAAATGTAAAATACAGGCTTGTGTTTTTAAATGTAGGAAAACACTGTGAAATGTGGAACTGCTAAATATGTGACAACATTGCACTCTACTGGCCCAGTGAAGCATGTTGTAATCTTTCATGTTAGAATTTGGCCCGAGGGCGGCTGGATGAAAATTTCATGCCCATTGTTTTAGGCTAAAGTTTATGACTAGAATTTAGATATGGAAGGTGCTTTTATTTCTTTAGTTTCTGTTAACATGTTGTTGTGTCTTTTGGCTTTTCTCGGTTAGGGGTCGCCACAGCGGAACTCTGGTCCGCTAATGACTGGCAGTAGATTTTTATGTGCCGAGTTGCCAGCTCTAACGCACAGCCTTCAATGAAGGTACACCCATTCATGCATGTCTCCACACAGAAGACGCTCTAGCTGAGAATCAAACAGGACAACATCTTACTGTGAGGCGACAATGCTACCGCAGCACCACCACCGCAGTTTAGTTTCTGTTAGCATATACATATGAAATGTGTAGTATCATTGTAAGTTTCTGAGTATGTGTTAGATTGCTAAATAATGCAGTTTGTGGCCTGAGAACTCAGGCCAGGTGTTAAGATGATGTAATATGAATACTGGGAAAACCTAAGTGTCAAAAATGATGTAATTTTTAGGGCCTTAGAGACATGTTTGTTAGTAATGTTTAAATACTATTTCTCACAAGAGACCTGGGAGCATTTTGATCTTGGACATCTAACTTATCAGCACTCTGCTTATGCTCACATGTAAGGTTTTAGCACTGTGATATCTTGTAGGAATAGTTGAAGCTAGTAAAGATTAATTAGGTATTTTTCTTTGAAACCAGACCTGTCCTACTGTATTATTTTAAGTTTCTGTGTGATCTGTGAACTCTTAGTTATCTCTGTGGTGCAGTAGTTTTGTCTTGTGTTTTAATTATTTATTGTTAAATATTTTAAAACCTTCTACCTGTGTCTGCTTTGCGTAGAGATTAAGTATACTTTAGAGTACATTATATATTTATAGAGTTTATTGTAATAGGCCACTCTGATAAGCCTTAGACTGTATAGTCACATTACCATTGGATATTAATATTGCACAGTAATAATTGGACACCCTTTTAAGGGCCTTTTAGTAGCTGATATTATTAACTGGGTGGTGGCAGTAATTACTACTGTATAGTCTGGGCAAAGGGGCACAGCTGGAGAATCTGTGTCAGCCTTTCCCAGGAGTGTCTGTGAAGTTGTATAAATACTTATCTCAAAGTGTGTGTGTATTGTGTCAGCTACTTGGGCAGGGACATGAAGTGCTGGTTGGACAAAGAGGGTACTGGAGGTTCTAACTTGCACAGTTAGACTGAGACCTGGACTCTATAGCTGTGCCAGTGGGGAGTCTTATTGGGGACCTGATGAGCAAGGGAGCAGCCAGCCCCAGACTGACTGTGATCTCTGTGTGCACTTAAGGGAAATTGTACTTTACTGTGTGTATTAGTTATCCTTTCCTCTTCTAGGAGAGGATCTCCCTGGTATTAGTGGTGAGGATTGAGGCTCCTTTATTGCTGGGCAAGGGCATGGCTGTCACAAAGCCCATTAGTGATATATGGCTTTGGAGAGCTAAATACGTTGCCAATATGCTATACAAGTTTGTAGTACTGAGACACACAGAAATATGGAATTGTTACCCCTTCACAGGGAAATTGTGCAGTTTCCTGATAACAAGATATGTCTACTTATCTGTTATAATACACTCGGGGGCTGTACCACATTTTAGGACTGTGTTGTATATGTACTTGACTATAGCGCTATTGCCATGTGTTGATGCTGAGAAACAAGTCTGTATGGAAGATAAAAGATGGGTATTGTAATACACACTATATTGGTGAGGTTTTGTTTGGAAGCTGTTTAATGCAATTGGCAAATTTTTCAATTGTGATGCTTGTTGTGGGCTCTTTTTATAGTTATTGATGCATATTTTTCCACATATATTTGTTGTCCATAGGTATGTTATGTACTTAGCACAGAAATGTGTTTTCCATTCCTAAACTTCCATGATACCAGTTCCATATAAGTAGCTGTGAATCTATGTGACTGTATGGAAAACTGAATTACCATAATGTTCAGATTATGATTGTTGTTGTATATAAGGGTGTGTGTGTGCATGCCGACCTATAACCATAATGTAAGCAAAGTCAACATGCAGTATATAAAATTCTGTCTTGTCAATGTTACAATTCATGTACATATCACACATGAACATGTTACAATGCCCCTTTAATTGCTCCAAAACTATGGAATACAATAGTAAAAGAATTTTTGGAATTCCCACATATGTATGTGCACATATATCTATAATACAAGCAAAGCTATCATACATTGCTTTATTCATTGAATAAAATCTTTCTTGTCATTATTACTGTTCCTGGTCATATCACACAACAGTATAGTTTGTTGCCGTGCACCTTTAATTACAATGAAGACTTCATATTAGCTTGGTGTAAGACTTTTAATTATACCACTGAAGATATTAAAGATGAAAGAAAAACTGTAAAGAAAGTCAAACCCCAAAATTTATTGGAACAGTACCTAGAAGAAGAAACAACAAAAGAGGAATTGTTGACAAAGACATTAAGTAAAATACACCAGCACACATTTCATTAATATCACAATACCATATTATTGAAGAAACGTAGTACAGAACATTTTCTGCTATGTTTCTAACTCATAGTAGCTATTCTAACTTAAAACTACATGCATGTCCAAGTCTGGCAGGTGGCATGCAGGATTTAGGTATTGTTAATGACCTGTTTCCTGTAGTCCAGTGGTACAAGGTTTGATTCTGTTAGCCTCCACTACCTAACTGTGTGACTCTGAGCAAGTCTTTTAACCAGCCACTGCTCTTGGGCTGAGTCTGAAAAAGTTCTATGGAGATCAATGGTCTACCCTGGAAAATAAATGAAGAACTTAAAAAAAAAACTAGAAATGCTTGTTCCACAAATAGAGGACATTGATACAGTGTAAACTCTTTTATTGGAGTAACCTAGGCTTTGCAATTACTCAAGTTTTGGGCTATCATAACCTGAACAGTCCTTAATAACTCCTGATTAAGGGTTCTTGTTAGCCTAAAAAGATTTTCTGTGCATCAGTGTCTTTGTGCAATAAAGTTTCAGAAATACATACAGCTGCATGATATTTATGTTAACTGTTAACTGTTTATTAAAGTGATTAACAACAAAAAGTAAAAGCATTATCAGGTGAAAAATAAAACACCGCAAGTACATCCCACCAAATGCAACCCAGTCAAAGAGAAAAGCACTATCACATCATGTGTACTCCAAACAAAAACACAAACACCAACACAACAACACAGGCACATGCACAAATTAATAAACCATAAACAGCAAAAACTGATAGCATAACAACACATACCATTACATTGCAAACACTCTCACAATATAACACAACATACAAAAGCGCAAAATATATACAATTATGAACACATATACATACACAAAAACACAAAAAAAAATACTTTAACAAACCCCAAACACAAACTCATATATACAATACAAATTAAAAATACACATACATAACACAGACACTTAGAATGAGTGGCACACAACACATACATATATAACACAAGTATACAGAACTATGTAAAACACATTTCTACAAATTAATATAAAATTTCACTGATATACATAAATACTGAAGTAGTTAAACATGCACAGACATAGGCATACACTCTCTCTGGGCCAGATTCCAAGAGATAGCTCTGGACAGCATTACACTCAGAAGGAAGATGTCATCACATCAGCAGTGAACGTGACTTACTAACATCTGCTAAAACAAGACCAAAGGATTATCTGTTCAGCATAAGAGAATTGGGGACTTTGTGTATGCCAACTGGATTACAAAACACAATGGGGGTGCCCAACTCAATTTAAATGCAACACAGTACTTCACCTACACCTTTCTGAAAGCATGTAGCAGAGGCCATATGTGCTTAATATTAATGCTGCTATATTCCACAAGTTCCTAGGTAATCCTATGGATTTTACAAACTTAACTTAAAAAAAATGCAACTAGCATTTAATGCTCTGACTCTATTTTTGAACGTGGTTCCTTCAGCATGTCATCTCTGATGACATTCCATATTTAATGTATTTATATACTATATTTTTTCAGTCACTTTGTATACAAAGTAATTATATATTGCTTTTAGCCCCTCAAGCCAGCTACGACATTCACTTTGTATATAATATACGTATATATTTAATTTTGCTATTCTCTCTGTATATAATGTCATGTACCCATTGTGTTTTCAATAGGCTGAGACTAAAATGGGTCCAATGGGATCAGTGCTCTACCCCGGTTAAAAAATTAAAACTAAGTAAATAAAATTCACTATAGCAGGCTGGGGTACTGTAAGCCATAATAGGGAATGATCTGTAAAGGTATCCCAGAAAGCAGACAAACAGACTACAGTAAAGCCAGCTCTCTGAACAGGAAAGATACAGATTAGATAGCGAGCTGCTGAAAGCTTTGTGCAGGATGTATGCACCCCACCTGTATGTTCGCAGTCTGCAGGGCAACCCAGTGCAGGTGAAAAAAAACTGTGCCTGAATCTAGGTATATTGGTTTCTGGGGCATTTCAGTGGCATATGGGAGATGCTTTAGGAGTGTCCCAGACAACTGTTAGTCCCATTCTTGCACAGTTCCTGGCAGCAGCATGCACCAAGGTGGATGAATACATCCACCTCACAACAACAGCCATAGAGAGCAGAAAAGTCATGAAACAGTTCTATTTCTTTGCCAACTTCACAGATATCCTTGGTGCAAAGGACTGCACCCACATCCCAGTCAATCCCAATCAAAACTCTAGCCATACCTGATGCGGAATGGTACATCAATAGAAAGGGGTGGCAATCACTCAGTTGTCAGGTGGTGTGCTCTGCAGATGGCCTTATTACTAATATCATGGCAACACAACCTGGTAATGTGCATGATGCAGCAATATGGGAGAAAATGACTGAGATCTGCTTTCCAACATGGTGAAATACCAGATGGGCTCCTACTACATAAGTGCATGTTCACTGCTATATGGTAAGCAATAGCCAGGCACTGTGACAGGAAGTGAGATGAACAAATATTCCTTCTCTTCCCACTAAAAACAGTTGATTGTGGTTATCCATGGAAGCTCTGGCTTATGACAACATACAGAATCCCATCAACCACTGCTGAGGATGCATACAAAACAGCACACACCGAGAGCTGAAACACCATTAAGTGTGTGTTTGGCATGCTGAAAGCAAGGTTCAGATACCTGCACACATCTCTGGGTTCAGTCGAATACACACCAGAAAAGGCATCACAGATGGCTGCTGCACAACATGATAGCATCAAAACATGGTGGCCTATCAGCTACAGATGTGGGTGACCTATACCAAGAATCTCAGATGTCTGATGTTAAGCTCTCACAGCTCTCACAAGATGATCAGGAGGGCATAGGGGTGAGAAGAAATAGCAGTGAGTGATGGAGGATGTAGCCATATGTCCTAGCTCAGGCATCACACCTTTGAGTCATGACAAGCCACATGTAAAAATGCACACTGACTAAACAGTGATGTTCCCATAGGGTTACCTCACAACAGAAGTACAGAGCATGACTAAGGAAAGGAAACCATTAGTTGTGTACACTGAACATTATACACAATAGAGGTTTATGAGTACACATGTAAGAACATACACACAAAACTCAGCAAGGAGCAAATCTGGATGTTTACAGAGGAAACATCCCCACAGGAAGTCTCCCTGCAAGGTGAATCACCAAGGAGAACCATACTGGCATATGTATGGCATGCAGGAGGTGTGCACAACATAAGCTTCTGTTGTGCATGTAAGATATTATACAGATAACTAGCATGGGAAAATAGCCATAAAATAGCCAGTACCACAAAAAATCTAGACCCATGCATGGGAATGTTTCACCACAAATATAACTTAAGTGCAGGGGTTGTACACTGACAGTGACACATCACACATAGCCTAATGATGTGTAACAGTATGGTACAACACACTAAACAGCATACAGCAGCATGAGTAATGGCAGACATCCCAAGGACCGGCCAAAAATAAAAATACCACAAGCAAGTCTCATGTCACATGTATGACATGGAATGCTACACATAAGGCAATGCTTCAATGGACAGGTTAGAGCTGCAACCTGACTCAGGTAGAGGTAAGAATAGGTTCAGTCATGCAGAGCATCAATGACAGTGAGTACACATCAGCCATAAAATATGCAGCAGTGTTTTCTGATGCGGCAACATATATATATATATATATATATATATATATATATATATATATATATATATATATATATATATATGTGTGTGTGTGTGTGTGTGTAGAATCAAGTAGATATGAAAAGGCACATATAGGCACTACATGTCAGCATGAAGATAAAAAATGGAAACTGGTTCACAGAAGTACAGTGAGTGCTGATGGTGAGGCATGTGCAATATCATCATATTAAAATGACATAAGTAACACAGGTATGCCTATACAGGCATACCTGTGCATGCAGGAATGGCAGAAAACAAGAAAATGTGTAATGTAGCAATCAATGCTGGATGACTAAGACAACATGCTGTTAATTATGAAAATATCCACTATATGCCAACTAGAGAAGAGAAGCAAACATAGAAGAACGGAGATTGCAACATAAAGCATTACTGTCATCAGTATCTGTAGTAACATATACCAATGACAAATAAGTACTACGTATCTCAACTTGAACCTAGTCATCTCGGTCAGATAAATGATCAGAACAACCCTGCGATATCAGACATTTGAAAAACTACGCTCATACTGATTAGGCAGTGGTCAGCACAGTGGTCATCACCACCACAGGTTCAGAATGACACAATAGGACACACATTAGATCAACTGTCAGTGTTATTGTAATGCAGTCCAGGGTGTCCACACTGACAGCTGACACTATGTTCTGGTTTCCCCTACCATGTCCAGAAACATGTGGACCACAGCACTGTACCAAGGATCTGGATATGCTGACACTAGGATATGTCTGTCTGGACATGACTTCTGGACACACAGTTGAGAGATCAATACTAGAAATGCATGCATGCTGCAATGCGGACATTAATGTCTGAGAAGCATGTGTGGGTTTAGTGAGAGTGGGGTCTGCTTTTCCTCACTGGAGGTAATCTGCTCAGCATAATTACGGCACGTAATACCTGGTTCATACTATGGCACTGCTCTTGGCACCACTTTAACAAGGATTTCAGCAGAGCATGCAACAGATACCACACTATCTGGATCTCTCCATGTCTGTACTCCTGACCTTCATATAACACATGCAGCTGGTGTGCCACATAATTGGTGGCACAGGCAAGTGCATGCAGGTTAGAGCCATGACATCGCGGTGAACATTCATGAGCATGTAATAGTAAGAAGACACCCTCTGGCATGTGTCTATGCACATCGACTACATTCCCATGTGCAGTCCAGTGGACAATATCAGTCCATTGTAGGGAAGAGTCACTAATATTACTAGAAGCCACATGGAACAGTGGTAGACTTGCCAGCCACATTATCCTCCATATCTGAGGCTACACCATGAACCACATGTCTGTCCCTTTCCAGGCTGGACATGAATCCAGTTCAATGGCCTGTGTATCATTGACTATACTAGCAAAGTGAGGCACATCACATCCCACTTCAGGATCAGCAGATGAGCTACAGAAGATGCAGTTAGTGAACATGCTGCAGAAAAAGACAGACATGTCACATACATTCATAGAAGGCAAATGAAGCAGCATAGTACTGAACTATGGGACATCATTATAACTACATTGCTAATGATGATATGGATTACCAGGTTGTCATGGCTGTGTGTGGTTCAGGGACCTTATGTAACAGAGATACATCATGTAATTTACATATCAAGCAAATATGACAGCTAATGTCAATACAAATACTAAAACCTACATGACATGTCCTCTTTTGACTCCATCACCAATGGTGAGGGTTGAAAAACTATCATGTAAAAAAAAAAGGTACACAACTCAGTAGCAATCACATACAAGGCATCACATAATATTCCATCTGATGTATAACGCACAGCAAATAAGATATACACATACCGGACAGGAAATGATGACTTGCAGATTGCAGGTGTTCTGTTCAGGTGAACAAGACCACATTAGTCACAAAGGCCAGAGACGTAATTATCAATAGTGAAATGTGTCGACCATATAAACTGCCTTACCAGGTACATCCTTCCAGGTTATAGACTGCCTTATCAGGTACATCCTCTCTAGATGGGGAAACATATCATTCAACATAAAGTGGAACCTATATTATAAAATGGCATACAAACAACATGTGAGTATACTCCTCAGTCATAACAGGAGGCAGAGGCATACAGCAGCTGTGGCTCACACTGATAGAATATAGAGACACTTAGGATCATAGGATCATAGAAGGTTAATAGGCTAACAGCCCTACAGCCTGTTTTAAGACTAGCCAGTCATGCCTCAATTGGCTAGAATAGTGGAATATGCCTGTGCCATAAGACATGTATAAACTGCCCCTTTTCATAAGGGCCACAGGAGACAAATCAGGGTGAATTTATGATTTCCCATCCATTGGTCCAACCTGCATTTGAATAGGCTTATTAAAGTGCTTTGTTTGACATGAATAGGGAGTCTGACCCATGGAAGGGATAATCTCTAAGACATACCTGTCCATCCAACATATTTTGTTTATGTTACAGACAAGGTTTGCAACCTTAGATCAGGTAATTTTAGTGCAGTTTGTTTTTGCAAATATGTAGCAGATCAATAGGTCTAGATCAGAAATACCTTATAGGTTAGGCATAGATTGCCCTTCAGTAATCTGTAGGAGACTGAGTACAGGGACAGGGTTTTGAGGCAGTCTGCATAGGGCATATTATTTACATCTTGTATTCTTTTACAGAGGAACCTCCATGGCCACTTTAGCTGTTGCAAATGCTTGGTCAGGTACATGCAGAAGGGTTCATTGTACTGGATTATTGGTCTAATGAGGGCTTAGTATAGTGTGACTATGATCTCCTTAGATCTGGATGGCATACCATAGGCATCCAAGGAACCCTGGGGCAAAACTAGGTTGGGTTGCACAGCCAGGCTTGCAAAGACCCTGGTGGTTGTTAGCCTAGTATAAACCTATGAACCAATGACAGTAAGTTGTGCCATGTAGAAGGATTTTCTCACTACCATGGACACAAAGTGGTCAAAGTTCAGGTTATTGTCAACTTAAGTTCTCAAGTTCCTTACCACAGGGTCTACTCTTAGAGAAGTGTTATTATATTGCAGTTTACAGGAGTTGTTGCCTTCTCAAAGAGTATAATTATGCATTTATTGCATTAGTTTTATGCCATGGTTCTGGCACCAGTTATTTGTCTGTGTCAGAACATCCTGAAGGATATCTACATCTTTTGGGGATTTAATGATTGAATCCATCTGGGAGTCATCAGCATATTCAGTCAGAAAAGGCCCTTTGCATTTGCCATGACATAAGAGAAGTATATTCCAAACAGGAGAGGTCTGAGTACTGAGACCTGTGGGACGCCACTAGTAACAGGCCCATTGGTGTGTCCTATTTGTGAGCTGTTTGACTATCCATTGGGTAACATATGGATTTATGCCTAAATTTGTGAGTTTGTCTATAATACCTGAGTGAGGTATTGAGTCAGATGACTTTGCCAGGTCAAGGTAGGCAGTGCCCTTGCCCATGGCTCTAGTGACCTTTTAGAAGAAGTCCATAAAGTTTAGTAGGCATGATCTACCTTTGAAGAAACCAAACTGGGATGGATCCAGTGTTTCAAGATTTTCTGTGACTTTTTTATTGGGTCCAAGATAATTCTTTCATAGTAGATCCCTTACATAGTGGTATGTTGATGTTCCAATATTTGAAAAGAGATGCCAGCTGCAGTTCTCCATTCCCTAGGGATGAAGCCTGTCTGGAGGCTGTGGTTGAATAGAGATTCTAGTGGGCCTGACAGGTTATGTTTCAAGCTATTTAGTAGGCATCCTAGGGTATTATCAGGACCCACTGACACAGTGTTTTTTTTTTCCGCTGGAGAGTACAGTGAGGCTCTGTTCTTTAGTGATACTTGTGGAGAAATGATAGAGGGTACTTCTTGGGGGGGTGGGGGGTGGGGGTTATGGAGTTGAAACTGGAGCTAAATGTATTGGCCAGCAAATCAGATATATCTCTCAGTTCTGTATAGGAAGTTCCATGTATTATTAGTTCAGCACACTGTTGTGTGTTCCCTTTCAGGTTGTGTACATAACTGAAAAATGCTTTATGGTTATCCATAACCTGGGAGGCTATTTTTGTCTGAAGGTTGGCTTTGGTGGACTTGATTAGTTCCCTGAGTTACTTGTTGAGACTGATGAGGATGTTTTTGTCTTGTAGGCATTGGCCTTCCTATTTTTGGACATGATTTTCTTTATTTTGTTGTACAACCAATTTTTACTGGGGTCCACAAAGGGGGCTTGCTTTTGGAGTTTGTCCTAAGTTTTCTTCAGTTTGGTAATGCTGTTTCTATGCAGTTATTTACATACTTGTAAAAGTTTTTTGTAAACACTTTTGCATAAGTCTCCAGGTTTTCTGCATTGGGAGGCGGTCTTGGAATTTAACTATGTCATAGCTTAATAGGAGGTAGTTAGCCTTGTAAAAGTTCTTAAAGGTTTTGGGATTTGCTGGGAGTTCATCATTTATGTTTATTTTAAGGGGGACCACTTTGTGATCTGATCTGACCAGTGAGGACATTACACAAGGGGGGCAGGGCAACATTCCCTAATATTTGTTAGTACCTAATCCAGAATATTTGCTCCCTTAGTAGGTCTGCAGACTAGCTGTTCCATGGTGTTTGCATTGACAAAATCCAGGAATCTTTGATCCTGCATGTTAGTGGTTGTATATGTATTCCAGGTTTTGGTGGGATAGTTGAAATCACACATGACTATGGTGTTGGACTGAATTTTGAGTGACTCCAGTACATTCAATACATAGTATGGCTATCCTGGTTCATAGATACCGACCTATAGCTATCAAGGATATGGTATTGGACTTTACCTAAGGTTAGTTGGACATGGAGTAGCTCAAGCATGTCATATTGCTTGACCAATCTTGAGGGGTACTTACTTTTTATGTAGATTAATACACCTCCACCTCTTGTCCCTTCTTGTATCTGGTCTAAACATGCAGGTGTTATAACCTTGTACTGCCATGATGCCTTACATTTCTTTAAACCATGGTTCAGTAACTGTCAGGGTAAAGAGTGCTTCTAGGGAGTGGAGCTCCTTGTTGAGACTCCTAGAATTGAAAAGCAACACCTTTAGTATCTCCTTAGAATTTATTAAGCTGGAAGGTTTATCAGATTGGCATTGGCTAAAAAAGCACTATGGAGTGGATAATGTTTTGGCTAATATCAAAAAGCCTAGTGGGGGCAGGTGCAGACCATCTCTGGTGAAGTAGCATTGTCTGTTGACTATGTCCTCCCAAGCTGGCACATATTAGACCCCCAGAGAATGACACCAGTAACTAAGCAAGTTGTTAAAGTCAATGATCTTCTGTTTATATTGTATAATTCTTGGAGAAGGTAGAATGCAGATTAATGCTAGGTTCATACCTGCCTGTACACATAAGTTGAAAGCTCTATCATATTTCTCTTCATATAATCTAGGGAGGTCATTCTCAGGTCATTAACACCCACTTAGATTGTGATAGAGTCTTACTGGTACTTGTGGTTCAATATCCTGAGTGGATGTGCGATCTGGCAGATTCTTGCCCTTGACTGTGATTCCTTGCTCAGCCTGGTGAGGGGGCATCAGTGTTTCTCACAATAGAATCTTCAATGACCAGTATATCAGGCTGTGTGGCAGATTGCCTTAAGTGCTTAGAGGTTGAGACATTGTGAGATGTGGTAGTATGAGTCCTGAGGAGTATTGTCTTTGTAGAATGCTTGGGAGTTTGCTGAGGGCAGTGCATGAGAGGCCTTTGAGCTTTGGTTTGGGTAGTTTGCATTTAAGAACTTCAGCATATGTGAGTTTATGTATCTGATTCATAAGTAGGTGTAGTGTGTGTGTTATAGGCAACCTGCTTGAAGATATTGGTATCTGCATGTGAGTGCTTTGCATCCAAAGACAACACAATTACATCTCTTGTATACCGTGACAGTCTGCTTAAGGGTAAGGTGGTTGTCAGTAATCATGAGACAATTGTTACATTGTCTCAAGATGCACATTTCCACCAGGCTGACTACAGAGACAGTAGGAAAGCACACATCCATGACTGTGAATCCTCTTTTTTGTGATCTATGAGGGGTGGTGCAATCGGGATTTGGAGTTGTTGGGCTGAGGATGAGATCTAGGATTGATCTTATAAGATGAATTAGAAAGGAATCCAGTCAGTTAAAAGCAAGAAGGAAATATAAGTATATATATATATATATATATATATATATATATATATATATATATATATATATATATATATATATTTGCCTTAGGTCCTGTCACAATTCACAACTCCCTCACTATTATAAGTGATACTGCAATACTAAAGTTACTAGACTAAGTAAAATGCAAACAGAAAAAATGCATTTGAAATGTAATAAAATGTGGCTCAGATCCTGCATAAATTCAAAATTCTCTCACTATTGAGAGTTGTACTACAAAATTAAGGTCCCAGACCAAGTAAAATGCAAGCAGAAAAATGCAGTAGAAATATAATACATGAGGTTCAGATCCTATAGCACTTCACAATTCTCTTACTATTGTGATTTATAGTACAAGACGGTGACCCCCAGACCAAATAAAATGCTAACAGTAAAAAACAGTAGAAATTAAATAGATGACTTTCAGATCCTGCAGCAACTCACAATTCTCCCATTATTGTGAAGGGTACTACAAGACTAAGGTTCCAGACCAAGTTAAAATGCAAGCAGTTGATTTTTGGTTAAAAAAAGAAAATGTAAAAAAGAACAATACACATTTCAGAGTAACGCTCTGCATATTGCAGTGTGCACTAGTTACAATGGGATGATGTAAATCACAGGCTAACTCAAGCTTTAAGAGTCTAATCAGTTGGAGCTATCAGTGCAGCACCAGGTGGATACAAGACCCCAAAGTCCTATTAGGCAGTCCCTTTATAGGGTGCCTGAGAGAGAGAGTCAAACAGACTCTGAGGGAAGAGGTACAGGAGATGTTGGAACTAGGGGTGATTCAAGAGTCCAACAGTCCCTGGGCCTCCCCAGTAGTGCTGGTGCCAAAGAAGGATGGCAGCACCAGGTTCTGTGTGGACTACAGGAAATTAAATAGTCACACAGAGTCGGATGCTTACCCTATGCCTAGGACAGATGAGACCCTAGAGCAGCTGGATGTGGCTAAGCATCTTACAACCATTGATCTTACCAAGGGTTACTGGCAGGTGCCCTTGATTCCCAGTGTTAGAGAGAAGTCAGCCTTTGTGACTCCTTTTGACTTGTATGAGTTCACAAAGATGCCCTTTGGGATGAAGAATGCCCAAGCAACTTTCTAGAGGCTGGTAGATCATATCCTAGTAGGAGTCAGAGGGTTTGCCCTTGCTTACCTAGATGATATTGCCATCTATTGCCATTCCTGGCCAGAGCACCTTCAGCATGTCAGGGAGGCACTGGGCAGACTACAGAGGGCAGGGTTGACCATTAAGCCAAGCAAATGTCAGGTGGGTATGGCAGAGGTCTCCTACCTAGGACATAGATTGGGGAGTGGTAAGATAAGGCCAGAACCTGCCAAAATGGAAGCCATCCAGGCATGGCCTACACATGTTACCAAAAATCAAGTGAGGGCATTTTTAGGGACAGCAGGGAGTTTGTCCCAAGTTATAGTACCATAGCTGCTCCCCTCACAGACCTAACAAGGAAGAACAGGCCAGATAAGTTAGTGTGGACCCCAGCATGTGAGCAGGCATTCCAGAAGCTTAAAGAAGCTTTGGGAGGACCTCCCCGTGTTAGCCAGTCCAGATTACAGCAAATAATTTGTTGTGCAGGTGGATGCTTCAAACTATGGGGTGGGGGCTGTACTTAGCCAGATTTCTTCAGAGGGGGAAGAGCACCCAGTGGTTTATCTCAGTCATAGGCTCCAACCCAGGGAGGAATGTTATGCAGCTGTAGAAAAGGAATGTCTAGCCATAGTGTGGGCACTGCAGAAACTTCAGCCTTATCTGTATGGAAGGAAATTCACTGTTATGACAGATCACAACCCCCTAACATGGTTAAACAGAGCCAGCCAGCAAAATGCCAAGTTGCTAAGATGGAGCCTTGGGTTGCAAGTATATGGTATGTCAGTGGAGCACCGCAGTGGGAGTAGCAATACCAATGCAGATGGGCTCTCAAGACAGGGAATGAGTAGGTATACTCAGATAGACCTAAACCTGTCAAGCGGCGTTTCTCAAGGGTCACTTGAAAAACTAGCTTGAGTTCTCTGGGGGGGGTGGGGGGGTGTGAAGACTGATAGAGAAGGATGAAGACTGCCAGCCTAGCCAGCTAGAATTGTGCAGATAATTCTATCATTTGTAAATATGAATGTAAACTACAGGCTTGTTGTCTTAAATGTAAAGAAATACTGTTACATGTGGAACTGGAAATAAATGTGACAACAGTGCACTCTACTGACCAAAGTAAAGCCTGTGGTGACCCTTTGAAGTGGACAGTGGTACAAAAAAGGCTAATGAAGGCTTCCTGCCTATTGTTTTAAGGCTAAAGTTAATGAGCAGAATTTACATGTGGAATGTCTTTTATTGCTCTAAGTGTAAAAGAATGTAAATGCAGTTTCTGTCAGCTTGGGAACACCAGGAAAGTGTGAAATGATGTAATGTTTTAGCAGAACTGCAGTTTCAATTTAAACAGTGAGAACCAGAGATTATTAAGCATTTTTGTCTGAACATCCAACTCACAACACTGCCTGTTGTCTTAAGTAAGTTATCTTAGACTTGTGTTTTCTTTTCGATTAGCTAGGAACTATAAAGATTAGACTAAGTGTTTTTTCTGTGATGTCAGAACTGTACTACTGATTTATTTAAGTATTTCTGTGTGATCTCTGAACTCTTGACTAGCCCTGACTGTGTAGTAGGAAGTATTGTTTTGTGGTAATTATTTATTATTAAATATTTTAAAACATTTTAACTGTGACTGGTTTGTGTAGAGATAATTTAAGCTCTTAAGAGTACTTGCATGCCTTTGGTAAAAGTGTACAAGGGCACTCTAATAGCTTTAGCCCTGGGCTATACTACCAATTGGATAATAATATTGCACAGTAATAATTGGACACCCTTTTAAGGGCCTTTGGGTAGCAGATAATATTAGCTGGGTGGTGGCAGCTGGTACTACCTTATAGTCTGGGTAAAAGGGGCACGCTGGAGAACCATTGCCAGCCTTCCCCAGAAGTGTCTGTGTGGTTGTATAACCTCTTATCTCAAAGTGTGTGTGTGTGTGTGTGTGTGTGTGTGTGTGTGTGTGTGTGTGTGTGTGTGTGTGTGTGTGTGTGTGTGTGTCAGCTACTTGGGGAGGGACACGAAGCACTGATTGGACAGAGAGGATGCTGGAGATTTTAGCTTGTCCAGCTAGGCTGAGATCTGGACCCTATAGCTGTGCCAGTTGGGAGTCTTACTGGGGACCTGGGGAGCAAGGGAGTGACCAGCCCCAGATGGACTGTGATCATGTGTGCTCTTAAGGGAAATTGCACTTTACTGTGTGTATTTGTTATCCTTTCCTCATATATGAGATGCCCTCTCTGGTGTTAGTGGTGAGGATTGAGGCTCCTTGATTGCTGGGCCAGGGCACGGGCATCACACATACCACTACACCATCTGAGCTGTCTGAATGTGTAATGTTTTTACAAACATATCATGCACAACAGTCATTCAACATAATATATATATTCATACAGAGATATATAGATATATAACCAACCTCTAACTGCAACAAATCTGCAAAAACCCTAACAAATGGGGGGGGGGGGGATAAAGGGCAAACAATAGTGACATTTTTGAAATATGGCTGTCATACGCATAGAGGTCTGCTAGAGTGGCATGGTGTGCTTTGACATACAATGCCAGACAGATTCCAAGTCTGAAACACAAATGAATGTCAAAAGTTACTGATGTCAATGCTCACATCATCCCAGTGATTTCTCAGAAACCCACAATTGTTGTGGCCAACAGACAAAACATATAAGCCACACATCAGGACAGTGTATAGACACCTGGACAGTGGAGAGGTATGACCGCAGTCATGAAACAGAATGGAAAAACCCATGGCAGCTGCCAACCATGTCACCCAGCATATTCTGAACCACAGTAAGACCAACACGACAGTAACCCAAATCAGGTCTAGGCAATTACCCATGTGTATCCAAATATATGATACACTACAGGGATGGAACTGTAGAGAAAAGCAGATAGTGATGCATAATTGTCCACCTACAACCATTTGCGCCACAGTCACAGCAACATACCAGTACCCCAAATGAACTCTAGAGTAGAACGACTGTTTGAACAAACATATCCTGATTCCCAGACACACAATACACTGACATATACTGGCCCAACTCACAGTGTACTGGGAATCCTGAGGTGTTACAGGACCTTTCTCAGTTTGCCCTTACAAACATACATGCCTGTTAGATCACCAGCAGCTGTAGCAGCATGCACAGTCAGATGGAAAAAGGATCTGTGACACTCACATTTGCTACTCTCCCTAACCAGCCAGACAAACATCTACACATAACACTGCTACACAATCTTGGCAGTTGTTTCACAATGGCCAGACATACATAACTCTCATATGTACATTTTTCAATAGAATGCCCGAGCTGTGAGACCATATTCATGGCCACTGCCACATATCACTTCCAGGAATCTGCTAAGTCAATGATAGCCTGGGTGGAGTCAATAAATAATGATACCACATACCTCTGACCCTCTTACTGCAAGACATCTGGACAAATCATGACATACTTGGGGTACAGGGGGCTGAAAAGAGGGTCATATCTCACATAATGGTGTTACAAACTGAAACAGTTGAGTGTCGCAGGCTTTGTTGTAACATAACATCCCTGAAGCATATGATGTCTGAAACACCAATGGATGTCAACAGTTACTGACTACAATCCTCACATTATCCTACTGCTTACACAAAAACAGACATTGTCTGAGAAACAGACCAAACATAATAGGTGAACTTCTGGGTAGTCTGTGGACATCAGGACAGTTGAGAGGTATGTCAGAGACATATCACTGTCAGATGTCAAGTCACACAGAAAATGCATGTCCAGATGAACCTTGTTAAACTAGCAACCCAACGCTCTATGTGTATAACAGCACTATTGACTTACAATCTGTATCCAATTTTGGAGCTTTGTTCCCCATGTTGCTGGACTGTCTCCACATGTCCTCTCCTGAGAGATATTCACACCTACTGTCCATGAAGCTGTAGCACCCACACATCCATAATGTCCTCCACACAGGCAAGGAAAAGGGGCAAGGCCCACATGAAGGCTGTAATTATTGCACTGTGTTGCTATGGCATTTGCAAATGGAAAGACAACATAACTGCTCTGGTGGCAAGTAGCAAGTGGAAGACACCAAATGGTGCACAGATCATCACCTGCTCATGAGCAGTACTTACAAAAGGCAAGCTGCTGCTTATGCAACACAGGTCTCAACTCATCTATACAAAGACAAACTGTGACTACACAAACCTAACCATTTGCATTGTTGTGAGGGAACTCTTGAGCAATATAACAGGTATGTCAATCATGTAAGCATGTAATGGAATGCAAAAGGGGGGATGCAACGATGTCAAATGGGACATTAAACACTAGGCCACAACAAGACCTGCTGGCCATTTCTGCTTGCCCTGCCTGCATTGACATGGAGCACATCTCTGCCCCCTGAGTCACCCCTGCAAAGGTCAGCTCATGTATGACTACTAATGGAGTCTCTGTTGTCCAATACTGAGTGTGTCACCAGTAGGCCAGCTACCTGGGATGTTGTAATTATTCATATGTCACCTGTGAATGCTACTCTGATACATATGCTTGTCTTACAAATGTAAGAGATGTACATAGGGTATGTGCATACTACACAACAGGTGCAGATGTGTGTGTTGAACTGTATGTGATATACTGAGCCCATACCTGACAACTGTCCAGAGTTTTGCCGACTGACCACATGTCTGCCTCATATTTGTAGTCAGTGCCTCAGACAGTTATGTATTGTCTGGCACATCACTGGCAACCCATTAAAGACTGAAGTCATAACAAATTAGCATACATTTCATTGTCAGATGTCATATCTTGCAGAGTACACCTGTGAATGTGACACTGTCTTTGCTGGCAAATAAGTGTGTTTCAGCTAAATTCATAAAGTGACACTATTTACTGGCCTTTGCCCACCACTAATGTGTGCCTTTGTGCAGATGTCTTGCTCTAACAGGAGCTAGGTGTCTTACCATGACACCCATATCAATGCAAGTGTACCTTGTCCTGTAGGACGCTAACATTTGTGCAGTCACTGACACCTGTTTTCTAGCTGTGGAGAGCACACCAACCTCGCCAGGTCACTCATCCCATTATACGTTTAGACCCAAAATGTAGGCCCGCAAAGCCACAGGAGGTGGAGTATTGAACATTAGCATACACATACACACCTCCAGGCTGGCCAAACAGTATGGCACATGGGTGACATCCTGAGTTAACAGTTGACAAAACACCTACTCAAATATCCCAAGTGCAGTTAACAGTTGACAAAACACCTACTCAAATCATAGCTAGCGACAGGCCTCCAACCATGACTATGGACACCCACCACACCTATTGGGATCTGCTGGAATCTGTCAGGATTCAATCGTCTATCTTGCTCCTGGGTGACTTCAAATACCCAACCATAGTGTGCCTGACCTATGCCACCTGAACATGAATGCACATAGATTCCTCGGCTTTGTCAATGGCAATGCAGTAGATCAGTCAACACTCCTATGTCAGGTGAGAATCTCATGTACCTGGTCCTAACCAACATGAGTAGCCACTGTAGCACTCCTATAGTGCCATCCTCCTTGGTAATATCTGACCACATAAGCATCACAGTTCAGGTCACCATCTCCCCTGCCCCCCAACCTCCCTTAACAGTGTCAAATAGAATGAACTGTACACAAATGGCTATAAATCCTCTCAGAGCAGGTAGAAATAGCTGTACAGCCAACATCCCATTTGTTGGAACTAGCGGCAGTGTCCAGTCCAACACCACAATACTATGTGGGCACCCAGTAGCTGTATGGACTCAGCAGTACCTGACAGGACAACATCATATCTCTCAAGGTAGGGTAAACACCTGTGGTGGACAGCAGCAATACACAAATAATAGGTGGAAACAATTGCTGGATGGGCCAAGAAGGAACAGGTGCCTCATTGTACAAGTAAATCAGGGCACAGGTGATGTACCCTAAGGCTGTCTTTGAGTGCAAATTGGACATATCCACCAAGGCAAACCACTAGACCTTCCACATATGTGTCTGCAATTCCAGAGACAATACACAAATCTGCTCTATAGTGGTGGTCAATAACACCACATGCACATATGGCATAGATATAGGCAACTGGCTGCAGACAGGTGAAGTTTAAACACCACCCCCCTGTCCCCCCAGTGGTACACATGTGCATATATATCACCTGTCCCCCTCCCCTCATCATCAGGAAGCAGGTCCATAGTGCCCTCTCAAAGGCAACACACAGAGGTCTCCATAGGCATGATACCATACCTGGCTGCATCCCACATGAACACAGGCATGGGCTCTCAGATCCATTATGCACTGTAGTCCACTACAGCCTGAGCACTGGTGTCATCCCATTTGCACAGAGGACAGCCACTGTCATCCCTGTACACAAAGGTGGAGCAATCCACCAACCCAGCCAGTATGATGCACATCAGCCTAACTAGCTTGCTCTGTAAGGGCATGGGAGGCAATATCAAGGACATTATGAACAGGGATATCAGCAACATCAAAATGCCTGGGCCCACACACCATGGTATTGTCAAATGGTGATCAGGCCTGTGAAACCTGATGGACCTCTCTACAGTGGTCAACAAACACAGAGATGAGGGGAAGTTGGTGAACAATGCCTACCTTCACCTAACCCAATCCTCTCACAATAATCTCCAGGTGGACAGGATACATAAGCCTACACAGCTAGGCACCAACTTGTAGGTTACCAGATGGGTAGCTAACTGGCCCAATGATAGTAGCCACTCAGTCAAATTAGTAGAACCCACCTCTAATAGTAGATTCAGCCACAGTGGTGTACCCCAAGGATTGGTCTGGAGGCCTCTTTTGTTTGAGATATATGTATCTGAGGTACAGAACAATAGCATTGGTCTGTGGCTGATCAGGTGTACAGATGCTTGCAAGCTGCCCACTGTCTTACATCTCCCTACTGATGTGACCATCCCCCAAGAGGCACTCACCCAATTACTGACCGGTACAAGAAGCATTACCACAAATGGAATGCCAGAAGAGCCATCACTTCCCCTGCTGTGGCAGATGTCAGCCACACTAAGTATAACAGTAATAATGTACTGAGCATGCAATCAGGTGTGAGGTGACTTGTGCACTGAGGTTGGTAGCAATCTGATAGTTTCCAATGTGTGGGCAGCATTGTACAGAAGGTCGTCTACATGGCCCACCTCACAAATATGGGTATGTCATAGGTAGGCCATAGGTACAGTGCAATGATTTGCCCCTTCCTGATTTCTTATTTTTTTGCATCATGTTTGTCACACTTAAATGTTTCAGATCATCAAGCAAATATAAATTTTAGACAAAGATAACCCAAGTAAACACAAAATACAGTTTTTAAGTGATGATTTTATTTATTAAGGAAAAAAAAAAACTATCCAAACCTACATGGCCCTATGTGAAAAAGTAATTGCTCCCTAAACCTAATAACTGGTTGTGCCACTCTTAGCAACAACTGCAATCAAGCATTTGTGATAACTGGCAATAAGTCTTTCACATCGCTGTTGAGGAATTTTGGCCCACTCTTCTTTGCAGAATTGTTTAAATTCAGTCATATTGGAGGATTTCCAAGCATGAACCACCTTTTTAAGATCATGCCACAGCATCTCAATTGGATTCAAGTCCAGACTCTGACTAGGCCACTCCAAAACCTTCATTTTGTTTTTTTTAAGCCATTCAGAGGTGGACTTGCTGGTGTGTTTTGGATCATTGTCCTCCCAATTGTGCTTCAGCTTGAGGTCATGAACTGATGGCCGGACATTCTCCTTCAGGATTCTTTGGTAGAGAGCAGAATTCATGGTTCCATCAATCACAGCAAGTCGTTCAGGTCCATAAGCAGCAAAGCAGCCCCAGACCATCACACTATCACCACCATGTTTGACTGTTGGCATGATATTCTTTTTCTAAAATGCTGTGTTACTTTTACACCAGATGTAACAGGGGGTACATATCACGTTGTCTAATTGTTAAAAGTTTGAACGTCATATGGTCAAACCTATATGATTGAACTTTTAACAGTTCAAAGGTTTCAACAGAGATCTCTGTATAGTGCAGAATGTACGATTTCCTTTTCCTGCACTGTAGTGTGATCTCGGAGTTGGTATATTTAAAGAGTGGCAGGTGTGGGGGGTGCAAGGGGGATTCCCCTGCTTAAAATGGTCAGGTAGGTTTTTTGTGTTATGTTTTTTTTTTACATTTTTGAATGGTTAAATGTTCGATCATATGGGTTTGACTATATGACGTTCAAACTTTTAACAATTCGATAACGTAATATGAATCCTATAACGGGATGCACACCTCCCAAAAAGTTCAACTTTTGTATTGTCAGTCCAAAGAATATTTTCCCAAAAGTCTTGGGGATCATCAAGATGTTTTTTGGCAAAAGTGTGAAGAGCCTTTATGTTCTTTTTGGTCAGCAGTGGTTTTTGCCTTGGACCTCTGCCATGCATGCCATTTTTGCCCAGTCTCTTTCTTATGGTTGAGTCATGAACACTGACCTTAACTGAGGCAAGTGAGGTCTGCAGTTCTTTAAATGTTGTTCTGGGTTCTTTTGTGACCTCTTGGATGAATCGCTGGTTCGCTCTTGGGGTAATTATTGTAGGCTGGCCACTCCTGGGAAGGTTCACTACTGTTCCATGTTTTCTCCATTTATGGATAGTGGCTCCCACCATGGTTTATTGGAGTCCCAAAGCTTTAGAAATGGCTTTGTAACCTTTTCCAGACTGATAGATGTCAATTACTTTGTTTCTCATCTGTTCTGGAATTTCTTTAGATCGTGGCATGATGTCTTCCTTTTTGGGATATTTTGGCGTACTTCACTTTGTATGGCAGGTTCTGTTTAAGTGATCTCTTGATTCAACAGGTCTGGCAGTAATCAGGCCTGGGTGTGGCTAGTGAAATTGAACTCAGCTTTCCCAAAAATGTGATTAACCATAGTTACTTCATGATTTAATAAGGGGGAAATTACTTTTTCACATAGGACCATGTAGGTTTGGATAGTTTTTTTCCTTAATAAATAAAATCATCACTTAAAAACTGCATTTTGTATTTACTTGGGTCATCTTTTTCTAATATTTAAATTTGTTTGATGATCTGAAACATCTAAGTGTGACAAACATGCAAAGAAATAAGAAATCAGGAAGAGGCAAATACTTTTTCATTGCACTATAGTTGCAAAGTGAGGGCAGACCTTTAGAGTATTGATCAGTACTGTTGCAAAAATAGAGGCCTATGCAGTTGTTAATGTACGTTTAGTGTCTTCCCCCACTCCTCATCTGCATCACTAATTATTATTCATATACTACGGGTAAGTTTTTACCAAACCTAATGTTGGGAAATGTGTTACATTATTGTTCATATAATTAATTGGTTGCATGTTAACATACCTTGTTCAAATACCATTGTTGGCGGCCTGTTGCCGTCATTGTTACTAGCATGCTTTTATAATGCTTACTGTTATTCCAGTTTTGCATGTGTTCTGTTTGCTATGCAACTGTTTCACATCAGTTGTTTTGGGTTAATTGAACACCCATGCATGCCTTTAAATGTAATATTGAAATGTTTTGTTCATGCCTAACCAACATATCTTGGAAAACCTCAACACAATAGCACATTTGGGAAGGCCATTCCCAGTGGATCCACCTGTCTCACCCCATTTGGCTGTGGCACCAGGGCCCAGCATGTCTGGGAGCCACCCTGGAACTTCATCTCCTGCAGGCCCTGCACCACCTGGGGACAGGTGTGGAGATAAGCCAGTCATCTGCTGTCAGTTCTGGGGTATGGTGCACAGTGTCATTCACTCTGAGTTGGGTGGTCAGCTGTGCCAGATGGAGGGCCGCCTGATGCACCTTGAGTAGCAGGCTGCCCCTCCTGCCCAGCCCCAGCACAGCCACCATCAGGTCTGTGAAGGTGCAGTCATGACTGCCTGCAGGTGGGGATGTCAGTCCCACCGTATCCATATGGGGCTGATGGGCCTTTGATTCCCAAACACCCTCCCCATCCAAGGTGTTTACCCCCACATGTATCATACACCACCCCTGTCTGCTGTCCTGTCTGTCTTGTCTGTCTCCCTACCCAACCGACCTCCCTAGACGTACCTACAATCCTTTCCCAACATCCCACTCTCACCTTAAAAAAAAAAAAAAGGGCATCTGTCCCAAACAAAAATATCTCCCCATACATAGCTGTCCATTTCGCATATGTGTCCACTGGACACATGTAATCTGGTCCAATTGGCTTGACAACACATTTCTGTTGTTCTTACCCTTCTCTCTGGGATTTGAGTGTCCAAATTCACCTCTAAATTCCATACAAATGCACAGCTGTTTCTGTATAAGAAATGGAAAGCTATGGACTTTCTCTACACCCGTCCTGCACATCCCTAGCTACCTTTCATATTATTTTTCCCTCTGCGTGCCCCTTTTTCACCACTCTCCTATCACCCCTATTTCTTTTATTTTAAAGAAATTAATGAGGGTGTAAGCGGGAGTAAGTGAGTTTGCGGGATACTAAGTGAAGCCAAAATGGGTTAAAGCATCTCTATGGCTAACCGTATGTTGGCATCGCTTACCGTCACGCATACCCACGCAAACCCACTTAAAGCCCCTTAAAACTACTTTAATCACTCTGTCTCCATCAGACACTGCTCTGCCTAGAAACAAAATGATCAGCCCCCCCCCCCCACCCATTTATGTGTGTTGTCCTCCAGATGTCTTGCTCTAATAGGTTGAGCGGTATGACTGAGCAGCAAGAGTGTAAATACAGTGTGTCATGCTGACATAGAACAGAAATGTATATTAGGTATTACCTGTGCACATGCATGTATTAGTAGGTGTAGCTGGATGCCTCAAAACAACAGAAAACGTCACGTAAATAAGCTGTACATATTGTACACATGTGTAATCTTAGTTTGTGTGCATCCAACCTACTCAGGGGTGTGAGCTCTCTACATGTTGTACACGTGTGTAATCTTAGTTTGTGTGCATCCAACAGACATAAATTTCTACAGCTACTGGTTGTTGCATTCTCCTGACACAGACATTGGTACTAGAATAAGCATGATTATCAGGTTGAAAATGGAGAGTTGTCCAACTGTGTTATGACCTTGTGTCCATGCCCAGTACAAACAGCTATATGAGCACCTACATAGCTGTATGGACTCTCAGCAATATCTTAGGTTCATAGGTTCATAGGTTCATAGGTGGGTACTAGGCCATCTGCCCGAAGGCATTTAGAAGCCTAGCCAGAATGTGTTGGCTTTCGCCGTTCCCTTAGATTAGTTCCCTGTGCCTCTGTCCAGCAGAGCCACTGAAGTGATCCCCAAGGTAAACTTTCTGTTTCCCATACACTTGTCAAGGTTTCTTTTGAAGAGTGTTAGCGAGGAGCTCTGCCTAATGTAGATTGGGATCTTGTTCCAAAGCATGGGAAGTCTCTGGGACAGGAATCTATCCCTCCAGCACATCCTATTTATTGTTGTGGTGAGGTTTTGATCCCTAGAGCGTGTGGCTCAAGGGGATAAGGTTTTCTTTAGGTGGAGCATGTCTATCAATTCTGGGTTGGACATGGCCTTGTATGTCAGGCAGAGATCACCTCTGAATAGGAGGTATGCAACTGAGTATAACTGGAGTTTCTTCAGTCGAGCTGCATAGGGCATCTGTTTGAGGCCATTGATCCTCTTGGTGAGGTACTTCTGTGGTCTTTCCAGCTGTTCCAGGTGTCTTGTAAGGTACATCCTAAATGGGGAGTTGTACTCTAAGATGAGTCTGATGAGTGATGAGTGGAGGGACACAATGACCTCTTTTGATCTGGATGTGAACCCTTTTGTGATTAGGTGGGCCATATAGAAGGATTTTCTAACCACTTTGGCAATGTGATTATCAAAGGTGAGATTACTATCTACTTGGGTCCCCAGATCCCTTATTATATCTTCCATATTTAGGGGACCACCACCTATGTGGTAGTTTGTGGGTACTTTGTTTTTTCCAAAGGGGATGACTATGCACTTTTTGGCATTTAGCTTGAGGCCATGATTTTGACACCATGTATCCATCTCAGTGAGACCCTTTTGGAGGATGTCTGTGTCAGCCGGAGAGTCAATTATAGCCCCTAGTTTGCAGTCATCTGCAAACTTGGTCAGCCATAGTCCTCCTGTGCTTGCCTGTACCTCTGAGAAGTATATGCCGAACAGGAGGGGTCCTAGGACTGAGCCTTGGGGAACACCACTTGTAACCGGTTTAGAGACGGGCCTTGCTCCTGCAACTCTCACCATGTGAGTTATGTCCGTGAGCCAGTTGGCAACCCATCTTGTGATGTAGGGGTTTATGTTCAGGCTGGTGAGCTTGTCTACAATACCAAAATGGGGAATGGTGTTGAAGCCCTTAACGAGGTCTAGGTAGGCTGTGTGTACCACCTTTCCCTCATCTATAGCCTTGGTAACTGTCTCAAAGAAGTCCACCAGGTTTAGGAGGTATGATCTGCCCTTAACAAAGCCAAACTGGGTAGGGTCCAGTGTTTGGAGGTTCCCAATGTCTCTGTTAATGAGTTCCATGATGATGCGCTCCATAGCCTTGCAGACCAAGCTAGTCAGGCTTATAGGGTGATAGTTCCTGGGGTCTGTTGTGGCTCCACCTTTGTGGAGTGGAATAACTGTTACTGTGCACCACTCTATGGGTATGTAGCCTGTGGAGAGGCTGAGTTTGAACAGTGTGTTTAGGTGAGGGGTTTGTTCATCTTTGAGCTCGTATAGGATGGAGCCTGGGACACCGTCCGGTCCCATTGATGCTGAGTTTTTGGTTTTGGAGAGGGCTGTTTTAACCTGAGTGTCTGTGATTTCAGGGACTCTACATTCTTCTGGTATGGTTATGGGCCCTTTTGGGGGTGAGAGGGGGGTGAACTGTGCTCTGCACCTGTCTGCCAGGATGTTGGTGATATTGGTCAGTTCAGTGTATTTTGTGTCATTCTGCACTAATGCCGAGCAGATCTGAGCATTGCCACTTAGATTCTTGACATAGCTAAAGAATGCCTTGTGGTTATCTTTGGAGTCCTTGGCAATTTTTCTTTCAAAGCTCGCCTTGGATGATTTTTATGAGGGATCATAGTTTCTTGCTGATACTGATCAGGGATGTCTTCCCTTCTTGGGATTTTATTCTTTTCTGTACTAGTTTCCTACTTCTGTTGTATAGCTTGTTTATGGCAGGAGTCCACCAGACTGGTTTCCTTTTCTTGGAGGAGTGAGTCTTGGTTTTGCTTGGGATGGCACGATCCATGCATTCTTGTAGCTGCCCATAAAATGCATTAGTAAAGGATTTTGCAGCTTGGACAGCATTATCCTTCAGCATGGGGATTTTGAAACTTTCTACCTCGGTCTTAAGTAACGTGAAGTTTGCTTTTGAAAAGTTTTGCATGGTGGCTTTCTTGTCCGGGGGTGGGAGTGGAATATGGATATCCAAAGTGATTTGTTTATGGTCAGATCTAACCAACGAGGGGTTGACCTCTGGTGTGGAACACCGGTCGCCCATGTTGGTAATGACCAAGTCCAATATGTTGTCACATCTAGGGGGAGTGTTGACCAGTTGAACCAGGGCATTTGAGTTTATAAATTCTAGGAAAAGTTGGGCAAGGGAGTTAGTACTTGAGTAGTTCTCCCAGTTAATGTTTGGATAATTGAAATCACCCAATATTAGGGTGTTTGGTAGGACCTTTATGTTTCCCAGTGTTTCCAGTAACATGGAATGGGGGTCCTGGGACATGTTGGGTGATCTGTAGCAAGCTACAATTTGAATTGCAGTTTTGCCCATTGTTAGTTGCATGTGGATGATCTTTGAAGCATCGTGCTGTGCCACTAACCTGGAGGTGTGGGTACCCTTGATGAATATGGATACGCCCCCGCCTTTTGTATTTTGGTTTGGGTTCTGTGGCCGAAATGTATGGTATGAGTTGTAGCCTGGTAGTGCTGGGGTGCTCTCTGGAGCCTTAAACCAGGTTTCTGTTACTGCACATATATCGATTTTCTTCATACTGAGGAGTGCCTCGAGTGCGTGCATTTTAAGGTTTAGACTTCTGGCATTGAGTAGCATTACCCTCAGTTTTTTGTTACTTGTGCTATTTATGGTGGTCAGTTTGCCTTTTGAGCCTTGCCTAAAAAGGCACTATGGGGGTGGCAAGAGCCTTGGCAAGTATTCGAAAGCCTAAGGGTGACAAGTGCAAGCCATCTCTAGTGAAACAGTGTGGCTTGTTGAGCATGTCATCTCAGGTGGACAGACACTGGATCCCCTTTGAATGACACCAGAAACTTAGCCAATTGTTGAAATCGAGAATTTTTTTCTTTATACCATGGTATCATTCTTGGTGAGGGCAGGATGCTAGTCAGGGTCAGGGTCATACCGGCCTGGACTATATGATCAGAGAGCTCTTCCATGTCTCTTTTCATGTAGTCCAGGGAGGTATGGCTCAGGTCATTCACACCAACATGGACAATGACAGAGTCATATTTGTATTTGTTCTGGAGTGACCTGAGTGCTTGTGTTATGTGGCGGATCCTGGCACCCGACAGGCAGCTAACAGTAACCTTCTCCTTAGTCAGCCTAGTGAGTGGGATGTCAGTGTGCCTGACTATAGAGTCACCTATTACTAGTATGTTGGGTATGTTATTTTGACTTAAGGGCTGTGATTGCATGGCACACTGATTTTGTGAAGTATGTGTTTCATGGTTTGTGTTGGGGGGTGGAGGTTGCTTGGATGTTTGCTTTGGAGGTCTCTGTTGGTTTTGCAGATTTTTATTTAGAGCCTCCGAGTATGTTTCCATGTATTTATGTGTGTTTTTTGCCGGTGCTGGTTTAATGGGTCTTTGTAAGATTGGTGGTGTGATGCAAGTATTTCCCTTCTCCTCTTGACTATCTGATCCAGTCTTGGGATGAGAGAGCTTAACCTCTAGTTTGGCTGTATAACTGCAACTCTCACATGTATTAGTGTTTGGTGGTAGGAGGAGGGGGTTGTCTGTGTACATGAGGCAGTTGTAACATTGCCTCAAAATGCCCAGATTCACCAGTTAGACTGGAGAGTACACCTGAAACTGCCCTTTGGACATGCCTGGATAGGTACAATGAACTGTTTTACTGGATGCCTGGTAAGGTCGAATAGAGAGCGTTGTCCTTCTGTACAGTACAGGAGGGTTTAGTGCTAGGGTTTATAAGTGCTTGCTATAAGTTTTGAGCAAGAGCCGGGCTGAGAAATTAATGGCTTGAGTGCTTAAGTTGAAAGTTTATCTAGTTCCAAGGGAAAATTGAAGAGGAGACTTTGTGGAGCCTGGAATAGTTTTACCCTAGCTAACCAGTGCTGCCTGGTGCGCAAAACCGAGCAAATATGCTATTTATAGCAGGGAAATGAAAGAGATAGAAATTAGCCCAAAATGGCCAATAAACTACTAATTTCTGGGCTGAAACCACTCCTCCAGGGACAGATAGGCTGCTCAAAGCTCCCCTCTCTCACAGGTGAACAGAGAAACTTCCTTCTTTCCAAGTAAGGTATGGGAAAACACAGAGATTTGTAACACAGCCCTGAATTGAGCACTAACCTGAAAACTGGACTATACTAGCTTAGAAAGGTGGGAAACAAGTATATATATATATATATAAATTTTTTTTTCAGAAAATAAAGCAGATACACTCAAAAAACAGTTTAAAAGCACAGAAAAAGGATAATTATTGTTATATATCGCAGATCAGAGTTGTAGTCAATGCCCCCAATAATAAAGTAGGAAGAAACACAAATACAGTAAAAGCAGATGAATAAAGTGCAATTTATATATATATATATATATATATATATATATATATATATATATATATATATATATATATATATATATATATATATATATATATATATATAAAACAATAGAAAACAAACAAAGTGATTTAAACAAGTTACCCAATTAAACAGAAAAAAAGCTCAAAACTGAGCCCTGTTCCAGCAGACTTCAATCAGACAAGTTCTAACTGCACACCCCTGCTTACTAGGGTGCAGGGGAACCTTCTCCAAAAAAAGATGGCCTAGATCAGTGCCTCAAGTTATACAAACAAAGCTAGATTCAGCAGGCCTGAATCTGGTCTATGCTACAGCAACAAGGTGCACCAATTTCAGAAAGAAACAGTTCAAATAAGCAGTCACAATAAGCCTGTGACCAGAATTTCCCAGCTCAGAAGGGCAGACTCCAGCCTCTCCTCCTACAAGAGTGCAGACCACAAACCTTCTTAATGTAGAATAACTGGCCTAAAGCTCAAGTGTTTAAGCCAGAACTAATACACTTTTAGAATAGCAGACACTGGGCCTTCAATCAGCAATTCCCAGCTTAGAAGGATGTAAGCTACCTGTCCTGCCACAACAGTGCAGACCACAAACCTTCTTAATGTAAAACAGCCTGTATGCAGCCCAAGTGCTTAAACTAAAAGACTTAGAAAAACAGTTACAATTTAATCAGGCTACAACCAAGCAGTAATAAATGCAGCAGAATAAATAAAATTGAGTACTTTTAAGAAAAGCAAAATAAAGAAGGAGGAAACACAAATACAGTAAAAGCAAATGAATAAAGTGCAAACATTTTTTTCTTTTTCTTTTTTTTAAGTGCAACAAGAGAGGAAGGAAGAAACTAAGTAGGCTGACCTTCTCAAATCTTCTCTCTGTATTAAGTAGAGTGAACACTAGACTCAGAATATAATCTCACTGTACTCAGTTAAGTGAGCAAATGAGATGGACCTAGGAGGAGTGTTCTAATACAGACTTACAGGAGGGGCGGGCAATTCCAGAGCCACCAACACTAACGCCAAGACAAAAACAGGGAGGCTGGGAGGGGAAGTAACTGCAGAGAGACACACAGCACACTGTTCAGAAACACACAATTAGGAAACAGAAAAAATGAAAATACAGTACTTTTAAAACTGCAAGTTTGTACTTAACAGAATACTAAAATACACTACTGCAAGTTTCACATAGCTTCAGCTTCTAATGCAGATGTTTGTAGCTAAGCAAGTCTCTCAGAAGTTGAGCATAAAATGATTTCTCAAACTTTGTGGCTAGCGCTTAAAGTACAGAGGAATCCCTCTAGGCTATTAAATATCAGATAACAAAGAAGTGATACCAACACCCCCTCTATAGCAAAATAATTGCAGAGAGACACACAGCACACTGTTCAGAAACACACAATTAGGAAACAGAAAAAAAATGAAAATACAGTACTTTTAAAACTTCAAGTTTGTACTTAACAAAAGACTAAAATACACTACTGCAAGTTTCACTTAGCTTCAGCTTGTAATGCTGATGTTTATAGCCAAGCAAGTCTCTCAGAAGTTGAGCATAAAAATGATACCAATCTGACTGGTAAAACCTGTCTCCACCAAGATAGAGTAATCCCATTTGCTGGACAGCAGCAATACACAAACCACATAATCCATTTCTATATTGGCTGTACCGGGCCAAGTAGGAGCAGGCACCAACTTGGAAGTAAGTCAACCTATGTCTGAAGAAGCATATGGGGTCACAGGTGAATTACTGTAAGGCTAACTATGAGTACATATTGGACACATCCACCAAGGCTAATCACAAGGCTGTCTTCACACATCTCTTCAATCTCTGAGGCAACAACCCAAACCACCATGTACTGGTGGTAAATCACACCACATACACACACAGCATAGCCATAGTCAACCCACTGCTGACAGATTAAGGGAAGACATCACCCACCTGTCCCACCATCAGTATAGGTGGATATGCACAGGACCCGCACCCCTCCCCTCATCATCATCAGGGAGCAGGTCCATAATGCCTAATCAAAGGCAACAAATGCAAGTCTCCATGGGAGCTGATAACATCCCTGTCTGCATCTTACATGAGCACAGGCATATGCCTCCAGCTTCATTACACACTGTATGCAAGCAAAGCCTGAGCACCACTGACATCCCATCTGCAAGGAAGATGTCCACTGCCATACTGTGGCTCACCAATACCCCAGGCATGTTAAGGTCATGCATTTTACCATCCACACAACTGTTATTCTTAGCCATATTGCAAGATGTGCATGTACACTTGTGGTGGAGTTAACTGCATTGCATCAGAGTGGTCATTACAAGGGCCTATTTGCAGGAGGTGAAACATATCCGTAGCATACCTCACAACCTGTCAGTGTATGAAATCTGGACAAAGACTGACAAAATGGCCAGCCAAAGGGACAAACATAGGGACATATTTGAAAGTTAGTCTTATACAATGCATATAAAAACTGTACACACCCCTGGTAAAATGCCAGGTATTTCTGACATACAAAAATGAGACCACAATAAAACATTTCACAACTTTTCCCACCTTTAATGTGACCTATACCATGTACAATTCAGTTGATAAACAAACAAACCAACCTGTTAGGGGAACAAGTATGAAAAATAAAACACATACAAAAAGCTAGATGCATAAGCGTGCACAGCCTGAAGCTAATACTTTGTTGAAGCAGCTTTTGATGTAATTACAGCATTATGTCTTCTTGGGTACACAACTGCCATCAATTACAGAGATTCTTTGATTAACAATGAATAATGATCAGCTTTCCTACTAGGCTTTTCCAGACATTTACTCAGCTGCCTGCTACAGCAACAGCATGGTTCACAGAAAGCTTACAAAGCTTCAAAGGGATCTCATTGTGGAAAGGTATCAGCTTGGAGAAGGTTACAAAAACATTTCCACAGCATAGCAAATACCACGGAACTCAATGAAGACAGCCATGAAAAGGTTGAGAAGATATGAGACAACAGTGACACTGCGAAGAAGTGGACATCTCTTCAAATTTGATGAGAAGACAAGACCAAAACTGGTCAGGGAGGCTGCCAGGATACCTACAGCAACACTACAGGAATTGCAGGAATCTCTGGCAAGTACTGGTGGTGTACTACATGTGACAACAATCTCCCATAGTCTCTATATGTTTTGCCTGTGTGGTAGGGTTGGTAGATGGAAGCATTTTCTCACACCAAACAACATCCAGGCCTGATTAAATTCTGAAAAACAATACATCAAGTCTCCCAAAAGCATGTGGGGAAATGTCTTATGGTCTAATGAGACCAAGGTTGAACCTTTTGGTCACAATTCCAAAAGGTTTGTTTGGTGCAATAACAACACTGTGCATCACCAAAAGAACACCATCCCCATGGTGAAGCATGGTGATGGCAGTGTCCTTCTTTGTGGTTGCTGTTCATAAGCTGGAACTGGCACTTTAGCCAAGTTGGAGGGGATTATGAACAGTTCTAAAAAACAGTCCCTTTTAGGCCACATTCTTCAGGTGTCTGCTAGATAGCTGTAGATAGAGAGGAATTCCATCTTTCCACACAGTAATGACCCAAACCATACATCCAAATCAACAAAAGAATGGCTTCACCAGAAGACATTCAATGTTTTGGACTAGCCCAGCCAGAGCCCACACCTACCTCTAATAGGAAATCTGTGGGGTGACCTGAAGAAGGCAGTGCACAAGAGATGCTCTTGCAATCTGACAGAGTTGGAGGGCTTTTGCAAGGGAGACTGTGTAAATATTGCCCTGTCAAGATGTACCATGCTGATAGACATCTTCCCAAGAGGACTGAGTGCTGTAATTAAATCAAAAGGTGCTTTAACATCGTATTAGTTTAAGGGTGTGCACACTCATGCAACCAGCCTATTGTACATATTTCATTTACTATATGTTACCCCTAACCGATGTGTATGTTCTTCAATTGGATTGCACAGGATATAGGTCACATTAAAGGTGGGAAATCTTATGACATGATTTCTTTTTTTTTTTTTTGTAAATCTTTTTATTCATTTCCAAAAACAAGAAAACATGTATACAGGTTATTTATGACAGTGAAGTATTTACAAATTATTTAAAAAGGTTGGCGAAAACCTCTACACCGATATCAAACATTAAAACCAAATAAAAGTATTTACAAGGGATGACATGATTTCTGTGGTATAAGTCAAAAAGCGAAGCCAGCACCATGTAAGGATATCCAACCTTCTTTTATTGTGGCAACACCATCAAATTCAGACCAGTTTCGGCAACCTTGCCTTCTTCAGTGATAAATACAGAAGCATAAGTCACCGATACTTATACCATGATTAATCATCATTACATCATAAGGCATCAACATTTAAAGCAACAGCAACCTCAGTTGTCAGAACTGTAATCATACACATATATTACAGGTGGTTATTAAGCCCCGGAGAAAACAAACCCCCAAGTTTGATGATCCAACCTTTCTCCTTTTTATTTAATATTGCATGCCACCCCAATTTATTTTTCCTGTCCCCCCAAACTTTGTCAATAATCATGAAATGAAACTTAGCATTGTCACTAAGGTGTTCAGCTATACGAACATGCATAGATCTCGAAATCTGCCCAACATAAAAGGCAGCACATGAACATGTCACTAAGTATACCAACCAATCTGATCCACAATTCGCAAAAAATCTGATGTTATAAACTCTGCTAGTATTCCTACTTAAAAACTGTTTTATTTTTAACATATGTTTACATGATGAGCAGTGCCCACATGGAAATGATCCAAAGACTTTTTCACCAGTCAGAGTGCATTTTTGTCCTGTATCTTGGTTCCTATGACCCCTTTTGTAGTGGTTGAAATGAGAGCCTAATGTTTGCCCTCTTCTATATGAAAATTGGCATTCTGGTGTAAGTAAACTAGACAATTCCTCATTAGCTAACAAAATATTCCAATTATTGTTGATGACCTCCCTAATAATATTAATATTCCTACCATATGTAGTGACAAACACATGATTTCTGTGGTCTTATGTTATATATTACAAAAACTTGGCATGTTAGCAGGGGTGTGTACACTTATTAATACACTGTAAAAAGTCGAAAGTTGTTAGAGTAACCAGCTTTGATTTCACATACATTTACTGCAGGTTTTGAAGTCTGCAACTCAAATTATGTCATTAATTAGTGGCACCAATCCACAGATCATCCCAGTAATGTATCAGACAAACACAGGATTTATGAAGGACAGCCCAAAAATATGAGCTGCGCATCTAGACATTCAGCGAAACTCTATACAGTTGAGAGATATGTTCTGTAGGAGTTGCCACTGTGCTATACAGGTGAACAGCAAAAATATGTACAGGGGTGCAGTATGTGCTAGGTGAAGGGCCATCACCTACTAACACTATTCATGTATCCCAGAGGTGTATATTACTAGTAACATTAAGTGGAAAGGGCTACACTGCATGTTAAGGGTCTGTCCAGAGTGTATATGTTGTGGTCTGATTGTGTGTTGTGAATGTCACCAGTTGGCTATTGTGAGGTCTGTGGAATGTCTTTGTTCCACCTCACCTGTATTTGTCTGTGTGTGTGTCCATGTGTGCATGCATGTGTGTGTGTGTGTGTGTGTGTGTGTGTGTGTGTGTGTGTGTGTGTGTGTGTGTGTGTGTGTGTGTGTGTGTGTGTGTGTGTGTGTGTGTGCGTGTGTGTGTGTGTGTGTATGTGTGTGTACCAGAAAACCTTATAGTGCAGGTATTAATTTACATATGTTATCTTCCTCTCACAGGTGGATATGGTGGCCGTGGTTCCTCCCGCTCAGAATCTGATGTAAGTGTCTCTGCAGACTCTGACCATGATGGTGGTCCTAGTGAGGCACAGGTGGGGTTGTCAGGAGCTGACTCTGTGCCATCAGTTGGCATACCACAGTCATCCACAATGTCCCTGCACACAGTCACAATGCCCACACATACCCCATCCTCAGCAGCCACGGATAATGGACAGTTGGCTGGTGGTGGCATGGAACAGGCTAGTGTGGTGACTATGGCAAGTGTGAGCTTAGACACTAGCCATAGCCAGAGTGCAGGAGAGGTCCCACACAGGTGGGTGGACAGGGGTGCTTGAAGGAGGACTGCTGCCTGTTGAGCCGCTGTTGCAAGCGAAACAGCAGGTGTCACCAGACGCATGTTTCTGGCTGTCATGGATTCACAATCACATAGTGAATGCAACACCAGACAAATACTCAGGGTCTTGTATGCAACTATTCCTGGCTTACGTGACAACATTTGTGACCTTGTTGAGACCACACATCAAAATACTGAGGTCATGAATACACGGTGGCGTGAGACCTTAGCAATCTTTGACTGTGGAATGTCTGTGCTGTATCATGTGGAGGGAGATGGGCATAACCCATGTGCCATTAAGTCAGCACCAACATCAGCTGAGAGTCTACTTGGCCATACACCTTCGCACTCCCAAAGTGGCAGTCTCACAGCAGTACCGAAGGGCGGGTGCTGTCCACACCACAATGGAGCAGGCCATGGGCACATGATCCTGGCCAGTCCCGTCAGGGATACAGATCCAGCAGACAGCAGTCACCACTGGGGAGTAGTACTGTATCTGGACTTGAACCTGATGATGCCAGTGAGACCCCCTGGCAGGACCAGTTCATGTGTCTGTGGCCAGAGATGGTGAACTGTACACCCTGCCATGTACAGTCCACAGCTGTCCAACATTCCCCTGTGTAGGGCAGCCACATGGTATGACTGTGTCCATACAAACACACACACATCACCATCACAGCCAGGTCTCCTCCAGACACACATAACATCACCTCTGCATGGCCCATTCATAGAACACCCCTCTAAATACACACACATGATGTCAACTGTATGGCCCAGCCTAGGCCTCTGGCAAACCCACACAACATCCTGTGCATATGATGATACCTGTACCACATCACTGTCATCCATACCACTGATGCAGGGACATGCTAATATGGTTCTGATGCACAGGGTGAATTAAGTACTGTTTAGCTATGCAATGCTGTGTAAGGTGCTGTTAGCTGGCATTTGTAATGGGTACACTTCAGAGTGTGTGCACCTTTTCAGCCATGATACATTATTGGGGTTAGTAACGCTGACTGAATGTACTCTCATGTGCTGTATTCTGTTTGTGTTCTAGGTGTCTGTGTGTCAGCAGGAGGTGGCCCTGCAGAAATTGGCAATGAGGGGTATGGCAGAGTGGTAACACACTGATCATGTCAGAGCCGAAGTACAGCTATATATGTACACATTTACCAGGTCTGTGTAGCAGTTATTGCATGTGCCACAGAGCTTATAAGGCTGAGGGTTGTATACAAGTAAGTCTATGGTGGTTGACGTCAGCAGCCCTTATGAAGTGGACAATAGTAAGTGTAGTGGGTGGAACATACCTCAGCTTGGTAAAACCCATATCCCCAGAGGATATTGTGTTGACCAAACACGCAGAGAATACTATTCCCACACAAACAATCACACACACACACACACACACACACACACACACACACACACACACACACACACACACACACACACACACACAGATGCATGCACAGGCTTACAGTTGCCAGTGTTGGGTTTGAAACCCCTACCCATCTAGTTAGTGGTACTACAATGTTATGTGGTTATCATAGGTGGCACTGAGCTAATAGTGTGATGACTGTTCCAAGGTACCTGTAAAGTAAATAACATCATGTGCCATTGTGAGATATGGCAATGGGGTGTGTACTGGGTGTGGAAGGACTCATTAGACTGTCACCTATGAGTCTACATATTCACAAACACTGCTATACACACCAATGCACACACAATTGCCAGCACTGACGTTATCAGCCCTGTTTATCATGTTATTCATTCCATACTGTCACATAGCTGTTGCATACAGCACAGGTCTTATAGGGCTGAAGAGTGTCTACAAATACCTCTACGGTGGATGTGAACAACAGCCTTTATAAACTGGACCTTGGCATGTGTACTGGGAGTACCATGGCTTAAAATTGTAAATCACGGCCACCCAATGGATATAGTTCTCACTCACTCAAACACACACACACACACACACACACACACACACACACACACACACACACACACACACACACACACACAAACACACTCCCACACACAGGATACTGTTTTTGCACACACACATTTGCCAGGGCTAAAATTAGAACCCCTAACTATCTAGTTACTGCTAATACAGTGTTATGCATTTATCACATGTGCCACAAAGCTTACAGGGTGAAGACACTCCCAAGGTAATTCCAAGGTGAACATCACCAGGCCTTGTAAAGTATGCAATGGGTGAGTTACTTGGTGAGAATGGACCCAAATACTTGGGCCTACAGTTATACACACTTACACACACAAATACACTCATACACACATTTTCCAGGACTGAGATTAGCAGCCCTGCCTATCTTTTTAGTCAGTCCATACTGTTACATAGTTCCTGCATGTGGCATGGGGCTTATTGGGCTGAAGAGTGTCAACAGATACCTCTATGGTTGATGAAGACAGCGGGCCTTGTAAAGTGGACCTTGGGATGTGCACTGGGAGTACCACAGCCTAAAAATGTGACCCCCTCAGTGGATATAGTTCTCACTCAGACACATACACAGGATGCAGTTCTATCACACACACTTGTCAGGACTGAGATTAGAACCCCTACCCATCTAGTTATTTCTAATACAGTGTTATGCATTTATCACATGAGCCACAGAGCTTATAGTATGAAGAGTGTCCCACAGTTCTTTTAAGGTGAACAACTTCACCAGCCCTTGTAAAGTATGGCAATGGGCAGACTACTGGGAGAGTGAGGCCTCAAAATGCTGTATCCTACAAGTATACACACTTACAAACACTTACACACACATACATTTGCCACGACTCAGATTAGAACCCCTACCTATATAGTCATTGGTACTATAGTGTTATGCAACTACCGCATGCACCATGGAGCTTAGAGGGTAAAGAGTGTCCCAAGGTACATATGTAGTAAATAACTTCACCAGCCCTTGTAAGGTATGCCAATGGTAGGTGTACTGGGTGAGAAGGGCCTCAAACTACTTTCACCCACATGTTTACACACTCACAAACACTTTTATACACATTAATGCACACACACACACACACACACACACACACAAATTTGCCAGTTCTGAGATCCATAGGTTCATAGGTCCATAGGTGTATACTAGGTGAATGGCCATGGAGCATTTACAAGCCTAGCTCATGGGAATACCCTGGCATCATGCCACCTGATGATAGTCCTCAGTGTGTCTAACGAGCATAGCCACTGGAGTGATCCTCGGGGTGGGATTTCTATTCCCCATCCACTCATCCAGATTTCTCTTGAAGAGGGCCAATGAGGTGCTCTGCTTGACATGCATGTGAAGTCTATTCCATAGTGTGGGCAGTCTCTGGATTATGAACCTGTCCCTCAAGCATGCTCTGTTTATTGTGGAAATGGGGTTGAGGTCTCTGGGACATGTGGTGTGGATGGATTGGTTTCTTTAGATGTAGCCTTCCTGACAGAGCTGGGTCAGACATGGCTTTGTAACTCAGTTAGAGATCGCCGCTAAGTAGCCAGTATGAGACAGAGAATAGTTGGAGTTATTGGAGTCTGTTCATATAGGACAATTGTTTAAGGCCTGGGATCCTCTTTGTGGGGTACTTTTGCAGCCTCTTCAGTTGTTGCAGATGTCCAGTGAGGTACATGCCAAATGGGCCATTGTACTCATTGATTGGCCTAATGAGGGAAGTGTAGAGGGAGCCAATAACCTCTTACTTCTTGGATGCAACACCCTTAGTAATGAGATGTGCCACAAAAAAGGACTTTCTGAACACAGTGGCACTGTGGTTGTCAACAGAGAGCTCGTTGTAAACCTGTGTTCCCAGTTCTCTTATAACAACTTCAGTGTTCAGTGGACTACCATCAATGTGGTAATTCATGGGAACCATGCTGTTCCCAAAGGGGATGTCGGCACATCTTCTGGCATTGAGCTAAAGTCCAGGGTTCTGACACCAGTCATAGTTCTCAGTGAAGCTTTTGTGCAGGATGTCAACATCACGTGGGGAGGTAATTATAGCACCCACCTTGCAGTCATCTGCGAACATTGTCAGCCAGAGTCCCTTCATGTTGGGGTGGACTTCAGAAATGTAGATTCTGAACTCGAGAAGACCCAGGACCAAACCTTGTGGGACACCACTCATGATTGGTTGGCAGTCTGACATGGAATACACTGTTTTCATGCCATGGGTTCTATCTGTGAGCCAGTTTGCAAGTCACCAAGTGATATCAGGGTTGATGCCTAGCCAAGTGTGTTTATCTATGATTCTGAGTAGGGAATGGTATCCAAGGATTAGAAGGCCCCCTATCTTATTTATTCCATACTTTTACATAGTTTTTGCATGTGGCACAGAGCTGCAGAGTGTCTACAGCTACCTCTACAATGGATGACAACAGTGGGCCTTGTAAAGTAGACACTGGGATGTGTATTGGGTGGGCAACAGCAAAAAATTGCAAAACCCACCCCCCACTGGATACTGTTCTTACACACACACACACACACACACACACACACACACACACACACACACACACACACACACACACACACACACTCACACACACACACAGGCACACACACACACACACACACACACACACACACACACACACACACACACACACACACACACACACACACACACACACACACACAGACACACAGACACACACACACACAAACACACACACATTTGCCAGGACTGAGAGTAGAACCCAACCTATCTGGTTACTGTTACTGCAGTGTTATGCATTTATCACATGTGCCATAGAGCTTATAGGGTGAAGGGTGTCCCAAGGTATGTCTAAGGTGAGGAACATTGGCCAGCCCTTGTAAAGTATGGCAATGGGTGATGTACTGGGTGAGAGAGGCCACAGAATACTTTAACCTAAACATATACATACTTACACACACAAATATGCTCACACACTTTTACATTTGCCAGGACTGAGATTAGAACCTCTACCTAACTAATTATTTGTACTATAGTGTTACGCAATTATCGCATGCACCACAGAACTTGTAGGGCTGTAGGCTGCCCAAAGGTACTTCTAAGGTGACTGACATCAGCAGGGCTGCTAAAGTAGAGTAGTGGCAAGTGTACTGGGTGTGAACAGGCTCAAAATCTTTAACCTACATACACACACAAACAAACACACACTTTTACATTTGCTAGGACTGAGATTAGAACCCCTACCTATCTAGTTATTTGCGTGATAGTGTTACACAGTTATCACATGTGTTATAGAGCTTACAGGACTGAAGCTAGTCCAAAAGTATTTCTAAGGTGAATGACATTAGCAGATGTTGTAAAATAGGGCAATGGAAAGTGTACTGGGTGGGTAAGGCATCATAATACTTAGACCTACAGGCACACACACATAAACACACACACACACACACACACACACACACACACACACACACACACACACACACACACACACACACACACACAAACACACAGGTAGGTGATGTGATATTCCAACCCCCACCTCAGTTCCATTAGACAATGAATCTCATCTTCATGCTGGCACATGCCAGTGGTTACAACTGGTATGCAACTCTATGCAGCAGGCATTACTCTATGCCATTCAGCATATCCCTGTGTATGACTCACTGTCTGTGTGTGTCTCCCTGTATTTCTCACTCTATCACTGTCACTCGTTTCCTCATGTCTATGTGTGTGTATGCTTGACATATTGTAATATGTTCCCCATATATATGTGTGTGTGTATCACACACAACAGATGCAGATATACCACATATGTGCCACCTAGAGGTGGCTGTGGGTAATCCTGTCTGATGACTGTGTGTGGAGACAGGTTTACATAGCTGTGTGTATGCAAAGACATTTGCACAATACAGAGATATATAGTCCGATGTAGTTTCAGAGATGGGCTTCACTTCTCTAGTTGTAGGAGCATGCTCAATATGACCTTCTATAGTAAGTGTGGGAATCCATTCTAGGGATAGTTGTACTCCAGTCCGGGGTGTTATGTGCTACAGCCATAGCTTGCAACCTGTTTGTGCAAGATATTTGGAGATAGGCTGCCAATATGGGGAAACAATGAGCCAAACATAGGGGGTACTGTAACTATGGCTCTTAATGTATGAGTTGCTTGAGTTACAGGGTTTGTTTTAGCAGACACTTTCTGACATATGTAATGTTTGACACTGTACTTTATTGTGTCATTACCTACTGACAGATATAATCAGATCAACACAGTTATTTACCAGAGAAATACAAGATGGATGATGCACAGACCTATATTATGAGGTAAAGGCTAGACATTCTTGCACAATCTGGCCAGTTGGGATGTGTGGCTACAGCCAATTGACTGATGAAGCTGTGTAAAAAGTCCAGCACCTTGATGATATCCTGGCTGAGGATCTCCTGGTTGTGCAGTATTCTTCTTGCCTGAAAGGTCATATCCTGGTGTGACCATACCTGTCAACTGTACAGATTCTCACAGATTACCCAGATTCATGCTTCATATATCTGGTCGGTTTCCCTTAGCATTGTGATTTTCTAACACATTTTTTGCAAATCACTAAGGGGTTGCAGTCAGGAATACTGCAGAACATTAGAGTTTCAGACTTCACACCCTTCATGACATCCATGCTACTACACACCCCCTCTGTTATTCTATGAACTTTCTAACATTATGAGAGGAACATTTCAAATGTGTCCCTATAGTTGGGCCTTTATCCCACCATTATGTATGACTTTGTCCAGATTTCTTCCTCTACGAGGTTGAGAGGTATGCTACTAGCATTTAGCGGCATGGCTTTACATTTACATTTTGTTGACATTTCCTACAAAGGCACTATGGGTGAGACATGGGCCTCTGCCAGAGGCCTGTAGGTCATGTGAGATTGATGCAGGCCATCTGTAGCAAGGCAGTGCATTCTGTCACTCATATGTTCCCAGGCTGCCAGGAAGTGGATCCCCCTGGAGTGACAATAGTAAGTGACAGAACACACTGCTGTGCTACTAGGCACCATACCTCTCTACGTATGTGAGCCAGACATCTGGACAAAGCCATGAGTAATTGGGTAACAAAAGCTTAAATATATGGACCATTGTAACTATTGGCCTTACAAACCTGGAAGGGTGGTACAATAATACATTTTGCATTAGCATGCATTTTTCTATTGGGTATGAAGTCTGAGACACTACAATCCATCAATATTTTCTGACTTTAGACTTTCATGGGTTGCCATTGATTTACCAGACAACCACTATTTCAGAATAAAGACACTACAAATATGATGCAAACCCGTGCACATTCTGCAAAAGGTCTGTACAGTTGTGAGGTATGGTAGGCACTATGTAGGTTACTCTAACCTGTGTACTGTTCATATGTTTGGCCCCTGTACCTGACCTGTCCAGCTTCCCGACAGTAATAGATATTGACATCTGGACAGTGTGTACAACTCCCACCATAGGTGTAGCTGACATGCAAAATAGTTGGCACTGCATTTCATGGCACATGGCCCTGTCTACCACAGTACTGTACCTAGGCCACTAGGACACAACAGCTATGAGAAGTTGCTGGCCACATCCTGACAGTATTCCCCACACATATGCATAGCTCATTGACCCCTGCATATTGTGGACATGCAACAAGTTATTATCTTGATTGGGACAGCCCTGGCAATGTGTGCTCTGCTGCTAATACCCTACAAACTTACATATTACTGCATTTCAATGTAAATATGGGTGTGAGGGGGCACACCTGTCAACAGTACACATTTGAACTGGCTGTACTGATATTAGCTTTACATTTTGGTTCCATTTAGCATAGCATTGTGCCCTGTCTTGGAGAATAGAGGTATATCACTAGAGACCACAGGTTAGATTGTAATGCCATACAATCAAGTTTCAGACTTCTTACCCTTCAGAGTCTTACTGCAAATGCAAGACCTGCTGTGATATCACTGTGTAAGTCTGTAGGGGGGTAATCCATCATTGTCACCATTTGCGTGCCTTTGCCAGACATTCCTTTATGGTTTTCTATAACTAACTTGCTGTGTGAGTTTGGGGGTGAGTATGGGATCCCACAGTGACATTCATGTATGTGACCCATGACCCCCCCCCTTAGTTGGCCCCCCACATATACTGCAGTGGGATTTGTCACCTTAAATGTTACTGCATAGTGTGGGGAAGCCAGTATTGTGCAGACATTTCCTGGTGTCCTACATAGCTGTCTGCTGCTACCCAGTAGGCCACCCCATTCCCTTGCATGCATGCAGCATTACCAAAGATATGCTACCAAAACATAGTAATCCATTCATTTATTGTTAAGAAGACTGACTTACCTTGTGCCTGTGGCAGTTGTGAAGACAGTGCTTGAGGGCTGCCTATGTTGGATGCACACAGTACACTGCCTATACATGGTAAGTTACAAGTAATGTGATGTGTATGTCATCCATTTTACTGTGCGTGTGAGTCAGAGAGAGGTGTCAGTCCCTGTGTCCCTACAGTGTCAGTGTGTGTGCTATGCATTGCCTCTTTGCCAAGGCTTGGGCATACTGGGCATGCCTCTGTCTGCCTACGGGAACATGCTCAGGGGCTTCCTCTTCTGAGTCCTTCTGTGCCTGTGGGGACCTTGGCAATGGTGGGGGGCTGTGTGGCCTTCCCTGTGCTGTTGCTGCTGCAGCTGTTTCCACAGGATAATATTGTGTAGCATGGCACACACTATAACCATGTGTGCACATGTGGCTGGAGAGTACTGCAAGGTTCCACCAGATATGTCAAAGCAGTGGAACCATGACTTGAGCATCCGAAACACACACTCTATAATGATTCTGGTTTGTGTGTGTTCCTCATTATGACATTCTTGAGTGGGTGTGTGTGCATTTCTGATGAGTGTCATCATCTACGGCTCCAATGCATAGCCAGCATCTACCACCAGATGGCCATACAGGATGTCCCTACTGCAAATGCCTGGTACAGCTGCGACGAATGCCAGATGTTGGAGTTTTGATAGCTTCCAGGGCTGCCAGCACACACATTCATGATAATGCCCTGGGCATTGCACATGATCTGGCAGTTGATGGAGGGGAAGCCTTTGTGGTTTATGTAGACCCTACCCTGTTCACCAGGTAGTGCTTTGATGTGGATGTGCGTGCAGTCTATCGCACCCAGTACCTCTAGGTATTCTGCTACATGGTGGAAAAGACGCATATTGCTGGTCCTCTCCTCACGGGTGTTGGGGAAGTAAATGTGCTCACTGGCATGTGGTAGGATGACATCCAGGAACTTGTGGAGTACCCTGGATGCGGATGCCTGTGAGACTCCCATGATGTCCCCAGTAGGTCTTCATAAAGTACCTGTAGCTAGCATTCTTAAGGCTACACATACCTTGGTATCCACTGGGATGGGTTCCCCTCTGTTGGCTCTGGGTCTGAGTTGAGGCCGGCACAGCTCAATGATTTGCTGCAGTATGTTTCTGTCCACCATATAGTGCTCTACTATCTCCAGATCATGTAGTGCCTGGTAAGTTGCCCTGGGTCTGAACACTCTTCTCCTATTCCTTGGTCTGTCGCAGTTGTCAGCATTATCCTCCTCACTGCCCTCAGCCTCTAGCACATACTGATGGATCTAAGCAATGGCAGCCCCTAACATGTTTTCGGTTAAAATTCCCCTGCATGTGTGCACCAATGGCACAGAGTTTGTGGGAAAAAACAGACTGTAAGGTGTTTGCATAGTTTATACTGATGTGCTGCAGATGCTGCTTCTATGATTGGCTCACTATGATGCATTCCACCTGCCAGCTATGTTATTTGTATTTGATTGCTTGTAGTCTGCTATTTCCCTTTTTTTCCTTTTTCCCCCTTCCCATTTCCACCCCTTTTAAGCTCTGAGACATGCAGTGCAAACCTGGTGCCCAAATGTAAACAGTCCTGCTATTTCCGTTTTTTTTTTTTTTTTTTAGACCCAGTGCACACCACGCAAACCTGTTTAGCTAAGGTAAACAATGAGAAATGGCTCTCCCCTGGACACCAACACACTCTTCATTTCATAGAATAAGTCAATAGAGCCTCAGACACACCCCCTTGCTTAGCTTGCTTAGTGGGTGTATATTACATTATCAAACTTTTAAAAGTTTGAACTATTATCAAACTCTTTAAAGTTCGAACGTTTCAATGGAGATCTCCATATAGTACGGAATGGGAAGATTTCCCCTTCTTGCACTGCAGTGCAATCTCGGAGTTGGTATATTTAAAGAGCGGAGGGTGTGGGGATGGTGGGGGTGCAGGGGGGCTTGCCCCCCTGCTTAAAATGGTCAGGTAGGTTTTTTCTGTTGTTTATTTTTTTTTTTTAGCTTTTCAAATTTTTAAAAGTTCGATCATATGGCTTCGACCATATGACGTTCGAACTTTTAAAAATTTGATAACGTAATATACACCCGTGCTTAGCTACGTTAATCTGGGAGCTGTTGAGCTCCAATGTGCTTACACCAAGCATGACACATGGTTAGGTGCAGTTTGGCACTTTGCTTCTTTCTGTGATTCAGTAAATTTCCCTCATTAGCATACCCCACTGCCTTAGTCCCTAGTTACAGCACTACCCCAGAGCCTTTCCCCTTAGCAACCACTATTCCCTGCTATTGTTTTGATTCTGCATGTCATAGACTGTAATGGCAAAATGCAGATTTAACTTAAAATTGCCTTTTCACATTTTTTTTTATTTTTGGCACAATCCCATTTGTGCACTGCTGCTGCCCTACACTTAATCTTCCGAGATTGGCAAAAAAAAAAACTTTTATTTTTATAATTTTGCAGCTTTTCCATGCCAATGGCCATATATTTGGTCATTGGCATGCCTAAGGATTAGAATACATGCTTTAGTTTGAACTGTCATTCCTCCGTTTGGATTTTTGTAGAAATGTAATCAGCTAGTAGCCGAATACATTTCTGCATGCTACACTATGTTGTCATGGATACCTGCCTAATTTTAGCTTATTGAATGCCGGGGTTTTTCTCAGCTCCTCACACTAATTAGATAGATGTAAGTCCTATTCAATAAATGAATGCAACAGGAATGTTTCCTAACTGACCCTAGCCAACAACTTTTAAGACTTCAAGAAAAAAAAAACTTTTGCAGTAAAACAAAATTTAAAATACAACAAAATGTAATATAATACAACCAAAATAAAAAGTAATGGAAATATCCAAACCTTAAATGTAGAAAATCCAAAAAATGATGGAGTCAAACAGCAGTTTTAAACTCAAAGCGCTTGTAGTTGACATAACTTAATTTACATGACAAATGGTGCAGATATCATGTGGCTATACATGTGTAGGGAACAAGACGACATTAGATCACAGGTGTGCTAAACAGTGCTGCACTATAGAAACAATATGAACAACCTTACCAGATCTGTCTGTCTGTGCCCGATGCTCCACAGCCCATGTCTTGCAAAGATGTATCTGTAAGTTAAGATGGCACACAAACCCAGTATACTCCACATCCATAACAGGAGGCAGAGGCACACAGCAACTATGGATCTCACTAACAGGAGATGGAGACACTTATGTGACAAACAGTGCAGACATTGTGAGGATGTACCTGTGTAGGGAACAAATCAACATTAATATCATAGACCACAGGTGTGCTGAACAGTATTGCACTATAGAAACAATATTAACAACTTTACCAGGTCTGTCTGTGCCTAATAATTCATGGCCCATGTCTTGCAAAGATGTATCTGTAGGTTAAAATGGCACACAAACAATATATGAATATATCCCAGAGTCATAACAGGAGATAGAGGCACACAACAGCTATTGATCACACTAACAGAATATGGAGAAATTTATGTAATGTGTGCCATTGTTGTTCCAATGATGATAGTGCTATGCAATTGTAAAATACAACATCACACATGTTGCTGACAGCGTTATGTGTTTATTGTGTAGGTAAGATAGCATGCATAACACTTACAGTGTGCATCCGCATCAGCTGTGCTGTCATGGCCAAGTTCTGTTGCTGTAGCACAAATATAACATTACTATAAAAAGTTTGAATGAATGTCCTTCAATGACAATCAGTATATGCCTTAGTGTTTGTGAACATTGAACATACCTGTACATCCTGGAACACCTGTCTCAATACCTCCTCAGTATCTGATGATCCTGGCAGGTGTTATGATGGAAGGCCAGGAACATCATTATCTCATCCGTGGGAGGCAATGATGGTCCATCTACAGTAGCATTCCTCTCCCACTCATAGCGACAGAGTGTATTGGCTGCACGGTGGATTATGTCAGAGCAACAATGTCAGCAGACTTGCTTGGATCTATTTTGTCCATCCACAGCACTAATTACATGTGTAATATCAGACCACACTTGATTTCACTATACAGTATTGCCCATACATCTGATCAGGTTGCGGCCATGCTGGAATAGAGCCTCTTTGATTATTTCATTTTCATGAGGTGTAAAATTGTCCCTCCTATTGCAGTTTGACATCTGGAATACAGGGTGATATTCACATCATAGAGTTTATATAGGATTCACATATTGACATGACAATGTTCAAAGCATATATCAAATGAATACCTTGCCTCTCATTTACAGTGCATAGCTATGCAAATAATACGTCAACTATACCACTGTCATGTACAGAGAAGTATAATAAACATTTCTGAGCAGCTGATTCATATGCCCTAATATCATCAACATACATGTGCACAGCTATTAATCCAATTCACATGTAATATATGCATAGGTGCAATTTGAACCCATTTCAGTGGATAGTATGACAAGTAAGGGCCAAACACATAACCTATGTGCCAAAACTTCTGTACTATAAAGGCTGTGTTGCCACAGTTACATGCACATCTGAACACACCTACCAAATCTACCTCATGCATGCAAGATGCATCACAGATATTATTGCAGTCTGTGACAGATAACATCACAGATGTGACTGTCATGGTATGGGAACAACACAAATACTGAAACTTATACAGAAGCAAGGCGGTAAAACATCAGCTTATGAAAATGGCCAGTATGCAGTCATGGCTACTTATGGCAACAGCAACAACAACCAACAGTGTAAATGCTAAGCTATCCTGATGTTTCCTATATCACAATGAATGTAATCACAGCTACCACTATATGATTAAGCATCAGACAATATCTATAAATCAGTCACTGCACATAGAACTTGTGGACAACCTTGTAACTTGTCTGTCTGTTCGAAAATGCATCAGACATTATAGTTTAATGTTGATTATGTCCATATCTGTAGTTCACATGGGCTGGTTTGTTTGTATGCATATAACTTCATATGGAGAAAAGATACTTGAATTGATGGATGTGCACCCATATGCATGCTACTCCCATTTTTATGTAACTGATTGTAATGCAGAGAATTTCAAACAACATATGCTTGAAAACATGTTTTAGTTGTATTACATAACATAATGTGAACAGAGGCAAATGATAATAGCACTGCATTCCACCACAGCAGTGCAAGCAGGTGACATGTCTTTGGAAGCTATCTCAAGGTTGTAGGATGAAGCTTTGTCATCTATATCCCAGAGTTGTTAACTAAGCACACACAGCTTTTAAACACCATTTGTGCAGACATAATTAATGAAGTTCATTAGCATTCAGTGTTTTGGAATCTCATTAGCTGACATCTGCATAAGTTCTTCAATCTCTGTTCATTAACCAATAACTTAGTATATGTGTACAGAACTCAGAGCAACTGACCAATTGGTATTAATAAATGGAAATATCTGAAACACATGCCCGATGGCCTGCAAAGATTTGCCACCATCCTATATACACCAACTTTAAAATGTAATATTGATACCTATTCTTATCATACCATTACTACCTGTAAACTGAGTAAGACTTCAGATTGTGTTTTTGGAAGGCATTTGAAAAAAGGCTTCTATCACCATACCGATGATGTCAACCGAGAGCAGGCTTTGGCGAGTCTGGGTTGCTGAACTGTACAGATGAGGAAATGACACTGATGCTCACTGTTTATGCTAGACATGAGCAGAGAGTGCAAGCATGCCCCACAAACTTTAAACATAGATGGAAATTGTTTGACTTCCATCAATTCATCAACTTACAGCAAAAATCAATTAGGTAGGCAGGTATGGTTCTGGATTGCAATATGAACAAATGAGAAAGTTGTACATTTGAATCTAGCTTCCTTTTGTTAGTCTGCAGTGGTCCTTATGTGTGCACAGTGTTGAGAGTGAAACATCAATGACTGAATGTGCAAAATGTGATATTGTATTGCATAGCACTTCTTGCTAACATGTAATATCTACATTTTTTACTGTTCTTTTGTTGTACATAGCAGTCATTGTGTACTGAAGCTGTGATACATCATATTTTTTTCTGTTTGCACATGCTGAAGATTAGGCCAGGAATAAAAGATTTTGTATAGAGTGCATGCACAGGTTTTAGGAAGAGTGTAGGGGGAGAGGTAGTTGTTATTACTTTCCACCTTTACATCTCAATAAATAGTATTAACATATTTCATTCTGCAGGTTTAGATGTGTAGTCCTATAGCATTCAGACATGCTAATGTTATGTCAGACTTCCAATAATGCATCTTTGAGGTTTGTGAAATGCATATGGATTTATTGTGAATAACAGTGATGTATACATTACCTCACGTGACCTGTAGCCTCATGTTTTATTAACGGGTGCTTTTTCCTACATTGAGGTTATGTGCTGTTTGTTGACACAACCTAAATGAAATACATTTCTATTCAACTGGCGTATTGATGGTGAGTTAAATGTGTTGTACATATGCTGTTTTTACAGTTGCTGCTGCTTGTATGTGTTATGTGTCATGATTCTTGGTGAGTAATATGGTGTGTACAGCCTGCCTATTCTATTATTGAATGGGTGTCTTCTTACTCAGCAGTCTTTATCCTTTTGTTAGACCTTTATTGGCTTGAGTTCTCCTGTTTTTGGAAAGCTATATACCTGTACTTTGATAGGTTGTTTAACACTACCTGATATACAATTTTCTGTTATTAGTGGGCTACAAACCAGTCATACTTTTATTGTATGTCTGAGGTGTTGCACTGTATATGCATTATCATATGCGCAAGTACATATGTAAGCATAACACAAACGGAATCAGCGGTAGTGATACATTTGTTAAGGGAAAGCTATGCATGTGTGTCATATACATAGATTCTACCTATTTCATGCAGTTGTGTTTGGCACTGTGTGCAGTTGTTCAAAAGCTTTCAAATTTTATTCTGATTATATCGTATTTAAGGAATAACCCACGTCTGGGTGTGGGTAATGCTAGTTTTACCTACGGTTGGTGTGATTTGGTCACGAGGGAAAAGCCAGAGTGGCCAAACAAAGACAACTGTGGGTAAATCTAGCATAACCCAGACCCAGATGTGGGTTATTGCTATTATACAATGATATTATTTAAGAAAAAAAAAAACGTACTTTTCTTAAATAATGTCCTTGTATAATGGCTCCATGCTGTCCTTCCGCTTCTGGCTATCTCCTCCTTGCCCTATCTGATGTACTGCACATGCATTTGGAACTTGTGTTCCCATGCATAGCCAGTACATCAGTCCTCAGAAAAGTAAGCAATGGAGAAAAGAAGATTTCCGTTGCTAAGCTTTTTTTTTCTTTTGAAAAAAACCCCTTAAAATCAAAAAATATATCAACGGAAAAAAGTCCGGGCAGCCGAACCTTTCTTCCGTTGTATATTCTCAATGGGCACGCTGGTTGTGCTGGCCAATCCGTGTGCTCGTTTTATAATGCTAACGGCCAGTCATTGTATAATATGATGGCACCCATTAACCATGTTGCATTCCTCATCTCATTTGCTTATACATTTGAAGTGTGCCATTGATTGTTAATCTTACAATATATTTTATGCACATATTTACCCATAGTATGTCAACATGAAACATTAGTTGCACATAATAAAGAGTTATAGTGCCACCTCAACATAAATGTATGTGGCACACATTGGGTAAAGAAAAAGGCTGTATTCTTAAGGAGTTGTTGTTTAGAATATGTGACTGATATTAGTATAGGGCTTATCTAGCAACAGGCTTATATTAGGTGTCAGTATCTGTGCTAACTTACATTAGAACAAGCCTTTTGGAATCAAGTCCCATGTCAGTGTTGCAGTGGTATGACATACTTGTCTTGAAACATACTGATGTACATGTCTGCTGCACATGTGTGTTTTGCATGTATACAAAAGGCTGATACATGAGAAAATGTACAAGTAACAGTAAAAGTATGTCTGATAAATTGAGTACAACGTGCCATTTGATGTACAACAGCAACTTAATAAAAATGTATGATGATGTTGACTCAGTCATGGCCTTTTATTTATATCATTGATATATGAATATTAAGACATTTGGAATGTTGCATACTTATGACATTATACTTGTTATTATCACACCTTTGTGTCTTTTGTTATATAATGTATAAATAAACCATATGAGTCTGCTCTGGTGGCTGTTAAGGTGGCACTACAAATGTACTGTACTGTGACATAACTTGAGCTAACATTGCACACATCCTGTTTCATATGTTTTGATGTGTTTCATATATATCATGCAATCTCTTTACAATAATGTTGGTGCACATCAGAGATTGCAGTAATAATTATGTGTTTCAGATGTCTGCCTGTAAGGCTGATTGTGTTATGTCACATATGTCAATACATACTGTAAAACAACAGACAGACTTAAGCCGTGATTCGTGTGTTAAGTACTGTGATTTGTAGTGTATTGTATAAGACTAAATAGGTTGGGGTTCTAATCTCACTCAAGCCAACTTGTTTGGGGGTTGGGAGGTTGGCATAATGGTTAAGATGTTTACCTTATAGACACAAGGTGCAGGATTTGATTCTCACATGGGGTAATTAGCAAGGCTTAAAATGGTCCACAGAGGCAGTTAGCATAGTACTAACCTATGAACCTAGATGTGGCAATATAGGATGACTTGCCATGTGTATTACTTCCCAATACACATCACTGTTTTAAAAATGACATCCCTTCAAGGCCCTTCATAATGCTTCACTAACATTTATTCTGCATTGTGTAAACTCTAGTTTGCTATACTATACATACACCTATGACTACTGGCAGGTTTTGTAACAGACCTGTCATAGTAACACACTGTATAGAGTCACATGATAAATATGATGTTTGCTTGTATGCATATGTAATGAATATGTATTTTAAGTAACATATGCATTTATATGTTTGTCTTATCAATGATTGTGCTTTATTTCAGACATGTTTGGCATATGACTGTGATGTATGTTACACCCCATTTTGCAATTTATTATGGACTGGGTGGGGTGTACATCTGGTGTCATAGTTGGATAAGGTCAGACCATAGTGTAACATCACATACATAACAGTTAAAACATGTACATTGTTTAATTTATGCCTGAATTTTCATGTATTCATTGTTTTTAGATTAGTAACTGTTATATATTTATAATGTTTTGCTCCTGTGTTGAAACGTGACAGAGCATGGGACCCATGCTGTCTCACAAATTCGACAATGATGACACTAATGTCTCAGACCACTGCCAGCCAAGTCAGACTCTGAGGACCAGGATGGTGACCATACCATGATGGAGACAATGAAAATGATGATGGCAACAGACCAGGACCTGCATGTGCCACTTTTCTTGTGGGCCATCATAGAAGATGTCCACTTCCATGCCAGGCTGATGAACTTTGGGACCAGATCCAGGTTGTAGTGACAGATGTGTTCCAGATGAGGGACCTGATAGATAACTTTTTTCATGATGTGACATAAGCCATGCACTACTCTTTCTAGGACATCACTAGAGAGAGCTTTCATGTTGGTCGACCCATCATGGTGGTCCCTATTGAATGTAAGTATTGTCAGTGTGATCCACTTGTGTAATGGTACCACTATGTTTTTTCCATATTCCAGTTTTTATGGCCTAGGCACAATTGTACACACATTCATATTGCTGTTATGCTTTTTGGACATATGTCGTATTGAACACTACACACATCAGGCCATATGCGGCTTTATCTAGATGCTGTAGTACAACACACATTAGCAAATCATTAGCAAATTACACGTTTCCATTATTATTTACTTGAACATAATATGCTGTTATTACTGGAGACATTGCTCCATATGGGTGAGGGCGCTATTCATTCAGTGTGGTACTCCATACAGTACAGCATAATATTATTCTGCCCGATGTACTCGGGCCCTGTGTGTGACAGATATGTCAAGATCGATATAAGATACAAGAATGCTTGTATAACACAACTGTTCTGCTTGCGATGTTCCTGTATATACAGCAAATCACATACTACATTATTCTCACTCTTGTTACATAACACAGTGAGATCAGTCAGGTATGCTTATTTGCACATGTTATCCATATATATATATATATATATATATATATATATATATATATATTGCACCCATTTGTGTATTGATTTTTGCTGTCATATGTCTGTTCAGCAACATGGCATGTCCTTAATTATGTACCTTATGTAGTAGCATTGCTGGGTCATGCTGTCACACTGACCTTGCGTGTGCCATGTTCTGGCAATTATTAGGCCATGTAATAGACAGTTTAATACTACTGTTGTTTCACAGTACTATGACAGGTAAATCTGACACATACTGCATTGACATTCACTGGTCTCTTATTGAATATATGAAGGGGATGCTTTGTATAACATTATTCTTGACTCCATTTTTTGTCTGTATCTTGCTTATGGTACTAACCAGTCTTCTTGAGCATAGCTTATATTAAGACATGTATACACAGGTTAGCAGACATGTCTGTGTATATGCATTTGTAGTTCATAAGCAATGATTTATATGGATGTACATGCGTATAGCTGTAATATGATCAACACACAACCACCCTTGTAATATGTACCTGGTTGCATGTACTTATTCCATTTTGTTGTGTTATACTTGTGTACACAAGACTGTCCATTGATCAGTCTTACACATGTATTGTGATATTTATATCAATGATGATGATTGTGTCATATATTATATTATGTTTGCATGACAGTGTACATGGGTATGTGATATTAAAACCTACCTTTGTGTGCCTATGCCATTTGCTATTTAACTGTCGAACATTACTGTGTCGTTTGTGTCATTTGTCCACAGACATGTTTATAGCCATCCCTAATACACTATGCACATGACGCAGATCTTGACTATTTGCTTCAGTGTACCTTGCAAGGAATTGCAGTACATCTTGTTTTATTATCACATGTTTTATTCTCTGCCTATGTCCTCTTCCTGGCATTACCTCACTGATGTGGGCCTATGTTGTCCATCTCCCTTCCCCTTATAGCTTTGGTCTACATATTTCACATATACATGGCATATGTTATGTGTATGTTTACCTTGCTGAAATGTATCGTCATTGTAATGTAGATGTACCGGTACAACATGACCTTGTACAACCATCTTGGTTATCATACACAGGCAAGGCATATGCACACAAGGTGGTGTCAACTAAGTAGATAGATTCCATCAGTGTTTATATTGTACCTGTGTGTTGTGCATTACCTACAGATTAGTATGTTTCCTGCCTATGCACAAGCTTGCATTCCTTGTTTTTTTATTAATCATGTATGTATCACCATTTACTTCATATTCCATATGTTACTGGTGTGGGTATGTATAATGAGACTTCTTATTGTTTGGCTTATGTAATGTCATTACATGACACACATCTTTGTTGTATTCGTGAACACCCATATGCATTGCTTCTGGCATGGAATGTGTCTTTGACATTTTGATACCATGTCTTCTGTGTTTGTGGAGTGTATACTTATCTGTTTATTACACAGCAAAATTATGTTTTTGCTGTGGTACTGATGTTTGGTACTATGCTTAGTCTTTGCCTTTCACATGTATTGTTGGAGGTTCTAGTCTGCACTCCACTTGTCTGCTTCTGCATTTCCTTGCCTGGATTTTATCATCCCTGCTGTGCTTGGGTTACACTTGCACTACTGACAACCTAGTGGATGATGGTATTTGATATCCACTGTGTACTGCAATGACAGCACTCCCAATTTAGTGTTCTTAAGACACACATCTACCATCAATCATAATTATTCTGGTATGACTGTCACACAGTTTGCAACATCTCAGTACTTTTTTGTGCATTGGTACATACATATTTTTAAATTGCACCTTGGCTAGTCTGCATCCTTACCCTTTTTGTCTTTTTTCTTTCACCTGTGTTGTGTACTGTACATGTGTGTGATATCTCTGTATCTTACCTATCCTTTCTGTGTATTACCAAAGTTTGTCCATCATGTCTTGTGATATTTGTTATATGGTTGTACCTATTACTGACCTTTGTACATTGTGTCTTGTGATATTTGTTATATGTACTAGATATTTTGTGCAGTCCTCTTTTTGTGTCTTTTCCATTATTTCTATTCTCCAAAAAATAAAAACTGGGGACTATTCCCACCCAAAAAAATAAATAAATAAAATAAAATGTCCACCACCTCTCACTCTCCCTTTAACCTACCACTCATATGCCACTCTTCTTCACCATCACTCCACATCTGCTTTTCTTCTTCTTCTTTCCCATTAGGGGTCTATGCAGTGGATCAACTGTTTCCATTTCTTCCTGTCCTCTGCATCTTCCCTTGTCACACCAACCATCTGCATGTTCTCTTTAACCATAGCCACAAACCTTATCTTAGTCCTTCCTCTTAGCATCCTTTTCCCAATATACCCAGCATCCCTCCTCAGCACATGTCCATACCAATGCAATCTTGACTCTCTGGCTTTGTCTCCAAACCATCCAACTTGAGCTGACCCTCTAATATACTGATTCCTAATCCTGTCCATCCTCGTCACACCCAGTGCAAATATTAACGTCTTTAACTCTACCACCTCCATCTCTGACTCTGTCTTTTCATCAGTGCCACTGTGTCTAACTCATATAACACAGCTGATCTCATTACCCTCTTGTAGACCTTCCTTTTCATTCTTACTGTTACCCATCTGTCACAAATCACTCCAGATACTCTTCTCCACCCACTCCATCCTGCCTATACTCTCTTCTTCACCTCTCTTCCACACTCACCATTACTCTAAACTGTTGATCCCAAGTATTTAAACTCATCCACCTTTGCCAACTCTATACACCCTGCATCCTCACCATTCCATCGTCCTCCCTCTCAGTCACACACATATATTCTGTCTTAGTCTTGCTGACTATCATTCCTCTCCTCTCTAAAGCATATCTCCACATCTCCAGGGTTTCCTCAACCTGTTTCCTACTCTTACTATAATTCACAATGTCATCTGCAAACATCATGGTCCACAGGGACTCCTGTCTGATCTCATTTGTTAACCTGTCCATCACCATTGCAAATAAGAAAGGGCTCAGAGCTGATCCTTGATGTAATCCCACCTCCACCTTGAACGCATCCAACACTCCTAATGCAGACCTCACCACTGTCACACTACCCTCGAACATATCCTGTACCACTCTTATATACTTCTCTGCCCCTCCTGACTTCCTCATACAATACCACAACTCCTCTCTAAGCACCCTGCCATATGCTTTCTCTAAGTTCATAAAGGCACAATGCAACTCCTTCTGACCTTCTCTATACTTCTCCATCAACACCCACAGAGCAAACATCACATCTGTAGTGTTCTTTCCTAGCAAGAAACCATACAGATGCTCACTGATCATCACCTCCCTTCTTAACATAGCTTCCACTACTCTTTCCCATACCTTCATGCTGTAACTGATCAGTTTTATCCCTCTATAGTTACTACAGCTCTGCACATCACCCTTATTCTTAAAAATTGGTACCAAAACACTTCTTCACCACTCCTCAGGCATCCTCTCACTTTCCAAGATTTCATTAAACAATCTAGTTAAAAACTCCACTGCCATCTCTCCTAAACACCTCCATGCTTCCACAGGTATATCATCTGGACCAACAGCTTTCCCATTCTTCATCCTCTTCATAACTGCCCTTACTTCCTCCTTGCTAGTCTGCTGCACTTCCCCACATCATCCAACCTTCTCTCCCTCTCATTCTCTTCATTCATCAGTCCCTCAAAGTACTCTTTTCAACACACTGTCCTTGCTTGTGAGTATGTTTCCCTCATTATTCTTTATCACCCTTACCTGCTGCACATCTTTCCTAGCTTGGTCCCTCTGTCTAGCCAATTGGTACAGGTCCTTTTCTCCCTCCTTAGTGTCCATCCTTTCATACAACTCACCATACGCCTTATCTTTAGCCTTCACCACCTCTCTCTTCACCCTATGCCTCATCTCCTTATAATCCTGCCTACTTTATTCATCTCTCTGACAATCCCACTTCTCCTTCATCAGCCTCTTTCTCTGTATACTCTCCTGTACTTCCTTATTCCACCACCAGATCTCCTTGACCTCCTTCCTCTGTCCAGATGTCACACCAAGCACCTTTCTAGCCATCTCCGTCACTAGAGCTGTTGTAGTTACCCAGCTATTCGGTAACTCTTCACTGCCACCCAGCACATGTCTTAGCTCTTCCCTGAACTCCACCTCACAATCATCCTTTTTCAACGTCCACCATTTGATCCTTGACACTGCTGTCACGCTTCTCCTCCTCTTCTTTTTCACAGACCACCATCCTATCTTGCCTAACTACGATTTCCTCTATCACCACTTTACAATCTCCAATCTCTTTCAGACTGTCCCTCCTGCATAGGATATAATCCACCTGTGTGCATCTTCCTCCACTCTTGTATGTCACCCTATGCTCCTCCATCTTCTTAAAATATGTATTCACCACAGCCATGTCCATCCTTTTTTGCAAAATCCACTACCATCTGACCTTCAGCATTCTTCTTCTTAACACAATACCTACCATCACTTCGTCATCTCCTCTGTTCCCTTCACCGGCATGCCCACTGAAATCCACTATAATCCCCACTCTCTCACCCTTGGGTACACTCACCAACACTTCATCCATTTCACTCCAAAATTTTGCTTTCTTATCCATCACCCACCCAACTTGTGGAGCATATGCACTAACAACATTCATCATCACACCATCAACTTCCAGCTTCATAAACATCACTCTGTCTTGACAATCTTTTCACATCTAAAACAATCTTGGCATACCGTTCCTTCAGGATAACTCCTACCCCATTTCTC